>NW_025963957.1:6152500-6635000 GCF_023055435.1 Haliotis rufescens | reverse complement strand
CGACTAACGGGATGGGGTGGTCAGGCTAGCTGACTTGGTTGATGCATATTATCGATCCCAATTGCATGGATCGATGCTCATGTTGTCAATCACTGCATTGTCTGGTCCAGACTCGATTATTTACAGACCGCCGTCATAAAGCTGGAATATTGCTGAGTGCGGCGTTAAACAACAAAAACGTCTAATTGAATCCGTATCGGGGGATAATTGGTTATTTTCTGGCGTTGACGTTAGACATTTACTTCGTTTTCGATGTTTCTGTTCGTCCCCGAGTAACATCAGAAGCTCAAAAGCATTTATCATTTATGCTGAGTCTTTCAATCAACTTTATTCATTTAACACTGTAGGCACTAGACCCGTAATACAATGGCAATACAATGCAGAGTTAACCACAAACGAAATATTGGTTCTGAGACATTAAAACTGCCCCCCACCCCCCACCCCCCACCCCCCTTCCCCGAGTTGCAAACTGGACATATTCATACGTTTTTCTTTACTTATAAGCAACAGAATCGCCGCTGTTGTACACCAAAGGCGTAATTACATATTAATATATCGTTTTTCGTTTCAACAAAATCAGTAAATACGCTATCGTATAACTGAAGTTTCTGGTCCATCACTTGATATTCTGGTTTGTTTACAGGCCGCCGTAGCATGGCAGGAGTACTGCTGTGCGGCGGCGGGCAACAAACACTGTTTTTTATGTAACTTGCGTAGATAATCGAGACTGGGTATTCTTTAGCGTAGGCGTTATATGTTTTCACAATCACAACAAATACAGTTGCAGCGTCGGCAACCCAGTGGTTAAAAAGAGTTGGTGTGTTTGATACCAGAATGTGTGAAGCCCATTTCCGGTATCAACCGATGTTGCTGTAATATTGCTAAATTCGGCGTAAAACCCAACTCACTCACTCATCTCTGCTTGACGTGATTCTGTTTCGCAGGACATACGTGGGTCGCCAAGCAGAGCTCCTGGACACCAACAAAGATGGCCGCGTGGACAGGTCGGAGGCCGCCAGCTACCTCGGCGTGGACCATGAGGACGAGGAGCTTCACGACTTCATGAACAAGGCTGACTTCAAACGTGAGTTACCTTCCCTCGGCATTCAGTATGCATTTATACCATGCACTTAGGGTAGGTGAAACAGCTGCTTGTGTATCAATAATAATTTTACATCGCTTTGAAAAGAATGAAAAGTATAAGTGACCATTAGGTAAGGCCGAGACTCATCTAGATATCGTTTTAAAATGTTAGTATCTCTAGGTTATTCTGTGGCCCAAACTTAACTCATCTTCTCAGTTGTCTCCCCTTGTCCACTGCAGGAGACGGCATCGTTGACTTGGACGAGTTCCTGGACGCCGCCATCATGGCACAAGCCCAGAAAGAACATCGTAAGATATTGACATGATAATTAATACCAACACTATGCTATAATCACCACTCCCGTGAAAATTCGGGGAAGAATAGGTCTTCAGCAACCCATGCTTGCCGTAAAAGGCGATTGTGCTTGTCGTAAAAGGCGACTAACGGGACCGGGTTGGTCAGGCTCGCTGACCTGGTTGATGCATGTCATCGATCCCAATTGCGTGGATCGATGCTCATGATGTCAGTCACTGGATTGTCTGCTCCAGGCTCGATTATTTACAGACCGCCGTCACAAAGCTAGAATATTGCGGAGTTCGGCTTTAAACAACAAACAAACAAACAAACAAACAAACTTGTTTCCCAATGTATAAGCTGATGTTTGTGTTTCATTTATGGTGGAATGTGTAATTGTATTTCTTTTTTTTCTATTTTAGTTGACTGAGAACCGGACCTCTTTTACTATCCATCTGTATCAATGCACACGCCAATTTTCAATAAACTCTTTTCTACTTGATATCAATTGTTGTTGTTTTTATTGAAATACACTTTACATCGCTTATGCAAAAGCTGCAGTTGTAGGCGCCAAGTGTGTTCTGAATACAATTTCACGTCTTACGTCCCGACATTGTTACAACGTCGAGTCACCCCCGGGGAAAATCTCGACCTGGGATGCAAAGAAGGGGATTCATATATCATACCCGTGAGGGGAATATAACGGTAAACGGGGCGAGGCTTCACCTGTGTGAAGATCCGGGGTAGGAAAGGTCTTCAGGAACCCGTGCTTGTCGTAAAAGGCGACTATGCTTGTCGTAAGAGGCGACTATGCTTGTCGTAAGAGGCGACTAACGGAATCGGGTGGTCAGGCTCGCTGACTTGATTGATAAATGTCATCGATCCCAATTGCGTGGATCGATGTTCATGATGTCAGTCACTGGATTATCTGGTCCAGACTTGATTATTTACAGATCGCCGTCATATAGCTGGAATATTGCTGACTGCTGCGTTAAACAACCAACCAACAAAACAAAATAATACATGATGGTAAACTAAATACGTTTAACAAAAACAAGTGGTCATGAACAACAGTTTGGTGTAATGAGTAGTAGACGATTAGTATCTATGCGGGATTTAAAGACTCACGTTAGTTCAATCCTTTTGGAATGTATTATGTATGAATATATGAATTTCAAAATTTCTAAATTGCTAGTTTTTTTTATGAAATTAGCATGACCATGCAATACTGTGTTAAGATCAACTCCCTCAGAGTAGAAGAATGAATCATGTCTTACATCAACAGAAATGGAAAGGAAATAGCGATACATGTTTATGTATGTGCATAAGAACAGGCTGCATTGTCAGAATGTGTCTTTGTGTGGTTGGGCCTTTAGATCACTACAACCAACAAGAACGTAAATTCTGACAAAATCTACTTCCAGAATTGAGATCAATATACGAATTGACATATTGATTCTGTTTAACAATCTCTTAAAATCACCAGCAGTTTCTGCATTAATAATCTCATCGGGCCATAAATGGTTTCAGTGCTTTAATATATCTGGTAAAAAACGATTGTGTAATAATCTGTCATGCATCTCAGAGTCTGTAAATTGTGAACGTCTCTCAATCTATAGCTACTATCAGCAGAGACATTTCGAGGTACTAGGGGAGAAATATATTCAGGTGTGAACCGACAGATATATTTTTTAGAAATGAATTTGTTTTAAATTCAGTCGATCTTATAAATTTCTTTGTGATATATTTTAATCCAGTGGATAATTAGTTCTTGTGTTTTTTGTTTTTCTTTTAGATTCTATTATGATTTTAACTTATTTAAAAAGAGCCCTCTTTCACCTTGGCGGTACGGGAAGGTGTGCATATCGATAAGAACAACTACACTTGTTTATATTACTGGTCGTATTCCTGCATATTGTCCAACAAAACAGTTACATTTGTTATGATTTTTCTCTTACATTAATTTACACGAAGACAATCGTTGGTACCGAACTCGAACGACGTATAAAGTACGAAAGCCGTACAGCTGACTAAGGGACGCAACTCTACATTGCCTATAAGACGCCATCAGAACACTTGTCTCACCCAAAATCGACTAATATAAATAGAATAAATTTTCATTCGAATTCTAATTAGAAATAACATTTTAGAAACATCTCAACTGAGGTCAATCAACATGACAGATATTCTTCCAACGATTTGCACGAAAACGTCGACGAGATTTTTCCCGGTTCAGCTATCCGGATTTGAGTGTTATTCCGCGAGACTTCGCGAGAGACCTTTATTCAGGCACTTCCGGTGGAAGAAGCATTAATATCGCTGCAAGTGTTTAGTCAGTTAAAGTGAAGTTACCTACACAATATCAAGATGCCGCGTATTATGATCAAGGGGGGTGTTTGGAGAAACACAGAGGTATGATATTACCGTCACAATTAACTACTTTACAAGTTTGGAAAACGAAATTCTGCGTTTGTTTATATTTGCGAGACCTAGGGTGGTTTACCGATGCACCCATTGCTATTCGTGAGGAAAACGTTTCAGTAGGCTTTGTCGGATATTGATTGGTAAAGCAAGTGCAACACCAATATACTTATTATAGTAAATCAACAGAAGTCAGGTATGATGATAATTGATTACTGTATAATACAGGAAGTCGTGTTTGTATTCATTCCTCCACAAATAATTCATACTGATAGGTCTATACGGTAAATATAAAGGTATCACCCTCACCAGTGCCATCACAATGATCATTGCATGCAAAATGGCTGAAAGAGTAAATGGAAAATTGTAAGATCGTAATAAAAATTGATAAATACAGTGATTGAATTAAAGAGTGCTGAGCTGTGCTTATTCACATGCTTGTTGTTACCCTGCCTGGCGCAGTTGAATTTTCTATTAAATTCTACTGAATTTTGTTGAAGAAGTTGTCCTTGATCCTGTTAATATCAAGAAATATTTAAGCAATCTGTACATTGGCAGCCAGTAGGAACACTGCAGAATTATTTGCTGTTTGAAATGTCAAGGTGTTTTAAATGAATAGTTTGTTCAGAAATATGCCCCAAATGAAAAGTTTGTTGGTAGTGTTTCGTCAAATTAGACCTGGTGGCAAATTAAACATGGTTCAGAGTGTTTAACATACATTAATCATGTTAATATACAGGTACATGATCATGTAGATTATAGCTCTAAACAGGCTAAATCAGTATTTTGTTGTTGTGAACATAATGAAATAACTTGATCATCATGTATTGATGTAAATTTAGATTCTTTCGCAAACACAAGTATTTTTTACATTGTTTTGCATATTTTTTTTAACAGGATGAAATTCTCAAGGCAGCTGTTATGAAATATGGCAAAAACCAGTGGGCTAGAATTGCATCTCTCCTGCACAGGAAGTCAGCGAAGCAGTGCAAGGCTCGATGGTTGGTGTTATATAATGATCATGCACTAACTATCTAACATATTTCAATTACTGTGATCAGATTTATAAGGCCCCTGTTGCAATTGCTGGAATAAATAGGTCAGCAGTCTCACATTCTTGTCAAAAGAGTTGATAAAATTTAACGATTAATTATGAAGTAATTATTAAGTATTTTATGAAAAATACTTCCAATAGCTATAATGAGACTTGTTGAATCATCTGAAATCTTCAATGTTTTGTTAATATATCAGTACATCCAGGACTAGTATTAAACCTTATTCACCTGAACATTTGCATTATTTCTATATTTCCACATGGTTATAAGCACTGGTCTGGTGTTTAAGGTACGAGTGGCTTGACCCAAGCATCAAGAAGACAGAGTGGAGTCGGGAGGAGGAAGAAAAACTTCTCCATCTGGCCAAGCTGATGCCCACACAGTGGAGAACCATCGCACCCATCATCGGCAGAACCGCTGCTCAATGTCTGGAACACTATGAGTTTCTCCTGTAAGTTGTCATGACAGAGTTAGGCACCACCACTCATCAGAAACTAGTGAAGGTTCTCAAGTATTGATTGTTTTCTCCCAAAATTCAGATATTTTGCATACAACTAGTCTGAATTTAGCGCTGTAGAAAATAGGTACCAGTAACACGTAAAGGATTATATAAGCGTGAGTCAAGTAAAGCACAAGTGATGATTATATGCTTTGGTTATTACACTTAATAAAATCCAGCTGCCTGATTGGCCAAATGTCTTGTGAAAACCTATACAAATCTGTCAGGTGGTCTGTATGGACAACATGAAGTCATTGTGACATAATTTGCTTTTCACGTCACAATTCGACCCTGATAGCGTTTTCTAAGTTATCCCACTGAACCCACGAAGTATTGACTGTGTGTTGAGTTGTTGCTACCAGAGTGGAGTGCTGTTGATGCAGATGCTCCTTCTCTCTAGGGACAAAGCACAGAACCGAGATGATTCTGAGGATGATCCAAGAAAACTCAAACCGGGAGAAATTGACCCCAACCCAGAAACAAAACCAGCACGACCTGACCCCGTTGACATGGACGAGGATGGTGAGATTGCTAGTGGGCCAGAACATGTTCCTGGTATTGTTTGATGAACTAGATGATTGGGTGGTGACAATGGCTACTGAGGAAGGATATCATGTCCTTCATTAAAAAAACAAGTGTTTGAAGATGAGCTCTTGATGATCCATACTGATCCTTTCTATTATTGTATTCACCTCCATTGCTTTGTTTTTAGTCAGGTTGGAATTACACCCTTCTTTCAATAGTGGCATATATCTCCGTCACTAGTACATGAGAACTGACTCATCTTGTTGGGTACCATCTCACCACCTTACATTTTCACTACTTCACCGTCACATCTCCCTAGCCCACCCGTGAAGATCCAGGTTAGAATAGGTCTTCAGCAACCTATGCTTGTCATAAGAGGCAACTTACAGGATTGGCAGGTCAGGCTTGCTGATTTGGTTGTTGCATGTCATCGTATCCCAATTGCATGGAACAATACTCATGATATCAATCACTGGATTTTCAGGGCCAGACTCGATTATTTACAGACCATATTCATATAGCTGAAATATTGCTGAGTGTGGTGTAAAGCAACAAACGAACCTCACCATCTCACCCCCACTCACCACCTCTCCCCCTATTCTCACACCTCTTCTCACATCTCACCACCTCAGGACTCCTCTTCGTCGGTGCTCATGAAAACATCCCCTCCAGCTAAAAGTGCAGATATGATCCAAGGGTTGGCTTTTAAGGGCTTTTATTTGGATGATGATCTATGCCAAAATATCTTCAGAAGAATCATTTGTTTAAAAGCAGGAGAAATTCACCAAGGCTGACCACCGAATACATTTGGTTGTTTCTCATGACAGGTATCCATTGCTTTGGCCTCTTCCGACCTGGAATCCCCGTTTTAAGATATTCTGTTAAACCTCGGACATTAAGGTTCATTTGAAAAAATTAGCCTAATGATTGATATACTATGATGATATCTAGGAACAAATTATTCTTGATTGGAAAGTGTGCAAAGTCTTGCAGCAGGTGTGAAGCTGTATATGTGTGTTTCAGAGCTGGAGATGTTGTCCGAGGCCCGCGCCAGGCTGGCCAACACGCAGGGCAAGAAGGCCAAGCGGAAGGCCAGGGAGAAGCAGCTGGAGGAAGCCAGGTACGTGCCACGGACACAGACACATCTCGTGCTCCCTTCTCATTACAGGGGAGACAACTATATGTGAGCACCAGTGAGATGACTGGAACATAGCACATTGGCAACTGAGGCAAGCAGGGCTTACATCTGGCCAGAAGGATGCTTCATCACTATCACTAGTTACAATCGTCATGCTGGGTAGCTGGGGTTGAAAGTTTACAAAATACAGAGGCAGTTTATGATTAATGGGGTACCTAGATTAAAATACTCTCTGTATATGAGAAAATGTCAAAGTTCCCAGAACCAACAATATTTGCAAAATGTGTTTGGATGACCAAGCTTCAGATTGTTTTATGTTTGTTGGCGGGGCAGTTACATCATCATATATGTCACACCAAAAGATGTTAAAAGATGGTACTTGTTGTTACCCTGCCTGGCGCTCGGCTTTAAGGGGCTAAAACAAGGACTGGTCGGCTCGAGGTCAGTACACTGTGTCTGAGTGGGGTATTCATGTTTAACTGGAACATGGTATCTCAGTGGGCTAGCACTATAAAATTAGTACAAGTAGCCACACATATGTCCATGCATGTCGCTATATAAGTGCAGTAATATTGTACGTGAGATGAAACCCCATTTTACCTCTCTTTCAGGAGACTGGCGGCACTACAGAAGAGGAGGGAGCTCAGGGCAGCTGGCATTGAGTAAGTTGGAAGCATTTGAAGTCATTATAAAACCCAACAAGACAGTCAGGCAGGTGACCCATAAATGTTGCCTGCCCATCTTCAAAGTTACCTGCCCGCATTCAGACGTTATAAATATTTAAAAGTCGCAAAAAGAGACCAATAGCATCTTGGTTCAGTTGAAATAATGCAAACAATTACTTGAGAGTCTAAGAGGAGTTAAAATAAAACAGAATATGTAAGTAGTCTTAATATTATCTACCAGTTGGACAGGTGGAGGAAAATTTCATGAAGCCCCACAGAAAAGTTACCAGCCACGGGAAGTCGGGCAGGCAGTTATTTCAGACACTGGGTCAAACTGTGGCCTGTGTTAACTAATTATTAAGAAGCACCCTGTTTGTGGAAGTGGAACAAAGTACCATGGGTACTTCCTTTTAGTATTATGTTTGGTAACCATGGTAACACAACTGATCAACTTGAAAAATATTAATATTTTTACCTTTTTAGTTTGGCTGATTCAAAAGTTTGACGTTTGATTCAGTATTAGCTTCAGAAGGTGTAGGCCAGTTCGGATGAGAATGAACGTGTTCTTGTGTCCGTTTTTCAGTGCTAAACAGAAGAAGAGAAAGAAGAGGGGTGTTGACTACAATGCTGAGATTCCATTTGAGAAGAAACCAGCTTCTGGTAATGCTCACTTGTCACTGGCTCATTAAATTACTTCTCATTTCTCGTAGGCAATTAGTTCAGAAAAAGAAAAATGGTGACATTTTTTACATGTAAGGACCATCGCAAAAAGATGCATGTGCTCTTGTCTATTGTGCATGAGCCGTCTTTTTCATAGACAAGATGGTATGTCATGCATATACCTGGCCCACCAACGATTTACAGTTGGCTGTGTCAAGAATCGTGCGATGGATGCAAGTATTTACGGTTTCATAACTAGTCAGTGTTTGGTGTAACAGTTATAATAGCGAACAGTTAAGGTAAGAATCCATTTTTTTAACTTAGTGAGTGACTGTGATCAATACTTGCATTGAGAAGTAAAAAATCACCTAACACCGCTGTGTAAGGGTGCACAATATTACCTGTACATCGGTAAATTGAGGTTCACTCTTTCCACGGTACCTATCAAAATATCACTCTGTAATGCTTAGCATGTCAGGTGATGTCAAACAGCGATTTGTATTGTGTGTTTATACACTTGCCGAATACCCAGAGCATGCATTCGGAACGTGCATCCGAACAAATTTTTTTAAAGGAGTAAACATTATGTTGTACCAGCATCTTGTTTTGTTCCATTTATGAACTTCAGTTCATATGCTGGTGTTTCAAATTGCTACAGAATTCAAAATTTAGAATTAGAAAATATGTCATGATACGGCCTTGTACATTGTAAAATATTGTGATACACATTAAGCCTCCAATACCCATCCCTACCAGTGTGTGGTCCCACGACTGACATCCCCTGTATTGTGCAGGGTTTTACGACACGTCGGAGGAGCACTACAATCCCCTGGACCCCAACTACAAGAAGCTGCGGCAGCAGAACCTGGACGGGGAACTCCGCAGCACCAAGGAGGAGGTGGGACACCTTCGTTTTTGTCAAATGATCTGGGAAAAACAAGATTTTATTCTGAATTTTTGTGAAAATGGATAAAAACGGGAATTCATCATTGGGTCGAGTGTTAGTCAGGTAAGACTTGTAAGGACGTGTCAGCTAACACTGTATCTATTCCTTCCCTCACTCCAGAGAGATAGAAAGAAGGACAAGCAGAGACAGAAGAAGCGGAAGGAGAACGACCTTCCTGGAGCCATTGCTGCCCAAACAAAGTAAGTCCGTGTTATTCATGTTATCAAGTGTTGTGAGTTTGGTCAATATCAGGGTTTATAGACAGGTATAATATGGGACGTGGGATTGGACAATGGCTTCATCCACACTTAGACAAGGTTCAGTCTCTTAATATACAACATGGTGTAGGACAGCGGCTTAATCCACACTTCGATGTTTAGGGCTTATTATAGAACATGATATAGGACAGTGACTTAATCCACACTTCGAGGTTCAGCTCTTATTATAGGACATGGTATAGGACACCGGCTTAATCCACACTTCGAGGTTCAGCTCTTGTTATAGGACATGGTATAGGACACTGGCTTAATCCACACTTCGAGGTTCAGGGCTTATTATAGGACATGGTATAGGACACCGGCTTAATCCACACTTCGAGGTTTAGGGCTTATTATAGGACATGGTATAGGACAGTGACTTAATCCACACTTCGAGGTTTAGGGCTTGGTATAGGACAGTGACTTAATCCACACTTCGAGGTTTAGGGCTTGGTGTAGGACAGCGACTTAATCACACTGGAGATGACTGTGATGGAGATGCAGCCCGACTACTGCGCTGTAAGACAACGTGCACTGTTTCAGGTCGTTTCAGCAATACTTCCAGGTGCAGTTGCCCCTTCATGATTGTACATCGAGAACCCCACCCTTGTGTCTTTGATGTCAAATATATCAGCACAGGAGATTGTATTCATTATCCCCGATTGTTCTGTCTACTTTGTCAGCTTGTAAACAGTTCTGACCAGCATCTTGTGTGTGATCATACAGCTCACCAGCTTCAGTGGCAGAAGGATCAGTGATGTCCCTTGTTTGTGACATAAAGGACACAGTGGCCTGATGCTACATCAGTGTAGGGATAACTCCTAGGAGATATGGGGTGGCCCAGTCGTCTAAGGTGCCGCGATTCGCTGTGCAGAGTTGCGTCCCTTGGGCACGCCAGAAACCTATGATTGTGGGTTCGAATCCCGGTTCGCCCCGATTATGTTTCTAGGTTTTGTCAGCACGTGCTCGTGGGTTTCACCGAAGTGCTAAAAGTCGGAGACCTGCATCACTTCGGGCTTTCCTCCCACATTAAGCTGACACACCGTGGTATAACTGGAATACTGTTAAAAGCGGCGTAAAACCCAACTCACTCACTCCTAGGAGATATGGCTTGGCTTAGATGTAACCAGCTGGGATGATAAAATTGCCATATTGTTCCAGCTTTACGGAACCTGTGAAGAAAAGGAGCAAGTTGGTGCTCCCCGCACCCCAGATCTCGGACGCCGAACTTGAAGAGGTCGGTATAGTTTTCTTATACCTTTTTTGTAGTATATTAACTGAAATTTTTAAAACTTATCCGGTCTCACAGTGTGCGTTTGCCCTTCTTTCCTTAAACAAAAACATATTCTGTTCAAACTCAAACAACGTCTCCACACAAGGCAATTAGAAAGAGAATGGGTAAGCTGGGGATGTCATGTGATCAATTAAGCATGAAACAAGCCAGGGCACAGCCTATTGTTGTTAATGGTAGCCATGGATATGGGGGATGTGTTGGGGTGCATTGTTTTAGGATTGTTTCCACACAAGGATCGAGAAAGAAGTGGAAATGCATACTGTGAGATAGGATAAATATTTATAGATATACAATTTATTGTAAAATTTATTTGATTCTGTGTGCTGGTTGTGATGATGGGCCAGTGGTTAAAGTGTTCATCTGTCTGGTGTTCTAGATTTCCAGGTGGTGAAGGTGGGCCAGTTGGTAATGCGTTCACCTGTTCGATGTTCTAGATGGGTTTGATTCTGTGTGCAGGTGGTGAAGGTTGGCCGGTGTGTAATGTGTTCAACCGTTCGGTGTTCTAGATGGGTTTGCTTCTGTGTGAAGGTGGGCCGGTGTGTAATGCGTTCACCTATTCGTTGTTCTAGATGGGTTTGATTCTGTGTGCAGGTGGGGAAGGTTGGCCGGTGGGTAATGCGTTCACCTATTCGGTGTTCTAGATGGGTTTGATTCTGTGTGAAGCTGGGCCAGTGGGTTTATGCGTTTCGTCTGTTCAGTGTTCTAGATGGGTTTGATTCTGTGTGCAGGTGGTGAAGGTGGGCCAGTGGGTAATGCGTTTCGTCTGTTCGGTGTTCTAGATGGGTTTGATTCTGTGTGCAGGTGGTGAAGGTGGGCCAGTGGGTAATGTGTTCAGCTGTTCAGTGTTCTAGATGGGTTTGATTCTGTGTGCAGGTGGTGAAGGTGGGCCAGTGGGTAATGCGTTTCGTCTGTTCGGTGTTCTAGATGGGTTTGATTCTGTGTGCAGGTGGTGAACGTGGGCCAGTGGGTAATGCGTTTCGTCTGTTCGGTGTTCTAGATGGGTTTGATTCTGTGTGCAGGTGGTGAAGGTGGGCCAGTGGGTAATGTGTTCAGCTGTTCAGTGTTCTAGATGGGTTTGATTCTGTGTGCAGGTGGTGAAGGTGGGCCAGTGGGTAATGCCTTTCGTCTGTTCGGTGTTCTAGATGGGTTTGATTCTGTGTGCAGGTGGTGAAGGTGGGCCAGTGGGTAATGTGTTCAGCTGTTCAGTGTTCTAGATGGGTTTGATTCTGTGTGCAGGTGGTGAAGGTGGGCCAGTGGGTAATGCGTTTCGTCTGTTCGGTGTTCTAGATGGGTTTGATTCTGTGTGCAGGTGGTGAAGGTGGGCCAGTGGGTAATGTGTTCAGCTGTTCAGTGTTTCCAGATGGGTTTGATTCTGTGTGCAGGTGGTGAAGGTGGGCCAGTGGGTAATGCGTTCACCTGTTCGGTGTTCTAGATGGGTTTGATTCTGTGTGCAGGTGGTGAAGGTGGGCCAGTGGGTAATGTGTTTCGTCTGTTCGGTGTTCTAGATGGGTTTGATTCTGTGTGCAGGTGGTGAAGGTGGGCCAGTGGGTAATGCGTTCACCTGTTCGGTGTTCTAGATGGGTTTGATTCTGTGTGCAGGTGGTGAAGGTGGGCCAGTGGGTAATGCGTACACCTGTTCGGTGTTCTAGATGGGTTTGATTCTGTGTGCAGGTGGTGAAGGTGGGCCAGTGGGTAATACGTACACCTGTTCGGTGTCCTAAATGGGTTTGATTCTGTGTGCAGGTGGTGAAGGTGGGCCAGTGGGTAATGCGTTCACCTGTTTGGTGTTCTAGATGGGTTTGATTCTGTGTGCAGGTGGTGAAGGTGGGCCAGGCCAGTGAGTATGCTCGGCAGCAGGCGGAGGAAGCCTCCAGGGGGGACAGTGCCTCCAGGGGACTCCTGCAGGACTACAATGCTACTCCCAACGCTGTCAATCTCCGGACTCCTCGCACACCTGCTGCTCAAGACACAATATTACAGGTAAGTGAAGATGTAAAACAACAAAAGCATACTTGTGAAGCAATAATCCTTAGTGATTTTAGCATTAAATCTGTTGTTCCTCCAAAACTTTAACTTTTGCTTACTATTGTCTTAACATTGTGATCAATTTGTGAAGAAAGAGTTTTTTCCTTCACTTGAGACGTTTTTTTCCTCGATGTGCTTTTCATTTGAATACATTTGTTGACGTAAGAAAGTAGCATTACTAACAATTCAATTATGTCAGTATATCTGCATACGTAGGTCAACTTTCTGCAGTGGTTACACTGACATTCTCTATCTCCTAATACACATTACTGACTGCTGTCAAAGCTCTGTCACTCACCCAAGCTAGACATCAAAACATCACTCCTGCAACTATTCTGACACTCCCCTCTCCACCTTCTGCTATGCTTCCCTCTGCTATACTTCATGACTCCATCAAGTCAGTGATACTTCCCTCTGCTATACTTCATGACTCCATCAAGTCAGTGATACTTCCCTCTGCTATACTTCATGTCTCCATCAAGTCAGTGATACTTCCCTCTGCTATACTTCATGTCTCCATCAAGTCAGTGATACTTCCCTCTGCTATACTTCATGTCTCCATCAAGTCAGTGATACTTCCCTCTGCTATACTTCATGACTCCATCAAGTCAGTGATACTTCCCTCTGCTATACTTCATGACTCCATCAAGTCAGTGATACTTCCCTCTGCTATACTTCATGTCTCCATCAAGTCAGTGATACTTCCCTCTGCTATACTTCATGACTCCATCAAGTCAGTGATACTTCCCTCTGCTATACTTCATGTCTCCATCAAGTCAGTGATACTTCCCTCTGCTATACTTCATGTCTCCATCAAGTCAGTGATACTTCCCTCTGCTATACTTCATGTCTCCATCAAGTCAGTGATACTTCCCTCTGCTATACTTCATGACTCCATCAAGTCAGTGATACTTCCCTCTGCTATACTTCATGACTCCATCAAGTCAGTGATACTTCCCTCTGCTATACTTCATGTCTCCATCAAGTCAGTGATACTTCCCTCTGCTATACTTCATGTCTCCATCAAGTCAGTGATACTTCCCTCTGCTATACTTCATGACTCCATCAAGTCAGTGATACTTCCCTCTGCTATACTTCATGACTCCATCAAGTCAGTGATACTTCCCTCTGCTATACTTCATGTCTCCATCAAGTCAGTGATACTTCCCTCTGCTATACTTCATGACTCCATCAAGTCAGTGATACTTCCCTCTGCTATACTTCATGACTCCATCAAGTCAGTGATACTTCCCTCTGCTATACTTCATGTCTCCATCAAGTCAGTGATACTTCCCTCTGCTATACTTCATGTCTCCATCAAGTCAGTGATACTTCCCTCTGCTATACTTCATGTCTCCATCAAGTCAGTGATACTTCCCTCTGCTATACTTCATGTCTCCATCAAGTCAGTGATACTTCCCTCTGCTATACTTCATGACTCCATCAAGTCAGTGATACTTCCCTCTGCTATACTTCATGACTCCATCAAGTCAGTGATACTTCCCTCTGCTATACTTCATGTCTCCATCAAGTCAGTGATACTTCCCTCTGCTATACTTCATGTCTCCATCAAGTCAGTGATACTTCCCTCTGCTATACTTCATGTCTCCATCAAGTCAGTGATACTTCCCTCTGCTATACTTCATGACTCCATCAAGTCAGTGATACTTCCCTCTGCTATACTTCATGACTCCATCAAGTCAGTGATACTTCCCTCTGCTATACTTCATGTCTCCATCAAGTCAGTGATACTTCCCTCTGCTATACTTCATGACTCCATCAAGTCAGTGATACTTCCCTCTGCTATACTTCATGTCTCCATCAAGTCAGTGATACTTCCCTCTGCTATACTTCATGTCTCCATCAAGTCAGTGATACTTCCCTCTGCTATACTTCATGTCTCCATCAAGTCAGTGATACTTCCCTCTGCTATACTTCATGACTCCATCAAGTCAGTGATACTTCCCTCTGCTATACTTCATGACTCCATCAAGTCAGTGATACTTCCCTCTGCTATACTTCATGACTCCATCAAGTCAGTGATACTTCCCTCTGCTATACTTCATGTCTCCATCAAGTCAGTGATACTTCCCTCTGCTATACTTCATGTCTCCATCAAGTCAGTGATACTTCCCTCTGCTATACTTCATGACTCCATCAAGTCAGTGATACTTCCCTCTGCTATACTTCATGTCTCCATCAAGTCAGTGATACTTCCCTCTGCTATACTTCATGTCTCCATCAAGTCAGTGATACTTCCCTCTGCTATACTTCATGTCTCCATCAAGTCAGTGATACTTCCCTCTGCTATACTTCATGTCTCCATCAAGTCAGTGATACTTCCCTCTGCTATACTTCATGACTCCATCAAGTCAGTGATACTTCCCTCTGCTATACTTCATGACTCCATCAAGTCAGTGATACTTCCCTCTGCTATACTTCATGTTGCTGTCTTGCAGGAAGCCCAGAACATCATGGCGCTGACCAACGTGGACACTCCACTGAAGGGGGGACTCAACACCCCCATACACAACAGTGACTTCAGCGGCATCACCCCCAAAAACCAGACATCCCAGACACCCAACACCGTCCTTGGTACACCCTTCAGGACACCCGGGCAGGTGGGGGAAGGGGGTAAGTGCTGCAGGTAGTCTCTGCCCCTGGGGCAGAATATATCCCCAGTACTCCACCCATGGGGACTATATCCCCAGTACTCCACCCACGGGGAATATATCCCCAGTACTCCACCCAGGGGGAATATATCCCCAGTACTCCACTCACGGGGATTATATCCCCAGTACTCCACCCACGGGGAATATATCCCCAGTACTCCACCCACGGGGAATATATCCCCAGTACCCCACCTCCACCCACGGGGATCCCCAGTACTCCACCCCAGGGAATATATCCCCAGGACTCCACCCACGGGGAATATATCCCCAGTACTCCACCCACGGGGAATATACCCCCAGTACTCCACTTACGGGGAATATATCCCCAGTACTCCACCCATGATATTGGATATCTATGTATGTTACCCCCAAGTGTTTGTAAGACAATGTGTGAAGCCCATTTCTGGTGTTCCCCACCATGATAGTGCTGAAATTTTGCTAAATGCGGCGTAAAATCATACTCACTCACATTGTAAGACTATATTTCTGATAACCAGGTATCACCCCAAGGACAGGCCTAACCCCCCGGGCCACCCCCCAGGGCACACCGATGAGGGACAGACTGAACATTAACCAGCTGGACGAGGAGGAAACTGCTCAGTACGACAAATTCTACCAGGTACAGACACACGTACCATACTTTCATAACTATGTGCAGATGCCAAACTCTAATGTAGGATTAAACTAAGAGTAAGAGCACATTCTGTATTCCTTCAGAATCTGTCAGGTCCCTAGCACCATGCTGCCATACCTGGCATGTGACCTGACTGAACCATAACAGGGTGGTTATAGTGAGCAGCTTGGCTGTGTCACCGTACGTAGACGGCATGGTTCAGTACTCATGCTGTCAACCACTAGTTTGTATCGCACAGGCTGTGACAGAGCTGAAACATTGCTGACTACAGCATCATACATTATCACTTCCTCACTCACTACTGATATCTACCCTGTGAAGATCAGGGTAACATTTGGTCTTTAGCAATCCATGCTCGTTGTAAGGGGCGACCAACAGGATTGGGTTGTCAGACTCGCTGACTTGGTTGATGCATGTTTAACTGATATATAACTAGTCATTCATGATATGAGCTGACTTGGTTTGATGCATGTCATCGTATCCCAATTGTGTGGATTGATGCTCATGATGTCAATCACTAGATTGTCTGGTCCAGTCTCGATTGTTTACCGACTGCTGTCATATGGCTGGAATATTGCTGAATGCAACATTAAACAACAAACAAACACTATTGATGCCAAGACTCTTGCCAGTGCTAACACTGTTAACACTAATGTTAACCATGTTAACACTGATGTTCTGCTTTAGCGAGATATGAAGGAACAGTTGAGACGAGGCCTGGCTGGACTACCGGCGCCGAAGAATGACTACGAGATCGTTGTCCCAGAGGATGAACTGCAGGGTGGCGAGGAATCATCGGCGATGGACAGTCACGTCGAGGACCAAGCAGACATCGACAACCAAACCGAGCTGGAGATTCAGCAGCGACGTCTTGAAGAACTCAAACTGAGGTCGCAGTCCGTGCAGAGGGACCTGCCAAGACCCACTGATGTCAACTCCAGCATCTTGAGAGTAGTCGGTCCAGGGGATCCACCTCTTAGTGAATTACAGAAGGTGGGTCACATACTTTATACATTGTAATCACCGTCAGTGACTGTTGTGACATGACATGCAGGGATCCTGCTTCCTGATTGATCTGCTATTGTGCCAGGAGTATTGAATCTAGTGTGCCAGGGGTATTGAATCTAGTGTGCCAGAGGTATTGAATCTAGTTTGCCAGGGGTATTGAATCTAGTGTGCCAGAGGTATTGAATCTAGTTTGCCAGGGGTATTGAATCTAGTGTGCCAGGGGTATTGAATCTAGTATGCCAGGGGTATTGAATCTAGTTTGCCAGGGGTATTGAATCTACAGTGCCAGAGGTATTGAATCTAGTTTGCCAGGGGTATTGAATCTAGTTTGCCAGGGGTATTGAATCTAGTTTGCCAGGGGTATTGAATCTAGTTTGCCAGGGGTATTGAATCTAGTTTGCCAGGGGTATTTAATCTAGTTTGCCAGGGGTATTGAATCTAGTTTGCCAGGGGTATTGAATCTAGTGTGCCAGGGGTATTGAATCTAGTTTGCCAGGGGTATTGAATCTAGTTTGCCGGGGTATTGTATCTAGTGTGCCAGGGGTATTGAATCTAGTTTGCCGGGGGTATTGAAGTTACATTGCCGGGGGTATTGAATCTAGTGTGCCAGGGGTATTGAATCTAGTTTGCCGGGGGTATTGAATCTAGTTTGCCGGGGGTATTGAATCTAGTGTGCCGGGGGTATTGAATCTAGTGTGCCAGGGGTATTGAATCTAGTGTGCCAGGGGTATTGAATCTAGTTTGCCGGGGGTATTGAAGTTACATTGCCGGGGGTATTGAATCTAGTGTGCCAGGGGTATTGAATCTAGTGTGTCGGGGGTATTGAATCTAGTGTGCCGGGGGTATTGAATCTAGTGTGCCGGGGGTATTGAATCTAATGTGGCAGAGACAAACCAACTGTATTTGTTTTCAAGACCCGTGAAGATCCAGGGTAGAATAGGTCTTCAGCAACCCATGCTTGCCATAAAAGGGAACTATGCTTGTCGTAAGAGGCGACTAACGGGATCAGGTGGTCAGGCCTGTGACTTGGTTGATGCATGTCATCGTATCCCAATTCCGTTAGTCGATCCTCATGATGTCAATCACTGGATTGTCTGGTCCAGACTTGTTTATTTACAGACCACTGTCAAATAGCTGGAATATTGCTGAGTGCAGGGTCAAACAACAAACATACAAACAAACATGTTTCAAATGAAGTGTTACTGGTATGAAACTAATGAGTGAAACATCAACTTGGAACCACAGTAGTTTATGTCAAAGTTATTACATGCAGTATAACTGCTTAACCACTGACTCTCACAGGCGGAGGAGCTGATCAAACGAGAGATGATCACAATGGTCCACTACGATGCAGTGTACAGCCCCACCCTGGCCCAGCTGGGCATCACCCCCAGCTCCAAGAAACCTGTCCCCAGCCAGAAGGGCATCGTCAACCAGGCCCAGCACCTGGCGTTCCTAGAGCAGCACCCTTACGACAACTTCTCCGAGGAGGACCTGCATGATGTGAGTTGCAGAGGGACGATGCACCAGTGCATCTGTAGATTGCGATTTTTTACTTCATGATAAAAGTATCGATCACAGTCACACACTAAGTGAAAAATATCGATTCATTCCTTAAATGTTTACTTTAACTGTTACGCCAAACACTAATTAGTAGTGAAAATAAGTCTACATACATTGCGGTGTACTTGACTCTTCCAACTGGGAATCATCAGTGTGCCAGGTATTTGGCCTTCCTGTCTTTTAAAAAGATGGGTTATGCAACACAAATAAGAGCACATGCAAGTATTATGATACGTATTGGATAACACTTATGTGAGAGTGTTGATACGTATTGGATAACACTTATGTGAGAGTGTTGATACGTATTGGATAACACTTATGTGAGAGTGTTGATACGTATTGGATAACACTTATGTGAGAGTGTTGATACGTATTGGATAACACTTATGTGAGAGTGTTGATACGTATTGGATAACACTTATCTGAGAGTGTTGATACGTATTGGATAACACTTATGTGAGGGTGTTGCATCGTTTCAGGCGCGAGCGATGCTGAAGCAGGAAATGGAGGTGGTAAAGGAAGGGATGGCTCACGGGGAGTTGTCTCTCGAGGCGTTCTCCCAGGTGTGGGACGAGTGCTACTCCCAGGTCCTCTTCCTGCCCTCCCAGGGCCGCTACACAAGGGCCAACCTGGCCAGCAAGAAGGACAGGATTGACTCACTCGACAAGAGGCTAGAGGTAGGTGGGCAGGGCCTTCAGGTCAAGTTGTAAAGCCATGGTGGACGTGTCCTGTGTACAGTTAAGCAACAATGGTTGCAGAGGGTATATATGTATGGGTGAATAGCTATAAAGCCATGGTGGACTCCTGAGTGTTTCTGTTGCATTATGTTGTATTCCACCTTTCATGTGGTCCACACACTGATCACTGATGTGGCTGTAAAAATGCTGAAAGCAGAGAAAAACACTACTCACATGCACACTCTCACACAAACACCGCACACATGCAATAACCTTGACTGCAGTGTTAAACCCATTCCACACCACCCTCCCATGTGTATGTAGATGTGACTTTCTCTGCAGGCTAACAGAGGACACATGACAAAAGATGCCAAACAGGCTGCCAAGCTGGAGAAGAAGCTGAAGATATTGCTGGGAGGCTACCAGGTGAGTACTGACTGGACCGACCGGACTGACTGGACCTACTGGACAGACCGGACAGACCGGACAGACCAGACTCAAGTGGGGTTATGCTGACTAATTTCTTTACTCTGTAGAAATCAGTAGAATTTTTTGAAATAGTAGGAATTATAAAATGCTATTGATACTGAAAAGTGGAAGTGATGCACAACCTGTGACCATTATGGCCCAGGCATCACATTGGAGGAGACTTGTACAGAACTGTAGGGCCAAGGGACAAAAGCCCAGTAAAACATCTGTATGGGAAAGATGTTGTAGAGAATGGGGCAACTGTTTGTGGTATGTGGTGTTGATGCAGTGATGTAGTACATGTTGTGTTTGACGTACGTGGTGTTGTTGCAGTCGCGGTCACAAGCCCTGGTGAAGCAGCTGCACGACGTGTACGAGCAGATTGAACAGACATTTGTTGAACTGAAAACATTCGAAAACCTCCGACAACATGAGATCGGAGCCATTCCTAAACGCATGGAGGTAAAGTTTCAGTCTGTCTGCAGGGTATACTTATTGGCTATATTTTCTTTTCCATATAGAGCATGGTGAAGCACATATGTGGTGTCTCCAGCTGGGACCGGACTGTGTAAACCACATTCATATGAACATCTACAACTTTAGGGATAACAACTTCTGGCTTATTGCACTTAGCGATGTTTAGATGTAGATTCTTACATTAAAATGCATTAAATGCAATCAACCAGAATTTGTTATCCCTAAAGTTGTCTGTTTTCTTATTTACTCACCAACTTCTAGAATGCCGACAGTCATATGCACTCACTTTAAACCTGTTCGATGACACAAGGGATGGACTACTTTTCTCTCAGTAAATGCATCTAGTGAGGAGCTGCTCTGTTTTCTTCTTGTACTTTGTGAAGCCTATCGTTGGTGGTGGGGTAGTCTAGTGGTTGTCGCACCATAGGCCTGGGTTAGATTCCCAACATAGGTAAACTCTGTGAAGCCCATTTCTATTGTCCAAACCATATTATTGCTGGAATATTACTAAAACCTGGGCAAGAACTGTATTCATTCACTAGTAAATTTATGATGTGAGGAATGTGTTCATAACTCTCTGTAGTTACATCTTGATCTTAAGTGTCAGTTACAACCTGTTACAACTGGACATTGAGTGTCAGTTACAACCTGTTACAACTGGACATTGAGTGTCAGTTACAACCTGTTACAACTGGACATTGAGTGTCAGTTACAACCTGTTACAACTGGACATTGAGTGTCAGTTACAACCTGTTACAACTGGATATTGAGTGTCAGTTACAACCTGTTACAACTGGATGTTGAGTGTCAGTTACAACCTGTTATAACTGGATGTTGATTGTCTGTTTCAGTCCTTGACAGAAGACGTTCAGAGACAGACGGAGAGAGAACGCGAGCTACAGAAACGATACGGAGAACTTCAGCATCGGCGGGACATCATTTACTAGTGGATGAAATGTGCATGTACAGGCGGGACATTATTTACTAGTTTTACAGACTTTGCTGCAACATCTTCATCAGTTCACAGTGTGTGGTGGCGCGTCGTCTCAGTGCCGCAGTTCGCTGTTAAAGTCCTTTAGGTTTCCAGCAAGATAAGCCTGGGTCTGATTATGTTTTCAGGTCTGTCACCACCATGACCATGCCGTGGTTTCCACCAAGGTGGGGAACTAAGACCTGATCACCCACAACAAGCTGACACGATATGTAACTGAAACATTGTTGAAAGTGGCTTTGAACCCAACTCCCTCGGAGTGTGGCGTACACTGCTGTTGCTGACTGGGAAGTGCTTGTCAGAAGAGAGTTTTACATCCAGGATCCCTGGTGACCACAGTGCAAGCAGCAAAATGAAAACACTTCTTATCATCATATGTGAACATAAACCAACCAGTCGAGTTGTCATGGTAACCAATTGGTCATTGGAATTCTTTTTGGCTAGAAAAGATCTGGCGTTTTATGACTAGGCTTAGTTTTGTATGATCTAGCCACAGAACTATGTTTGACTGATTTCAAGCCTTCCTACCGAGCTCACGTTACCTGGGGAATTCCAGGTTAGAATAGGTCATCAGCATCCTATGCTTGTCCTGCAGGATGACTAAATGGATTGGGTTGTCAGGCTGACCTGGTTGGTCCGTTGTCATCATGCATAAACAACAATATAAGTTGTATCACGATCTCTCATACATGGGTTTTTTTGCGTCGCGCGTTAGGTTTTATACCACGAGCCTTGAGTGATGCTGCTACAACAAATTTATCTTGTCAACAAGTTTTAATATGACATTGTATAAGAATTAAAACAAATTCAAAATTGGTAGAAAACAGCGTGCAGCCTATTGCTTCGAAGCGGGGTATAAGGGATTTATTCTGCCTCTCAGATATCCAGATGCAGCCTGACTTGCTTGTGGCGTGGTATAAGGGATTTATTCTCCCGCTGAGAAATGTATTTCCCTCCAAGGCGGGATACATCATATTTTATCAAGATCACATGAACCAATCAGATCTCATCATTCTGACATTGAGGTATTATAAAGAAGGTTACTCATCATTCTGACATTGAGGTATTATAAAGAAGGTTACTCATGCTATCTATCACTGGTCTCACCTGTTTACAGGCCACCAAGATACAGCTGGACTATTGCAATGACAGCATTACACAACCATCATCCTTAAACATGTTAAAGAAAAAGTAGCTACGCCAATGTCTGTTAACCCTGGCAGTGAGATGTTCGTACAACACATACTGGGATAAATCAGTATACATTTGGACTTTGGATTTCAATCTTTTTACTGGATGTCATATAAAGAAATAAAAGAATGTCTCCAGCTACTCACCATATGATCCAACCAACTCTCTGATAACTTTGTAATCCACAAGTTCCTAGTTACAACTACGTCCTCAATAACGCATCATGAAGTAATCTGTCAAACTATTGCTTGATTTACTGCTATAGGTCTTCTCCTACTAATGCATCACTGAGGAAAATGTCAAACAATTGACTGCATTTACTGAAGAATAAATACATAGCTGTAGCTGATGACTAAACAATAAGGGCCTCTTTAAGACCTGTGTTGTAGGACCCCATGAGGACACATTATGGAATTAGGTAAACCACATCATGTTTTGTTCTGTTAAGCCTTGTAGAAAGTAAAAGGTTTGTGTAGGATTTAATAATGTTCCATTGTTGTCGCATGCATCGAGCTGCACAGTGTGTGCCAGTGTCTAAAACAGTCATTCTGCTTACTTCACATTGTCATGTGACGTAGGATGTATGTCATTCTTTTATCATTCATGTAATAAATGTATATCAACTGACCATGTCTACAGTATTGTCTGTCACTTCGCAGGGACCACTTTCAGAATAGGCGCCAAGCAACCTATGTCGTAAGAGGCGACTTACAATATCAGATGGTCAAACACAGCACATTTCAAAGTTTAAAACTGCCATGTTACCTCCATACTTGAGAGGTCAGATTTTGTTTCTAGTAAGTCAAGTCTACCTGAGAAGAGTCGACATAATTAGGCAAGTGAGGTGTCCCCAGGGAGAATCAAGATTAAACAAGGTCCCCAGCAGCCTAAGCTTGTCGTGAGAGGTGACATGTTATCGGGCGGTCAGACCGCGACCTGGTTGATTCCATGTCTCTACCCGACAGTGTGGTTCTTGTGGCACATGATTTCAGCCACTGGTCTGGCTGTTCCAGGTATGTCCAGGCTGCCTTGATGTTCTGGAACATTGCTGACTGGCTTTTTCTGATATTACTTGCTCCGACTGGGGAAAAAATAAAAACTCATTGTATGATTTTGTATATACGTGTAGTATGCGCAAGCGGAAAAGTTTAGAAAAAAATAGAAACCCAAAAGGTATGCAAAGTGGTATTATATAGGATTTAGGATTTAGGGATTCTGTGTTGTGCACCTGAAACACGGGGGATGGACAGTGCCGCCCAGATCCCGCTCCCACTCTGTGGCAGGGATTAACAACACAAGGGGCTTCTGGGTAATGGTTGGTTGTTTAACGCCGCATCCGGCAATATTCCACCTATGTGACGGCGGTCTGTAAATAATCGTGTCTGGACCAGACAATCCAATGATTGGCATTATGAGCATCGATATACCCGACTGGGATACGATGACATGCATCAACCAAGTCAGCGAGCCTGACCACCCGATCCCATTAGTCATCTCTTACGACAAGCACAGTCGCCTCTTACAGCAAGCATGGGATGCTGAATACCTAATTTCACCCATATCTTCACAGATCACTGGGGTAAGGCACTGCCGTCCATGCATGCCGATATGAACGAGTGGTGACTGGTGTCATATTGCCCCTACAGCTTTCATTGGGATGTGATTGTTTTTCATGCTGGCAAACTCCAGTCTAACAGCGCGTCTTTATCACAGGATGGTCACCGTGGTCATCGTGGCTGCGGAGGCAAACAATGCTCACTCAATGAAATGACAAAAGTGTTGACATGGCAACCATGAGAACATTTTCTGGAAGTTACATCCAGCTTTCCGATTACAGACAAGTAACTCCTCCGTTCTGGGGGTCCTTTATCCCCTAAACCATCGGTGTGCTTCAAATCAATATAAGCGACAGAAATCATTTCCATAATCATAAGAATTTTTTATTTAAAGAAGTGTCCCTCTATATATTAAGCATATGTTCCGTGTTGTTTTTCAGGTGGACAATTGACTTACCTTTGCATGTGTTGTTGATGGGTGTCACCGGTGGGCAGGATACTCTCACCTTTCGCGAACATCTAGTTTGATAGTGATTCATGAACACATACTCACGATAAAATCAGAATCCTGTAATGAATTCTGCTTTTAGCAGAGATTTTTTATGAAATGGAAATGTTTTTTTGTGGTTTTTATTCAAACAAATGGTGGTGATACCAGGTGTTCGTGGATCGATACTTATAATGTCAATCACTGGACTCGATTACTTACATTTAGTGAGTGAGTATGGTTCTACGCCGCTTTTAGCAATATTCCAGCAATATCATGGCGGGGGACACCAGAAATGGGCTTCACACATTGTACTCATGTCGGGAATCAAACCCGGGTCTTCGACGCGACGAGCGAACGCTTTAACCACTAGGCTACCCGACCGCCCCCGATTACTTACAGACCAGCCTCATATAGCTTGAATATAGCCGAGAGCGGCGTAAACAAACGAACACCACGTTAAGGTGGTTGTGGTAGCTGCGGGTACTGTATCCCCTTATCCGTTCATAGTTTAATATCATTGTTGTTTTTCTGTGTCTCACTGCTGTGGGCGACGAGTCGTCCCGTGAGCGGAATTAAATAACCAACAAAACACAATATGTTTAAAACATCCACAGTTAACATGGAACAGTCACAAAAGTTATATGTGGGATAACACTTTCTTTGTAAAGTACAGATCCTAGTACTTTGGGGGTTTGAGTCCCATCCGGGATTCGAGCCCACACTGTCAGAGGGGTACACAAAGTACGTGATCTAGACTACCAGTTGTCAGACTTTCATTTGTGTGGAAGCATCGGTGCCTGAGTGGGTTAGATCGCTTTCTCTGTGTGCTGGCGATTAGGTGCCTCACTCTGGCAGTGTGGGTCCGAATCACGGACTCAACTCCAAAAAGTACGAGAATCTGTACTTTAAAAAGAAACATTTGTTACATTTGAGAACTTTCTAAATGTCATTGTGTGTTCATTACATGGAACATGCGTATTAATCACCATGGAAACAACACTACCAAGTTGTATATTGTGTCAAAATTTAACCAAATCTCCAGTTAAAGCGGATCGTGCCTGAGAGTGAGCAGTTCATCTTTGCCTGGATCGTCCCCTCAACTGGGATCCTGTACAAGGACATCTCTGTCCTCTAAAGGCGTGCATCAGGACATTCCCCGCTAATGGGCGTCCCCCATTATAACGCTTCTCTCTGTAGATTGGTTTACGATTACGTTTGTTACTTTTGCCGAATGTTATGTATAGGATAAAACACGTCCGAGGGTTGTTATGATATTTAAAACCCGCACCCCGAGGGATTTTCCGAGGGAAAGGGTTTTCAATATCATAACAACCCGAGGGGAAGTGTTTTATCTTACTAATAAACCGATTTTGAACCTTAAATTATCCCCAAACTAAATTTCAACCCATTATAAGCGTACAATAAAGCACGTCCAAGGGTTCTTATCACATTTAAAACACGCATACCAAGGATAACGGTTTTACATATCATAAAACCCCGAGGGGAAGTGTTTTATCTAACTTATGAACCGACAAAAAGAAACTTAAAACAACATTTATCAACAATTTTTATGTTTCGAACATACTTTCCATGAACCTTAGGAAACGGGCGTAAAATAGCCATGTGGTACCCTCACTGGGCTACAGATATGAAGGTTGCGAGTTCGATCCTCGGGAATATAAAGAAAACATTTGTCATTTGATTTTACATTTCATTACATGCTACAACCTGAACGGAAGTTATATTAATTAATAAAATACCCAGGATATTATAACACATTATATAGCAAATATGTCTTAAATATCTTATAAAATCCCGGGGATATTACAACGTCCCCGTTTATGAGATTTAACCCGACTGGAGAACAATAGGATGACGTCACCGGAGGTTTATAATGTCATGCAACGACTGCAAATTCATTTGAAACTGACACCGATAGTCGTTGCAGTCGTTGAATGACAATAACATTCGGCAAAAGTATCAAACGTAACTGTTTATCTTCTAATTGTAAACCAATAGTGACTGTGTTCCGCCATCTGATTGGTCAGCCTACCTCGTCGATTATCATGACAAATCCACATAAGCCTCTTAACTGCGTATGAATAAATGAACGGTACTATTTCTCACGACAAGCCAAAATGTCGGAAGATAATGTTTCCCAGTCAGAAAATTTGGGAACCAAGGAGGAAGTTTTCGGTCTTGACCTGGATGTCCATACTGGAAGAATTGCCGAATGATGATGTCAAGTATTTCAGGAGTAATTCACGCCCATCGGCGTCGGTTTCAAATGATGTTGCAGTCGTTGGATGACAATACTTTTCGGCAAAAGTAACGATTGTTATTATTTATCTTCTTGGTGTGTTTCCAGCTGTGATGTTCACCCGTAAGCAATTTCAGTTGTGCTCATCTCCGTTTTCTAACAAATACCTTCAGAGAAAGGGTTTACTTTCTACAGGTTCTTCTCCTCCCTACGAAGATAACCATAGGTGCTTCCTGATTTAGCGTGTGACTTGTTGTGTTGATTCGTGCCTTGAGTTTGGGAGGTGTTTCTGTTGGTCTTAACCCAGCTTCACATACACGTTTTATTCTAACTTAACTACAGTAAATTACGTTTATAACGAACACGTTCATAACGAACTTATTTTTTAGTCCCGACCATTTGTTGTATAAATGCTGTATATATGCTTATAACGAACTAAAGTTAGTGGTCCCTTCGAGTTCGTTATAACCGTAGTTTACTGTACATCAATAGCAATAAATATAATAACAAGAGTTTGTTTCTTTGTAGTTTAACGCCGCATTCATCATTATTCCAGCTTTTTGACGACAGTGTGTGAATAATCGAATCTGTACCAGACAATCCAGAGATTTGACATCATGATCATCGATGTCCGCAATTGGGACACGATGACATGCATCAACCAAGTCAGCGAGCATGACCACCCGATCCCATTAGTCGCCTCTGAGGACAAGCATAGTCGCCTCACGACAAACATGGGTTGCTGAAGACCTATTCTACCCCGGATCTTCACGGGTCCTATTATGTGTAGTAGTAGCACCAGTGCCCTTTCCAAAATAGAATAGCAACCAAGGTGCCCTTAAAAGACGTGTTGCCTGACACTTTCAAGTCTGGCAACGCTGGTTTTCGAAAACTAGATTCCAAGCTTTCCAACCATACCATATACATCTTGATATATCTTCGGTACACCTGTTCCAAATATTGACACAAGATTCACCCGTCTATAGCTGTAAGGAATCCTACTGGTGGACTACCTCCCGAAAGGTCAGACCATGACTGCGCCTTGGAACTCATTGAACATCTTCCGTATTCAGATTTAGCACCGTCAGATTTCCACCCCTTACCAAACTTGTAGAAAGAAGTGCCTGGCAAGCATTATTCAAATGATTATGACGTTATTGCTTTCACGAAACCAGGAGGAAGCCTTCTAAACCAGTGGGATTCGGGCGCTCCAGCATCCTTGTCAGAACCGTGTGGGCCTCAGAGGGGAGTATGTTGAAAAATATTTGGCAACCCACTCCATCAACGTTGTCCATCATAGTTAGACTCGGAACCTTTCCCCCACTCCTCGTATGTCCACCTGTCAAAATAACGATCTTAGGAATAACCGAGTTGATAAATACAGAATACTAAACGATGTATTACCCTCTCCCTCGCTCGAGAATTAGAAGAAGACTGACACTCATTTCGTAAAACCAGTATGACACAAATGCTCGTGTATTAATCTCTTTGTAATCCAGTGTAGTCTTGTAGTCTTGTGATATGTCTGGCATAGGCAATACTTGGTTTGGGAGAAACGAGAACAAAACGAATTGTTTAAAATAATTAGATAAGTACTGCTGCGTGTTAGGCTTCGCTTCTTTAAGAAGACATCACTAGAATATGACGTTCTCACCTATGTTATACTTTCAATGATACAAACTCATATAAACACAGCCGTTTTTCGAGAGGCAACGCGGTGCCGTTTTCGTCAATGCATTTGGTGCCGTTTTCGGTTCGCAGCGGTTTGACGCGGTGCTGATTCGGCTATAAACCCAACCACCACGTGACCACCTTGCATGGAACTCATTCTTTGTTGAGCGAGCGTCAGCACCGGACGCGTGGCATTTTCAAATGTAAGTCTCGTTGCCTTCTCGTTGATGTCTTTTCAAATAAGTACCGCAATGTATTTTTGGAGACTCTCAAAAGTACAATTGCATTGTTTTCTATCACAGGTACTTTTAGGAACAGAAGTTTAGGTTCTTGTTGCATGTTTTGGTCAAATTTGTGCCATATCGGTATTTAGGGCTAGGGCATTGATTTTTAGATCTTGCTTTGTCGGAGTCATCCATTCAATATCTCCTTTAATATTCCCTGTCATGTAGATGTACTGACTATGTAGAACTTGCATGTCTCAACACCTGCTCTGAATGGCACCACTGGCTGCCTGAGAAACGGTGAAAACTTGTGTTGCAATGCGATAAGAAAAATGAATTTGCCTGTGTCAATTGTATGACTTGTATTATATATCCTACTATAGCCAATTATACTTCTGTTGCTCAATCTTGACTGAACATGGGTTGTCACATAATAATTTTAACATAAAGCATGTGACATGTTCTATTTATAGAACACATGATCCCATGCACATCATGAACTTTGCTCCAGAAGCCTGAAATAAGTCTTCCTTACTTTTGGATTCAAATATCTCTGACGTTATGTTCCGAGATTAGGACTTAGCTCCAGTCCTGTAATTCTTGCCCAACTGCCCAATAGATCAGGTAGCGTAAGGACCAGGAGACATTTGCCCTTTTCAAGGGTTTTGTTTTATGTTATCATTAGGACTAGTGGACTAAAGCTATTAGTTTCTAGCTCTGGCACAGTCGGGAAGTTACTTAGTTTTAGAAATTGCTACTTTCAGGAGTATTTTGCTACCTCGCCAGTGGTGATTCAGGCACCAGACCCAGTGTCAGAACGTCTTGCTTCCTGGAAGGACCAATTAAACATGCAGACTGTATATCTGCTGGAGTGAAGGTCAAGTGAGATGAGGTTGACTGTGAAACATGTATGTCAGTTGACTCTTTATTTCTATAAGACAACAAACAAATTTTCAAACAGATTTCAAGTGGAATCTTAATTTCAGGCCTACAGACGGAAGATGGTAGCACCACCAGGTTCCGCCAGTAGTACCAGCAACTCGGACAGTGGTCTAGGGAAGAACAGGGCTCCACACATTTGGGCGTTATATGGACATCTTTAAAAGTATGTCACATACAAGAGGACATTCATTACACACAAGGCAGAACAGTTTGAGCAGGCTGAAACATTTCCCAGCCTTTTTGGGTGATAAGATATTTACAACACAGAACTGTCTTTACACCATCTTCCACAAATCGAACAGAAGAACTTTCATAATTGCCATCAATATGATCAACAAAGACCCGTTTGTGTTCCCTGTGCAAAGATGTCCTTGGCCTAGGAGATATGCCGGCCCCATACAGGGGAAACACTGCAATGTGGAGGTGTTCTCGGGCATCAAGATGTTCCAACAGCAAGACTCACAAACAGGTGAATATCATGTCAGATTTCTTCCAGTGAGTTTGCTTAAAAATGCAATAACTGAGGTCATGGAGAGGAAGTATTTTATGAGATTGACACCATGGATTATAGTACTGTTGGTAGAAATTACAATGAAATGTTTACTCTTTTGTTTTGTCCCAATTTGGATATGTACAGATTGTGATGATGATGGCGATCACAAGTGTCCAAGTTGCTGCATCATTGATTGTCTGTTGTATCATGTGGCACCCCGATCGTGTGGCACCCCCATCATGTCACACACCCATCATTTCTCACCCCCATCATGTCGCACCCCCATCATTTCTCAACCCCATCATGTCACACCCCCATCATGTCGCATTCCCATCATGTCACCCCCCCCCCCCATCATGTCGCATTCCCATCATGTCACACACCCGTCATGTCGCATTCCCATCATGTCGCACCCCCATCATTTCTCACCCCCATCATGTTGCACCCCCATCATGTCACACCCCCATCATGTCGCATTCCCATCATGTCACACACCCCTCATGTCGCATTCCCATCATGTCACACACCTGTCATGTCGCATCCCCATTATGTCGCACCCCGGTCATGTCACCCCCCCCATCATGTCACACCCCCCATCATGTCACACACCCGTCATGTCACCCCCCCCCCTCATCATGTCGCATCCCCATCATGTCACACACCCGTCATGTCCCACCCCCATCATGTCGCAACCCCTTCATGACGCACCCCCGTCATGTCGCATCCCCGTCATGTCACACCCCCATCATGTCGCATCCCCTTCATGACGCACCCCCATCATGTCGCACCCCCGTCATGTCGCACCCCCTTCATGTCGCATCCCCGTCATGTCACACCCCCATTATGTCGCATCCCTATCATGTCGCAACCCCGTCATGTCACACCCCAATCATGTCACACCCCCATCATGTCGCACCCCCATCATGTTGCATCCCCTTCATACCGCACCCCCGTCATGTCCCACCCCCTTCATGACGCACCCCCATCATGTCGCATCCCCATCATGTCACACCCCCGTCATGTCGCACCCCCATCATGTCCCACCCCCATCATGTCAGACCCCCATCATGTCACACCCCAAACATGTCGCATCCCCATCATGTCACACCCCCATCATGTCGCATCCCCTTCATGACGCACCCCTGTCATGTCGCATCCCCTTCATGACGCACCCCCATCATGTCACACACCCGTCATGTCACACACCCGTCATGTCCCACCCCCATCATGTCGCATCCCCTTCATGACGCACCCCCATCATGTCGCACCCCCTTCATGTCGCACCCCCGTCATGTCCCACCCCCATCATGTCGCATCCCCTTCATGACGCACCCCCGTCATGTCGCATCACCGTCATGTCACACCCCCATCATGTCGCATCCCCTTCATGACGCACCCCCATCATGTCGCACCCCCTTCATGTCGCATCCCCGTCATGTCCCACCCCCTTCATGACGCACCCCCATCATGTCGCACCCCCGTCATGTCGCACCCCCATCATGTCACACCCCATCATGTCGCACCCCTGTCATGTCGACCCCCCATCATGTCGACCCCCCGTCATGTTGCATCCCCATCATGTCGCATCCCCATCATGATGCACCCGACCGCCTCCGTGGTCTTGTGGTAGTGCGTCCGCCCGGAGAGCGGAAGGTCCAGGGTTTGATCCCGGGCCGCGTCATACAAAAAGACGTGAAAAGATTGTACTTGTTGTTACCCTGTCTGGCGCTCGGCATTAAGGGGCTAAAACAAGGACTGGTCGGCTCGGAGTCAGTATACTGTGTCTGAGTGGGGTATTCATGTTAAACTGCAGCATGGTATCTCAGTGAGCTAGCACTATAAATCGGCATCAGTCCGGACTAGTACAAGCAGCCACACACACACATACACGTGCATGCACGTCGCTATATAAGTGCAATAATCTTGGACGCGACGTTAAACCCAATTTCACCTCACCTCACCTCACCTCATGACGCACCCCCTTCATGTCGCATCCCCATCATGTCGCAACCCCATCATGTCGCATCCCCATCATGTCGCATTCCCATCATGTCGCACCCCCCCCATCATGTCACATCCCAATCATGTCACACACCCATCATGTCGTATTCCCATCATGTCACCCCCCGTCATGTCGCATCCCCATCATGACGCACCCCTGTCATGTCGCACCCCCATCATGTCACCCCCCCCCCCCCCCGTCATGTCGCACCCCATCATGTCACACCCCCCCCCCCCGTCATGTCATACCCCTATCATGTCACACCCCCGTCATGTCACCCCTCCGTCATGTATCACCCCCATCATGTCACACCCCATCATGTCTCATCCCCATTATGTCGCACGCCCATCATGACAATTAGCTTGCTGCTGCATGAAAGAATTTTTTTTGGGTTTGTTGTTTAACGCCACACTCAGCAATATTCCAGCTATATGACGGCGGTCTGTATAAATAATCGAGTCTGGACCAGACAATCCAGTAATTGATATCATGTGCATCGATCCACTCAATTGGGATCGATGACAGTGCATCAACCAAGTCAGCGAGCCTGGCCACCTGATCCCGTTAGTCGCCTTTTACTGCAAGCATGGGTTGCTGAAGACCTATTCTACCCCGGATCTTCACGGGTCATTTACGGGTCATGAAATAAGTGATGACAAATAACTACATGCTTGTCGTAAACAGCGACTTCGGGGATTGGGTGGTCAGGCTCGCTGACTGAGTTGATGCATGTCTTCATATCCCAATTGTGTGGATCAATGCTCATGATGTAAATCACTGGATTGTCTGGTTCCGACTCAATTATTTACAGACCACCGCCATTTAACTGAACTGCGGTGTTCAACAACAAATAAAATCAAATTAAAAGCTTCATTTGTTTTATTCCCCCGGTTTGAAAAAGGAAATATTTATGTTTTAGCCATCACAAGAATGGGGTCACCAAGGTCATCCATTGGATGAAGATTTGGCAAAGACACATTCACGGTAAGACATATTGCCCAACAAATTGTAAACATTTGTTCGCAAAACAAAATATTGTCCTTCTGTGTCATGCTTGCGAAATGACATTATCGTATGTGTACAAGAAGACAGTGTTATCTCTTTTATTTCTTTAGTTGCTGATATCACTTCTGCTTAATGCATATGTTCATGTTTATACTGTTGGTATTCCAAGTTACCATACGTCCCATCAATCTTTGCTAGTTGTAAGGGGTGACTAACAGGATCAGATGGTCAGGCTCGGTGACTTGGTTGATACATGTCATTGTACCCAAATGGTGTGGATTGTTGTTCACAATATCAATCGCTGGATTGTTTGGTCCAGACTTTATTATTTACAGCCTGCTTTCATATAGCTGGAAAATTGCTGAGTGTTACGTTATTACTGCAAACAAAACAAAAACAAAAATCTTGTCTCTCTCACTCGTTTCCTTGTGTTTGTTGTGTATATGACGGCGACCTGAGTGAGTGAGTGAGTTGGGTTTAGCGCTACTTTGAACGGTATTCCAGTTATATCGCGGCGTGTCAGCTTGATGTGGGAGGAAAGCCCGAAGTGATGCAGGTCACAGACGTTTTCCACTTTGGTGACACCTACAAGCACGGTTTTGGGGCTGACAAACCTAGAAACATAATCGGGGCGAACCCGAATTGGAATCCACGATCATAGGTTTCTGGCATGCCCAAGGGACACAACTCTGCATAGCAAATGGCAGTGCCTTAGACCCCTTGGATACCCGTGCCCACAACAGCAACATGAAAGTCCAGTTTGGACGAGAGAATCCAGTGATTGACATCATGAGCATCAATCCATACAATTGGGGTACGATGACATGTATCAACCGAGTCACTGAGCCTGACCACCTGATCCCTTCAGTCGCCTTGTAATTTGCTCACTCACTCACCTTGTAATTTGCTCACTCACTCACTCACTGATTCACTCACTCACTTCCTGCTTCCATGCTGCAGAGGCTGGTGGCTACAGTCTGAAGTAGAATGAGATGCCATCTTCCTGACGCGGTGGAGGAAACGGAAGAAAGAAGCCAAGAAGACCTAAACTTGCCCATCCTGACGCCACAAGGTTGACGGTACCATAGTCTACTAAATTGTGCTGAGGACGATGAAATCCAGTGATGGTAGCCCTCATGAATTAGTATTTGAGGGCTATAATTATGACCCAATTCTCAATGCTTCAGTTTCGCTACAAACCTGGATATAACTGACAGAAAATGTAAACATATTAAACATGTCAGTCATGTTCACGCAGGACTAGCTACAAACTCGCAGGACTAGCTACAAACTCGGAGGAGCAGTTAAATAAGGTTTACACTAGTCGTCAAGTGTGTCTTAGAGAGGCTCCTAGACCGTAAACAGAAGCTTGAACTGAAGTGTGAGATCTGTTAAAGGATAGTTCAAGCTTCAATAAAATTCATGTAGTATGTCATACTTTGTCCAGAAGAAATCAGTAAAAGTAGAGCTCAAAATTCTGTTCAGTAATGTGGTCCATTAAGGCGTTTTCTTTTTGTTGGTGGGATGTCCGTGGTAGAGTGTCTGCCGATGGTTCGATCCCCGGCCACGTAATACCAAAAGATGTTAAATGATGGTACTTGTTACCCTGTCTGGCGCTCGGCATTAAGGGGCTAAAACAAGGAGTCAGCATACTTTTTCTGAGTTGGGTATTCATGTTAAACTGTGACGTGGTATCTCAGTGGGGTAGCACTATAAAATTGGCATTAGCCGGACTAGTACAAGCAGACACACTCGCATGACTCTGTTAGTGCAATCATCTTAACGTGACGTTAAACCCAATTTCACCTCAACACATTTTGTTGGTGGCAAATTAAATTCATTGTCCAATAAAATGTTGGGTATAATTTATGAGAGCACCAAAAAGCATTTTTGTGAAGAATATAGTTATTCTAATCAGATTTAGATTTTGTTTGAGGAATAAGATTTTATCATGTGCTGACACACTTTGAAAACGCATATTTGAATTTTGCAATATTAGCAATATGGTCACAGAAATGAAATTATGTTCTGTGTATTTAGGCATGAGATAATGAACAACAATGTCGGTAATACGGGCTCGAATTTCAAAGTGTTTTGAGATGTGACTGGCAAAATTGTTTTAATTGTGAGTTAAAGTTCATTATGCGTTTGTTTTGGTATGTTATAGATTTTTTAATTTTTTTAAAAGTGGAAAAATAATTATTGCCTTTTCCTTATTTTCCAAATATATTCCAACAAATAATTTGTTTTGTTCAGCACTGATGTTTCATTTGAGAAGTTTTTGCACTGCCGTGTACTTGTAAAGACGAAGTTTGTTAATGTGAATGATGTGTAGTAAGCTGGCAGATCAGAGAAGTGGCATAGAACTCCACTCACTCACTCACTCACTCACTATAGGGAAGTCATCCCTCAGTGTGGAGGCATGGGTGGCCCTGTCGTCTAAGGCGCCGCAATTCGCTGTGCAGAGTTGCGTCCCTTGGGCACGGCAGGAACCTATGTTTCTAGGTTTGTCAGCACCATACCCGTGCTTGTGGGTTTCACGGAAGTGGTAAACGTCTGAGACCTGCATCACTTCGGGCTTTCCTCCCACTTTAAGCTGACACACCGCGATATAACTGGAATACTTTTAAAAGCGGCGTTAAACCTCACTCACTCACTCACTCACTCACTCACTCACTCACTCACTCACTCACTCACTCACTCACTCACTCAGTGTATCTATCTACAAAAGATCAGCATGTAATTTAGCAGGTCAGTTTAACATTTATGAATATATTTCACACAAATAAGATTTATGGAAACATGATGTTAAGGTTTCAAAGGAAGCCTGTCTTGTCAATGATATGACCCTCTTGATCATGTTAGTCATAGCACAGATGTGTTGTTAAATTAGCCATTGTAGTACATATCTGTACACCTAGTGCTTATTGCAACACCTAAAGCAACTGTAAAACAATGTGGTGAAACAAAGCAGGGATGTTTACAATGTCTGCAAATGTTTTACATTGATATGTATTATATTGTTCCTCATTAACACAGACCATTGCAGGACCTGCCCTGTAGAACACACGACTATGAGAGTCTATCATGCATGGCTTGTGTACAGACTTGTGTATAAGCTGTCTATGTCGGCATCATATCTGCAACTAAACAGAAATTGTTTGATAGGCATGGATAACAACTTCTTTAATACTTTAAAAAGCCTTGTTTCGGTATAGATTGCTTATTACAGTATTTAAGAAGTTATCCATTAAATTGTGTCTACCTTGTCAACTAAACCGAAGCATGGAAATATCACTGCACTGGTCACTTTGTGGATGACATCGGCAAGTCTCCCCACACAGATACAGGTCTGTGATTCCATTTAACAGATTAATAACTGAATAATGAAAACTACTTTAGAAAATATAACAAAGAATATGACCCTTTGTAACTAACTTATTCTTAAGGGCCGGAGTGCAAACTGAAGAAAACCCCAAGGGTTTCTAATTACTCCCATTGGCTACTCCTCAGCAGTGTAGATTTTATCTGCCCATGAGTGACAGAACTCTAACGGTTTTGCTGCTTGGTGGGAGCCTGGCGAGGTCAAAGGTTAAGCATGGAATTTACTACAAGAATAAACATGTGCCTTGTAGTAAATCCTGTATCCAACTACACTTTCTCTACAAATTCAAAAGAAAAAAGACAGAATCATTTGATAACCATATATGAAATTTTACTGATTCATGAATGTACATATTTTCAAAAATGAGTTCTAAGACAAAAATAATATTCACAAAAAGTTTCTCACACTCTCACTCATACTCAACCACTCACTCACTCACTCACTCACTCACCCACTTAGTGTGTCAAGTATCCGCAACAGGGAGGAGGTGCCCAACATAAATGTCAAGGTTTCCTCGAAAGATCATCCATTATTCATTTACACATTTTAATTCATGGCAAAGTACCAAGGTACTTATATATATTGTTTACAACCAACAAATATGTGTGTCATTACAGGCGCTCTCTTCATCATTTAATTGAACTTTAAGCACAATTGTTAAAGTTCTTTTGATCTTTCTAACTTTACAACAGATAAGCTTGTAAGGGTAATTGAGAGTACATTATTAACAATAACATCAATATAATACTACATAAACAATGAAGAAACACAATTATTGAAAGGGCGTATTCCACATACCGATGCAAACAAAACAAATACATAGTCGTAGCATCAATTCCAGGTATGTCCCAAATATGGTTTATTGGGTGGATTTGGTAGCCATGTCCGAACTAGTATTATAACACAATCTGGCATCAGGTCACGTTTGTGTCAGGTTCCATTCCATACCAAGTGATGTCTGTTCACGTCTTTCTAATGCCTGTCTCTTTCTCTCTTGATAACGTGCATCCCTCCATACACCTCGGTGAAGAAGCCTGGTCCAAAATCTCTTATGATGTCCCTTTCTTAGTTCAGAATTATGAACATTGTCTTGAAGGATGTCTTCTTCCCACCACATTTGCTTATTACTAGAGTCCGTTATGCATGGTTTGCAGTAAAGTCATAAACAAATCAGCAATTATAAGTGTCAGCAAGAGAAAATATGTTATCTGTCTATCAGTTGGCAAGAAGTAATTGGTTCAGGTCAAAATAATCTGCCTAAATATCTGCTCCATACATTGCCCCTGTAATTGTAGGAGACAGATTTGTAATTCTTCTTCCTGCGACATCTCTGTGCACACGGATTCCTTGAATGCCACTCGGAAGTGAAGCTCCTATCAACATTTTTATTTCAGTGACAAACAGCTAATTGAGACTTCATGTCATACACTCTGTCAGAAAATGAGATTCTTTTATCTTGAAAAATATTCATAACATTATTGAAACTTTCAACAAAGAATGTATCTTTGGCCAACTTGAAGTGATCTGGGTACTTGAAAATGACTGAATTTGTAATGACTCCTTTCAATAATGAGATGGATTTCTTGCTTGTGAGCACGACACGTGATGGTTCATAGTTTGGATCTTTCTTGCATCTAGATGAAGGATTGCAGTCTGAATGATTGTTCTTGTAATGTTCGATCACATTTAAGAGGGAAGATCTCAGATAATCACTGTCACCATAACAATTCCGAATGGCATGATGAAAGTGAGTTGTGACAGGTTGTACTTTGTCAGACAGCTGCTCATGCCAGGTACTGCCATGCTTATATTTTGGCCCAGGGGATACAGCAGAAAGAGATTTTGCTACCGATTTTACACCATGCCATGTGTCGTTTTGGTTAATTGTAGTTCCACTGTCCCGAATGAATTTATTAACAGATAAATTTCTGTCATGTGTGTGGACTTTAACACGGACATCATTCTCTTCTAGGTAATCATAGATTTGTCCAGTTCCAATCTTTTCATGTCTCCGAGAGACAGGATCGATCTGTTTAGTGATATGTGGGCATGCTAACACCTTGTGTGTGTGGTCACCAATGGCCACAACACTAGTGTCCTTGGCATTTTTCCGCCAGCCATGCCGAGCATCTGTCATGATATTTATGCCATCTAAATCTTCATAACCAGCGACTTCTTCTAACAATGCCGTTTCACACGAATCCCTATACCCTGTCTGAACACAGTTCTTATGGGTGGTGCTGTCCTTCTGTATACTTCCGTGAGAGATTACCAATCCCTGCAGCTGAACAGAACCTCGTGTTCTGGACTTGTAACATGCCACAGCTGTGAGAAGCATGTCCAATCTTCTCATTCACCAGGAATTTGTTGTCTGGGAGGTAGGGTGATGATGCCAGACAATACGTTTTGTAGACTATCTGTATCCATACTTTTTCATAGTAAGTCTTCATAACATCCTTCTGTGTACTATGGCTGAATATCATCATTAACCGGTAAGTCGATTTTGTGATATTTCATCGAATGTATTTGACTACTGCTTTGCTTTGCATCACAAGACAGTTTTAACCATACATTGTGGCCACACACCCTTTGTGCATAGGCTTGAACCCCGGCCTTTAACAGGTAATCTTGTTAGGGTAATTGAGAGTACATTATTAACAACAACATCAATATGATACTACATAAACAATGAAGAAACACAATTATTGAACGGGTATATTCCATATACCGACCCAAATATAACAAATATGTAGTCGTAGCATCAATTCCAGGTATGTCCCAAATATGGTTTATTGGGTGGATTTGGTAGCCATGTCCGAACTAGTACTATAACACAATCCGGCTTCAGGTCACGTTTGTGTCGGGTTCCATTCCAAACCAAGTGATGTCTGTTCACATGTCTTTCTAATGCCTGTCTCTTTCTCTCTTGATAACGTGCATCCCTCCATACACCTCGGTGAAGAAGCCTGGTCCAAAATCTCTTATGATGTCCCTTTCTTAGTTCAGAATTATGAACATTGTCTTGAAGGATGTCTTCTTCCCACCACATCTGCTTATTACTAGAGTCCGTTATGCATGGTTTGCATACACAAGGAGGACACTCATCTGCATCAGCTCTCTGTTGGATCATAAACTCGGGGTCATCATCAGGGTCATTAATACCCGACACAGTTGTAGCTGGTGTTGTCTTGGAGTGAGGAACTTCTACAGTGTATAATATCCCAGCTGAAATAAACTGTAATTAGTTTCTCGCTGCAAATGAGTTACCATCAGTTTGAGAGACAGTCTATCTTCTTTAATTCCATGTTCACTGTGTCTTCATGTCATACTCTCACAGCCTTCTCTAGACAGGAAGTAGCCCTGGAGATAACATTCATCAGGTACTTAATAAGGTAATCTGGCCAGATCTCAACTGCCCAGCTCGTGCTGGTCTACATGCCTAAAGCTAACCTTCATCAGGTTCTTAATAAGGTAATATGGCCAGATCACGTAGTACCTCTCGTGCACTGGTTGTCCAGATGGTCTTACTCCTGGCCTTACAAGACAACATCAAACAATATTATGATATACTCATACTGTCAATATCCAAATATTGTATTTTATGAACAATATAACTATTTTTAACACTACAAAAATAATGAAAAAGCAATATGCAAGGTCAGCTACTAGTATTATGTTCTATTTTACCTTTAAAAGCATATACTTTCATATATATACCATACTTCTGAACAATATGCCATGAAGGTATAATTGGATCTATAATCTAAAGCATTATAAATATTAGTCAGTCATTTTTATAATTACACAAAGGAGTATCAGCATGATCAGTGGAAAGTCCCATCTTATGCTGAGAAGGCATCCTTTGTCGGATGTTGTCATACTAAAGAAAGGCTCGGTTGATGTTTTCGTTCCAGTCCAAAATAGCAATTCCTGTTTTTATTTCATACATTGAATTCTGCAAGTGAACGCGTTTATCAACATATACCAGGATGGTGTTGTGGAAACGAACTGAGTGTCCGTACAGTGAATGTACTTCTCAGGATGGTTGTAGATGTAGAAGGATTTGATGGTTTTCTTTAGTATATTTAGAGCAGTGTCAACTCTGATCGCTTTCCTCGTTGATATGTAGATGTCCTGAGTGCTGCATCTTGATGTGCAATCACAGTGATCAGGCTTGTTTTGGTAGTGCTTGACGATATTGTCTATATGATCTTTTAATTTTGCAGCAGATCCACCACAGATTTTCATACCCCAGTATAGAGGGTTTTACGCCTGAAAGTTTATCAGATAACTCGGGGCGCACATGCACATACATTCACAAGGTGCACAATTTGATAAGGTTTTAGAGTCCTATATAATATTAATGCACACACTAGCCCATATGGTACAAATGTACTCTTGATATTTTCCACTTGAGAATTCATAAGTGTTAGAGGTGTCAGAATTCCAGTATGTTCATTCCTTTCTTGGCACATCTCCAGGGGTGTCCGTTGGACGTCGCATTATGATGAACAGTGTGTAAAACACATAGTATTCCAAGTGAGTGCCAAGAAAATAACAGTTGGAAAACAGTTTAGCCATGATTGAGCATTAAAATGCAATATCCAAGGTATAATCCAAAAGGAAATAAACAGTAGTATTCTGCTTGAGCCAATCATTTTACTGATAGAGGTCATGTGACTTAATATCTTGACCGCTCCCTGTGCTGTGAAGGGTTGCTATTCCTAATGTAGACTAAGAACTAATAAATATTTGACATTTTAGTTCTGATTTATTTAAGAGCAAATGTCTGTTCAGTGTGATAACACTGACAAACTGTGTCTGACAGTTTACTACAGAGGGAACTAAATGTCAATCACTACGACCTGGAAACAATCAGTTTTGAAACACTTGAGAGGGCATGGCCTTGGATCATTTTGCTTCTTTCTCGTCACGTTCAGACTGTTGGACGTGTCTTGTAGTTTTGATAGTTCTCTTGATAGTAACACCTTTGGATCTCTTCACTCTGCTGAGCAGTGGTTTAGGACCTTCCACTGTAAGGCTTGGAACATCAGCAGATGATAGACCAAACAGTTGATCATGACAAATGAACTCCTTTTATGAGATATTCGCCAATTGCTCAGGTATCATCAAGAATGTCCCTGGACAGTACAGCCCCCTTGTCAGAACACATGTTGAATGGAGTGGTGCAGGCCTCCAAAGACAAAGAATCCTGGCATAAAATGACTTCTACTACCCTGAAAATATGTTCAGCATCTATGTTAAAAAATACCAAGATATTCCGTCATTTTCTTTGGTCTTCTGGTGGAATGGATGTCATTGAATGTATCAGTAAGAGACATCCTTCTTGAAGCAGATTCAAGAGATGAGCCTGATCTAAATCTTTGTGGTCCATCTCCCTCTTGGTATAACAAGCAAAACTTGGGTAGTGAGTAGTGTCTCCATTAACTTCTGGTGGAAGATGCCTGCTGTATAATGATGAGCCAGTAGCCTTGCACTATAGGGGGCACTTGAGATAATGCCATTCAAGGAAAACTTCAAAGATGACTTGACAGTTCCCACTGGAGGCTGCATCCTTGGAGCCCCCATGTCGTTCTGAAACTGAAACAGCAACTACTTTATTACCCCTGCACCATGACTGTGCAATTTATATTGTTTAGGTATATTGTTTTTTACTAAAAGCCTAGGCAAGTCTAGATGAAACTAACAAAGTCTAGTTTGCTTGATATGAATCTAAGACCTGTGAATTTACCATGTTTGCATAACAATTACGTCCCACAGAAAGGGATGCTGACAGCGCGAACTACTCCAGTCAAAGATGACACTACACAAAAAGATAGTAATGATAGTGTATTGAAGTATAAAGTTACAGGGTGCAAATCCTGGCTGCACAGTCTGGGAGAAACCTAAAACAAAATCAACATATGGCTGGTGATGTTGGCACCCGGGCAGTGCAGACAGAAAGAGGCTGCTGAAAGGTTTAGGGGGCCATGGTGGCTCTGGCCCCGTCATGTGAGGCCTCAGTCTATTGGCCAAAAGCTGTCACTATGGCACCAATGAGACCAGTGCCGTGAACCCCCAAACCCTATTCTTTAATTAGTAAATTGGCAGGATGTTTGGGCTACTGGTGTAAGAAATTTGGGCAAAATATCCAGCATTTGCACTCTCCCCCACTTTAAGAAATGTTTTTCCTCTGGAATCAGAGGAGCCAACATCCATATTAACATGGATTCCAACAAAATATTAGTTCCTACTGACATTAACATATTAAAGCAAGACTATAACAAGCGTTGACAGAATAGATTTCAAGTTGCTTTCCCTTTCACTTTCAACCTCTGAATCCAGGTTGCTGAATGAGATCCCCAATGACACATCTGTCCCTTGAGCTTGTGCTGCTTGACGATGGTGCTGGGAATGTTCTTTGTGGCGGTTGATCTCAGTGTCCGTCTCAGAGTCTGGTCTATGGTGGAAGAGCCTTGGGTCAGATATGTCTGCTTGGGTGATTGACAGTCCCATCAGTAGTTGTGACGGACAAATCTCTATGGCGAAGGTGCCGTTCAATGATGTGTCCTTCAGGTACCAGCCAGGTGATGTCTCCTCCCCCCCCCCCCCCCCCCTCCCTCTTCCTGTTCATAAAGATTTTGGTCAGTTCCATTTCCAAGTCCAAAGATGGACCATAGGATTATGAAGCTGCTCTTTGGGGGTGTCTTCCTGAGGTGCTAAGGCCTGGCTGGCAACTTCAGCACCTAGGGCCCAGTTCCTGCTTCCACAGGCCGATTGAGGGAAGCCATGACGTTGAAAGGAGATCTTTCCCGTCATCTTAAACATGGCCCTGGCCCTGGCCTGGTCTTTTTGCCTCTGGACGATTTCGAGTTCCTGGAGGAGAGATCCATTAGGTCCTTTGGCTTCCATTGCGATAGCTGAAAACATTGTGGGGGAGATCAGAGCACCCATATCCAACTGACACATGATGCATAGCATTAACGCTATTAATCTAATACTTTGTTGCAGTGTGTCATCATGTCATAATGGAGGCATCATTTGCCTTCCTTCACCCATGTCATTCGTTCATCCCATGTCTCGGAAGCAGTAGAGCTTGTGCCCAGTGATTAACTCCGCATCATCATCCCCCAGAGACTGTAAATTGGCCAAAATGCCAAGAATGCCATTTGCCGTGCCTGAGCAATTCTTCGAACATGTCTTGTTGCTGTGTCCATGTGATCAGCTGTAAGTAGCTGTGACCATTCCGTGACATCTTGATCTCTCGTTGCCATGAGCAGCTCCACAAGGCCAGCGTGACGTATGCATCAAACAAAGTATTAACCTTGGACTTTCTCAGATGTAAGAGGGGAACTCTGGCCAAAACTTTGCCTACTTTTTGTTTTCACTACAGTGATGACTTGAGATTATGATCAAAGATAACACAGCATTCGCAGCAGTATATTTGGAGGCCAACAGAAAACTCAAGAACATTATTTAACTTATATCAAAAGATTGCAGAATCACAATTCACATGTGACGTCCATGACCTTATTGATTACAATGCCATTGAATTAGATGTTCCTAACTTGGAAATATTATACAAGAAGCATTTCACAGAGAAGCAGTTTTCTTATTGTTTTTTCTTTGAGTTGACCTTTGCAAATGACAAACACCCCGAGAATACCCTCCCCTCCAGTGTGTTAGGTAATTAATTGTCCACCAGAAAGTTGGTGTTGACAACAAAACAGATCTTAGATATGCTCCCATCCAGCACTGCTTAGGGGGTTGTAGATAAGATAAGATATATTGCCGAAACATTCAATTACAGGATAGATGTATTTTTTTAAAATGACAAAACATTATGATTCATATATACATATATACATATATACAGACTTACAGACAAAAAAAACAATCAATATTACATCATGTTACATATTTGATATTATCCATATAAGTCATCGGTTGATTAAGATCAAGGGGTATTTTTCGTTTGAAATGATAGATATGGAAACGAATGCCATTGATATTGATAGCTTCATTATTTGAGTTGATGTAGTGAAATAATTTGTTTTCATGACTGTGGACATTTACATTTTGTGTTGATAATTTTCCAAAGAGTATATTTCTTTCTTGAGAGTTTGGTACAGTGAAGTAAGTAGGGTTTTTTGTCATCACTGGTTGAACATGTAGAGCATAGCCTCTGATGTAGTGGGGTTGGTGGCTTTGTATGTCTTCCAAGTTCAATATTTAATTTATGGTTTCTTAATCTTAGTTTGGGAAAGTGCACTCGATATTTTCTTACTTTACAGTGACTTAAATAGGGTTCTAATTTTATTTCATTTTCAACTATCCTGCATTCACATCTTGAAGAGATTCCTTGAAGAGGGAGATTTTATTGTCTCTTTGAATATTGGTGATAGGAAAGCTGAAATACTTAAATTGTGTCTTTCTTAAAATAGATTGAGCTGGAAAAACCCATCCTAATCGTTTATTCACCAAATTTATACTTTCAGCAAAGGTGTTCTGATACATTGACCTAATATTCACGCAAAGACCAGTAGTGGTCTTTACTTAGGGCAGCCAGAGTGCATGTTAGCTTCTAGTCCCTCTTGTTTTCTTTCATCTGCCCTTATACCTCTTATATTACCAAACTGGTCATCCTGTAGTACTTGTCCTCTTGAACTTGAAGATGCTTGTACTCTCTTCAATTCTAGTTCGCCCTGTCCAAGAATTGCGAGCTTAATTTCATCCTGTTGATTTTTTTAAATCTTTTGACAAATTCTGGCTCTGTCAGTTTGTCCTTTCCTAGATATTTTTCACTTTGCTGTTGATAGATTCATTTGCATTTTGGGTATGGGGGTCAACATGGCTTCCAAGAGCTAAGAGTATGTGTGCGAGGACATGATGGCAGCTCAGTAGATAAGGTTGAGATGTGGAGAATATTTTTTTAATTGAGGTAACTAAGGAGAAGAGTTTATTTATAAATTACGTCTTTTGTGTAATTGATGTGATGATGATACTTACAGGAGAAAACGATATTGTTAAAGACTATGCAAATGCATTGTTGATACCAAAAAGCATATGTGCATAAATAAACACACAACCCCAATGATTGTTTACGGAAATATTAACTAATAATCCCCAAATATAATCATCGCATCCTTTCTACCACAGGATACATATAAGATCCCACTTGACGTAATGTGAAAGTCACTTTAATGGCAGCCAATGGGGATTTTGGTAAAATACATTTGAACCCAAAATGAGGAAATATTTATCCCAGCACATTTGGAGTATGATATGTACATGTATATAAAACCGGTTTAAACACGCAGTACTGATAACCACAACAGGATACCTGGACTGTACGAGAAAGCCGGCTACGAGGAGTGGGGTATGACTGCTTATTGGATGATCGTACCAGCTCCAACCATAGATCAATACACCCAGTAGATAAGGCTACAGCAGAATGAATGCCCAATTAAAGCAAATACATTAAAAAGGAATGTAATAAATAATATGATATATATTACTCAAATTGCCGGCAAATTATTGGCCATATGATATAATACATTATATTATTATTGAATACAAGGTGACGTCACTATCACATCAAGTGGGAAAACGCAGTGAAATATGGTTTATACCACCAATCCGACAATGTAGAAATATCCATTCACCAAGAGATACATCAGTGTGTTGATTTCCCTCTTGAATATCATTCAAAGCTTCACAGACCAATGAGTCATGGATAGCAGAAAGCATATTATGAATATCTCTCCATTGTACAATATCTTTCATATGTTTACATACTTTACATAAGTTTTGAAGTCCCCCATCCCAAAACATGTCTCTAAGAGTTTCAGCTGCATTTTTAAGTAAGTGCCAATGTCCAGGAACAGGAGTAATTCATTGGAATGTACCAGGATAGTTTTTTATCAAGTTTATCACAATTGCCTATGTCTGCTGGTCACCTCCAACAACCACATTATTTGGATATCCTTCTTCACCTATTTTCAGATCTTGTTTCAGTTTAATAAGATACTTTGATACATCTGTTATACTTGATGCCTGTGCTGTTTCGACTGTAGCATAGGCAACATTATCCCCTGCTGCTGGTGTGAAGTCAGGCATTGTATTTCTCAAATCTTGCAATAACAATGTTTGCTAACAGTCAATGTTTCCTGTTATCCGAAATCTGCAAATTTTGTTGGTATCGAACCAGGAATTGTCAGGTAGGTTAATATCACCACTGAAACTATTTTCATCAATTATGACATGTTCATGGTTTGGCACATGAATAATTTCCTGTGTGTAACTTGGCCAGTAATAAGATTCAACATTCTCCCCAAAACTTCACTACCACATGAAAATGTTTTTGCAAACTTTCTCTTGAAATTTAGATTCTCAAAGGTTATCCTCCAAAATGCAGATTGATTAATTTCATCAGTAGCTGTTCTCTTCTTAGACCACAAAGCTGCTTCCTGACGAATAACATTTATTCCACATGATAATCCCATTGCATTCAAAATATCAAATCCCTCGTCGCATAATCCACAAGCATATGCCGAAAGTCCAACCAATATTTGGACTAAAAGTACTTTACCGTTTCGAATATTGCACATAATGCCAATCATAGTTTGAATCTTTAATCTGTGTAGGTTTTTCTCTGATGTTTTATCACATATTAAGATCTCTTCTAAAAATTGTACCAATGGCGAATGTAAATAGTTGTCACGGAAATATGGTTGTTCGTTTTCTTCGTGATGATCTAAAACACTTCGAAAGTCAACTGTTAGATGTTTATTACACATAAGCTCTGTTTGAATGTCAATTATACTCTGTATATCACTGATTGTGATAGATCCTTCTCTTGGTGCTTCTAGTTTCATTCGAAGTTTGAAATTCTCTTGTACAATTTCATATATGCACTTAATGGATGAATCATTAAGAACAGTCTTGTCATACAACATTGTCCCACAAGTCCTAGAATCATTATAAGAGCTTATATCCACACATTTTCGTATCTGGTTTGCAAGATAATTTCAAATCTTTTCACTAGAGTCTGTTGATCAGATGAATCTGGCAAAGTTTGTCGAAAGGCATTAACAAATGAACTTCTCATTTTATATCCATTCTTCTTCACGTCTGTAATGCATATTTGGTATGTTCTACAAGTTTTCTTATGAATGGAATACGTGACCTTAAATCATTTTCAAATTGAACTTTTGTGCTCTCCTCTTTCAAAAAATCGAAACTACATTGACAACAAATCCAGTCATCTTCAGAACATGTCATGCCATATATGTCTTCAATTCGATCCTTGTACCATTGATAAATTATGCCATATATATTTGCTAGTATGTGTTACTATTATTTTACAGACATAAAGGATAGGATGGCATTAATGTATAGTAGGCCAAACTGCCCAAGTATTTCTCCCATGGGAGAAAAATATTAGCCTAGCCCATGCTCACCAAGCAGAGTGGTGACTGAAATATGAGCCTGATAGAGATCTCTGCTTTGGCCATGTGGCTGTGTAGGTGTCTGCCATGTCACTGCATGGCACCTCTAATGTAAATTTAGTGGAGAAAAGAATGATAAAAATTCTACAGAAAATGTTCCTAACATTTGTTGAAAAAAACATTTTAAGTAATTGTTTCTTGTCAATGAATACAAAATATCTTTGTGTATGTGTTTTTTATGACAATAGGAAATCTGCATAAGAATTCCAGTATTTGAATGTTGAATCTAATCAACTTCTGTTTCCTTCTTTCCTTTTTCTCATTGGTAGTATTTGTATTGTATGTATACTGAATATTAATGTGGGACAAGATTACAGTATTAAAATAATCATACCTTTTTATAGAAATGAACAAAATAGAACAAATTCGGCACCAGTTATCAATCATTCAATCTTTCCAAAGAATAATGTTCTACACATTCTCCCACTGATGTCGACATACTCCTCCCTGTCAGTCTTAGGCATCCATTGTCTTGTTTTCCTGATAACACAGTTGGGCGTTATGTCCCTCCTATGCCACCTGTAGTATGTCTGTCTTGTATCCTTCTGTCTTGTCTCAGAGCTGAACATTTCCTGGCTATATATCGTGGATCACACCACACATTCCTGTTTTGGAGTAATGTCCAATATTTCTTGTATAGTACCTTCCGGAATTGATGGTTTTTAACGCTAGGAAAGGCATTTTGAGATGGTATTCAAGACTGTCTGTACTGTTAATGTGTCATGCATGGACTGTATAAACAGTGGGGGTATTCGGGATCTCCTCCTCGGTCAGCTGGGATGGGGGCATGTAAATCGTCCCCTTCACGGTCATCACTCTCTTCACTGTTATCTTCTGATGTCATTTGTGGGTTATCAGATGATGTGCAGTTTTGATCTCCAGCATGATCAGCAGGCAATGCACGTTTCAGTTCCCACCCATGGTGTGTAAATATACCATCTATGATCTCTTCCATGTCGTCAGTAACCAACAGGCATAAAACATGAGGGTTTTCCATTTTCTTCTTGCTTGTGAGAGATTACAAAATGGTACCTTCTAGTGTGATGTTCAAGACAACTATATGGCAAGCATATTGGCAATTGTAGTTAAACAAGCATTTTTTTGTTTATCACCCTTCCCATTTCCTTAGGAAGACTGTCTGTCCCAGGAATGACCGCTATCAATTAGTCTGGAGGAAGTGTCTTTCATCTGTAATGTCCAGTTTGCAATGTTTCTGTTTAATAAATCTTCCTTATCTTGACAAAAAAATAAAACATCACCTTTTGGCATTTCCTGTTTACTTATGCCTTGGCATTTTCCCAGGACCATAGAAATTATAGACCAAATGACAAAAACTGCAGTCTGTATTTTGCTTCATACAAGAAAAGACACATGCACTTAGGTGCATTGAATAAGTATTATCAACATAAACGATGCTCACTTCCGTTCAGTGACCCAAGTAAGTAATATCTGCAAATATCTGCTGTGGTACAGTAACTATCAGGTAATTGTTCAACATATCTTGATGATATTTTACTGTAATATTTATTTTTTATGCATTCACACACCAAAGCAAAACTGTCTTGCTTCTTATAAAACTTCACAAGATGATGATGTGATGTCCGAAATATTGTGTTGTCCGACATAGGGAACCAAGGCCTTTCTCCGAGACTGTTTATGCATATCCGTTTCATTTTCTTTCTAACTAGTGCTGATTATGTTACAATCACGGCACAGTGTAAGCAACGGCAGACAATATCTTATAGTCTTGTCTGCTAAAAGTTTAAAACAATCCAGAAATAAAACCAAACATCCAAAATTTGAAATTCCACAATTGTACAGGCTAAATTAACATTTTGCCAGCACAAAGGTGATAAAGTCCCAAAGTCTTCATATATTTCAACAGCTTCTTCAACAGGTGTTAGTCTGTGATGACTTGAAACTGCTGATGTGTGGAAGGACAAGGACTACAAGACAAACTGCATATATAGATGATAATTTCATATCTGTATGTTAAAAAATGTATCACTTTATTAAAAATACTGAGAAGAATGGAATTTGCTTTCAAGATGTTGCTAATAGTTTATCAAAATGGATGTGACAGGCAGGCAGGAGATTTGGGATCTACTGATAAGGGCGAGGGGACCCAGATGACTGGAATGACCTCTTTGTTTATACCGTGGGAGCTTGACAGCTCCCCTGCTGTCGGCCTCCTTTTCCCAAGCCTCTCCCCACTGTCTGTAGTTAGCCTTGCTCCAAGTCCTTAGGAGTATAGTAGTTGTATCCTTATAATAGACAAGTCTCAATCACCAGACAGTCTGAGGATGCAAATCTTTTAAAACCCAACTTGTTATTATTATTTATATAATCTAGAGATTATGATTTTAAATGAATGATTATTGCTTTAGAGATTTGTGCACCTGTGCAGTTAATATGTACTCACACATAATTCTCTTTAATAATGGACTGCAGGGGTAAGTGAAACTACATCATTGCTAGTTTGATATAACTGATCTTGGTACATCAAAATGTATTAAGTTTACTGTACAGGGTGTTGTTTTCATACAAATGATCAATTGTGCCAAGGAATTACAAATGTAGCATGAAAACAATAATATTAATTACAACTGCCCAAAGCAAACGACCATTTCTACATTAAATTTGCTGGTCGTACATTTCAACTTCTATTGGACTAATCATACATAAATATAAATATTTGCAAGTCAGCATTATTATAAACAGTTCCTGGAAATATCCAGTGATGCTACAATGAACATTCTTCAAAGAAAAAGTACTACTTTTACAATAGCTACAATAAATTAAAATTGTTTTTTAAATAATAAATATAATAGGTATTCAAAAGTAAATAAATATTGGTAAGTTAGCAAACGTATGAACAGTGTCTCAAAATAACATCTAGGATCATGACATTGGAAATCTGTCACTGCAGATAACTACTTCCACACTAGATTTGCTACTTCTCGGTACTTCACTTCTATTGGGATAAATATGCATGAACATAAATGCACATCTTTCATAACTTCAATTTGAGATCCAAAATCAACTTTCAGGTATGGAAAAAGTGTCCTAAACATAAAGAATATCAAAATGGTATTAAATGAAAAGCACACCACATCAAATAAATAAAACTAAAAATATGTACCTATTTCAATTTAAGTCAAGTGGCCATAAATTAAGTAATCTAATAAGCTGCCCTTTAATATTAATAATGATTGTTTTTCACTCATAAAATGAAACACATATTCATATAGGTTGTGTATATTCACATACTTCATGCTGCTATTTACATAGGATCCAGATAGTTTTAGGTGATCAGTTTGTCACAGGTCCAAGTCCATGCTACAGTAAACTGACACCTGTAGGTCCTCACTGATTATCGTCACTCTCTTCATCCGAAATGCTTCCTCTCATCATCGATGTCACTGACACTGAGGTTATTATCCCCTGCTACGAAGTGGAAGGGGGATATAGGAATGGGTGCCAGCCGTCCGTCACATTTCGTTTCCGGAGCAGATCTTGAAAAGCGTACCATATCTCTTCACCAAACTTGGCACATAGATAGATCTAGTGGTGAACTGGTGCCTTTTGATAGTTTGGGATTTTTAAAAAAGTTATTTTTCGAGTTTCCATGGCAACGACTTTGATTTAGACTGAAAATGGCAGTAGTCCTCGTTTCCGGAGCAGATCTTGAAAACCGTACCATATTTCTTCACCATACTTGGCACATAGATAGGTCTAGTGGTGAACTGTTGCCTTTTGATAGTTTGGGATTTTTAAAAAAGTTATTTTTCGAGTTTCCATGGCAACGACTTTGATTTAGACTGAAAATGGCAGTAGTCCTCGTTTCCGGAGCAGATCTTGAAAACCGTACCATATTTCTTCACCATACTTGGCACATAGATAGGTCTAGTGGTGAACTGGTGCCTTTTGATAGTTTGGGATTTTTAAAAAAATTATTTTTTCGAGTTTCCATGGCAACGACTTTGATTTGGACTGAAAATGGAGGTAGTCCTCCTTTCCTGAGCAGATCTTGAAAAACGTACTATTTTTCTTTACAAAAAGGCCCAGTGAACATAGTTCACAGGAGCTAATGCATTGCACACACCCGACATGTCATATTGGCGGGGGATGTGAGTATTTCATGCTTGTTCTCAGCTGGCATATCATCATCTTCAGAAAGAACCGTCTGTAGTTGTATCCAAATCTGTCAACACATTCTTAATCTTTCTGCTTGTAACATTTCTTCCCAGTGCATCTGTTTGGATGATGCACTCTGAGTCGCTGGTGTCTAGATGAGAAAGGTCTGTCCACATGTTCGTTCCAGTCTGAAATAGCCAGGCTCATTCTTGATTTGTACACAAGTGTTTCATAATGAATTCTCTTATCCAGGTGAGCTAAACATGCATTGTTGAAAGACTCCACATAAAACGTGCTGTTACCCAAAATACAGTCCAAAGGCATTTTGAAAATCAGTTGTGCTTTGATGAATTTTGTCAAGAGTTCTACAGCAAATGGGTCTGTTATGATTCTCCATTCTGGAACATAGTCTGCTCTTCTGCATTCCGATTCCTCGTGGCATGTTTTGTGCTTGTTCTGGAAATGCATGACACGTGACAAAAATGAAGTTCTGCTTGACCGGGAAACACCCAAACAACCATATTCGGCACAAGACCCTGGAGTCATTTTGATGGTGTTCTGCCCTTGCATGTTGAGGGCTGGGCCTGTCTGTGTCGCTCAAAACTGAGGTAATTATCTCTGCTGAGCACTTTTTCAATCTCAAGATCTTGCTCTAAATTGTTTATTCATGGCAAACCGTTCTTGTTCTTGCGTTAGTCCCAGCCTACTATTAGTTGTTTTGTTTTTTTTGCCCATGATGAGCGAGATGTTGCTTCCCTTCTGTACACATTAGATTTCTGCAGGTCCTATAAACACTGTTCTTTCTTCTTGGAGATAGAAGAAGAAGAAGATTTATTGTACATAAACACCCACAGGGGGCAGGGTACAAAACATGAACATGACCAATTGAAAACATTACATTCTCATTATCATTCTCCAACTTACAAAGATAAGATAAGATAATATTTATTGCAGAAACATTCCATTACGGGACAGATGCAATTTTAAAAGACAAGACATTATGATTCATATATACATATATACAGACATACATAATTTACATTCCTGTAGACACATACAAAAATAAAACAATCAATATTTTTGATGATATTTTTATACATAAAATGTCAGCGGTTCATTATGAAGGGGTATTTATTGTTTGAATTTTTTACTTATCCTGCATTACTCCTTAAATGCATTCACTGCTTACCTTACGACAAAAAAAACGAACTGGGACAGCACTCCGGCGATGGTCCTTGGGTGAATGGCTCTGTTCGTAATCCCACTTTTCCACCCCGCTGTCGCTGTCCCTGTGACCTCACGTGACCAAAGGTCAACTCTTCACATCACTGCCTGTCACGTGAATACATTAAGGAGTAATGCAGGATAAGTATACAAATGTAAAAAATATTTAGATTTTACTAAAATTATAGATATGGAAACAAATACAGTTGATATTGACTGCTTCATTATTTGAGAGGATGTAGTGAAATAGTTTGTCTTCATGACAATTTACGTTTTGTCTGGATAATTTTTCAAAGAGTATATTTCTTTCTTGAGTGTGTTTAATACAGTGAAGTAAGTAGTGTTTTTCGTCATCAATGGTTGAACATGTAGAGCATAGCCTCTGATGTAGTGGGCTTGGTGGCTTTGTATTCCAAGTTCAATATTTAATTTATGGTTACTTAATTTTAGTTTAGAAAAGCGCACTTGATATTTTTTTACTTTACAGTGACTGAGATAGGGTTCTAATTTTATTTCATTTTTAACTATCCTGTATGTCCTAAGTTTTTTTCCTGTGCCTCTTGTTGCATTTACATCTTGCGCTCAACAAGAGATGAATTTCCCTTCTCAGTTTATCATTTGCTGCTTTGAGATCATGCAAACATCTCACATGATCACTGATGTCCAAGATACTAAAGTATGAATTCTATCTTTAGAAGTTTCCTTTTCACTGTTACCACATAAACTAACATCTATTCTCTGAAATGAACATATCGTACAGAAAAAAACAGTTTTCAGTTCTCTTAATCAAAATATAATAAAAAGGAGCCCAGTGACTCTCTTCATTTTCAGAGACTAAAAAATCTGCAGAGCTATAATTTCTTGGAATTTTACGACAAGTGCAAAGGATCCTATCACCCATCACTGGTATGCCATTGAAAGAATCAAGAATAAAAAATTAGTGTTGATGGACTAGAAGAGAATTTCTCATGGCCTCAGCTTAAATATGTGGAATACAGTCCTGGCAATAATTAAAAGTCTGACAATTAGAACAAATTTCCCACATAACGGCTCCAAATATTTCCGCAGTAGTGATAGGTGACAGATTCTTCTTCTGCCTGGTTTGAGATCTTGGTGCCCTGGAGTTACTGGCATGCCATTGTGAGGTAAAGTCCCGGTCAACATTCTCATTCCAATGAGACAAGGCTAACTGAGATCCTGGCAACAAGACTTGACCATTCTTTTGGTGGGTTCATAAATTGTTTTAGGAGGTTGGTTTTATCAGTCTGGGAAGGGTCGCCTATTTCTATCAGTGAGATGAGATTTCTCCTAAGGTCAGTACACAGTGGGCATGAGAGCAGGAAGTGTTCCTCATCCTCCACGGAATGGCGGTGGACAGGAAGTGTTCCTCATCCTCCACGGAATGGCGGTGGACAGGAAGTGTTCCTCATCCTCCACGGAATGGCAGTGGACAGGAAGTGTGTGTGACAGGAACATTTATTGCCCCCACCACCTCTCCCCAAACACACAACCCTCCCACTGGAAGCAGGGGGTCAGTTTAGAGGGCAGTAAGTATCAAATGTCCAGAAATCTATTTTGAGAGCAAGCTTGGGTACCAGCTTGGCTAAACAACTTCACCTCATCCATCCCTTATGTCATCGACAGTCAATTTCTCTATGGTAGATACCAGACTGTCATCATTCGTCAGTGTTGCCTTCTGTGCGACATCATTCAGGTACACAGCTTTGAGTCCTAATGACACACATTTCTCCGTTTGCTTCTTCATAAGTGCGATCAAGGGTGACAAAACAATGACAGAAGCATGGCTTGTGTTTTCTACTGCCTTGTATAAATAGGGAGAAAGTTCAAATGTCAATGATTTTCCACTCCCAGTTGGAGAGCAAAACAACACATCTTTACCATTTAAATACCTTTCAATGACTGTCTTTTGATTTGGACGTAGAAGAAGAAGAATATTTATTGTACATAAACACCCACAGGGGGCAGGGTACAAAACATGCTCATGACTAATTATAATGAAAAGTTAGAAACATTGACATACACAATGGAATACAAATATTGCTATCATTAAGGTCTAGAGAGGAGATGCAGATTTTCTTTGCCTGAACATTTTGTAAATGAAATAGGAGATGTAACAGATGAGGAATTCATTGTGATGTTATTTTTCATCTTGTGCCACGCTCTCATGGCTTTGGTTTTCAAGTTCATTATTGCTTGCTTGAATGAACCATTTTTGTGGAATACAATTCCCAGATAATTATAACAGTCATATATTACAGTCAGGTATGTCTTGTCACGGCAGATGGAGATGAGCTGGTGTGTTCAGTAATCACTGTTGGGTGGCTGATGCTGGGAGTTGTTGTCTCTGTGCAGCTCACAGAAGGAGCTGTTACATCATCATGTGAAGTCCCTTTGCATTTAGTATCCCTGCTTTCTCTGTTCAAAGATGATGGAGAGTTAGTCAGATTTACAAGTTTATGTCTTCTTTTCCATGTTTTTATATGAATGTCCTCATTACTTTGCCCATAACAGCAGAGCCAATGTGATTTGGATGTACACTGTATGTATGTAGAGGCAAAATTATTTCTGTCAGTGAAGTAACTATTGAGGGGTTTAAAGTCAAAGCCATTGTCAACACACACTTGTTGCACTGTGATAGCAGATTATTTCTATGTCTATAAGAAAAAAGTAGACTAAATATTTCAGATTTTAAGACTTTCAAAATGTTTTAAGGAAATGGGGAGTGCCTTACATCTGCATATTTACACTAGATATCAAATAATGTTCTTCATCTTCAAGGACTGAGCAGTGACCACAGAGACGTTCGTCCAAGGGTGTTTGACATTTGAAATTTTGAAAATATCAGTTAGCGAATTTTTAGATTTTGATTCAAATATCCTGAGCGGGAACTTTGTCTCCATTGTGCAGGTGCGCGTCCCTATCTCCTATACTGATAACATGGATTAAACTGCCTGTTGCCCTTTGCAGATATACAGACTGCCTTTAAAAGTCCTATCGACCACAATTATAACATTGTCTACTCAGTGCGGGACATTGAGACTTGGCATGATTGTACTCATCACAGCGAGTACAGGCAGGATGTCGTCGTTCATACGGCACTGGCGGAAAGGAGACTCACAGCCAGGGATGTGGCTTCCATCGGGGGCAGGACACTTTCAGCAAGTCGTGCCGCCTCGATGACTTCCCTTAACATTTTTGGTGATCTCATGCAGACCGCTTAATTACTATAAAGTGACCAGAGCACTTGCAAATAAGTTTGTATTGTGTTTAAATAATATATCATCTCTTCTCATCGTTAATATTATGACTTGCCGTCAATACTTGTGTCTGATCTTGAAAAACTTCTTCTCATTACTGAGACCATGTTTTGAAATTGGTCACTGCTGTCATTGTCAGTATCGGACTCAACTCCTCCGCGAATTGCTTGGCGTGCTGTTGAGACAAGCTCCTGCACAAGTTGGGCGTGGTTTGCCGCCATATTGGAACCGGAAGAATTTACGGATATGTAGCCAGACAGGAAGTATTTAAAGATATCTGTAAATCATTTCCCGCCATTTGGGGGACTGGAACAATTCGTGTAATTCCTTCATGTTCCTTAAATTAGATAACTGATATCAATAATTGACATAAAGATATCATCAAAATTATTAATGATATCTTTAATTGGATTTTTGATATCAGTAACGATCAGAATTAATGATATCTGGAATTGAATTAAAGATATCTAAAACAAATTAATATCTGTAATGCATTTGTGGATATGTATAACTTATTATCCCCCGCCGCGCGAAAGCGCGAAGCGGGGGATATAGTATTCACGACCGTCCGTACGTCCGTACGTCCCACCTGTTTGTTGCCGCGATATCTCAAGAACTAAACACTGGATTGTTTTCATATTTGGAACTATGGTGTATATACAGACTCCGCAGACACCAGTCGGTTTTGGTGACCTTGATCCCATTTTCAAGGTCACAGCAGACAAATCTGCTTTTAGAGTTGGAAAACGGTGTTGCCGCGATATCTCAAGAACTAAATACTGGATTGTCTTCATATTTAGAACTATGGTGTATATACAGACTCCGCAGACACCAGTCGGTTTTGGTGACCTTGATCCCATTTTCAAGGTCACAGCAGACAAATCTGCTTTTAGAGTTGGAAAACGGTGTTGCCGCGATATCTCAAGAACTAATCGCTGGATTTTCTTCATATTTGGTACTATGGTGTACAGGCGGGGGATATTTCGTCACTCTGTGACAAATACTTGTTTCAAGATATCTTGAATTGAATTTAAGATATCTTGAATTTATTTCTAATATATTTATATGTACAGTAGGATGGTAAATGTTTAATGATATCTTAAGTACATTTAGAGATATCACAAACTAATTTGTTGATATCACTGTAACATTTTAAGATATCAGTAATTGCATTATGGATATTAGAAATGAATTTAAGATATCTTCAATTATTTTTTGATATCTTAAAAACATTATTGATATCTTTAAATAAAATACCGATATCTTTAAAAGAATTGAAGATATCTGTAATTCCTTGATAAATGTGATAACGGTTAGCCATACAACCGCCCAAGGAAGGCAGAGAATAACACACAACATGGTATCCTGCTATGTCAGCTGAATTATTTTCATGTTACTTCATTCATCATAGAATAACACATACAATATGCCTCAATATCTTTTAAGTTTAATTGGGCATGGATGTATTTTTTTGGCCATGGGGTAAGGCTCTGCATTAGCTTTGTCCCGTGTTTTTTTCCTTTTAGGTTGATCAGCATCTTAAAGCATGTTCTTATGCCCATGAGATGGAGTTCTTGGGTCTGATGTTTGTGTGTTATGTTTTCCATGACAGTTACCCTCTTTTGATAATGGCGGAATACTATTGTTATGTGATGTTTCATGTTCTCTTTTGGAAGAAATACTGGTAGCGATAGAAGGAATGGAAAGTACATGTCAAAAAAGGCATGGGCCAGCCTCAGATTTGCTGGTAGTTTGCCACCCTCCACATGTTGTGATGAGCACCATTCCGCAGAATTGACCACTTGAACATTTTATGTTGAATTTAGCAACATAATTTCTTTTTTCACAGTCGCCAGAAGTGAGTTTGAAAGTACACTTGGACTGAAGTTCAATTCTGTTAATCATTGTTTGGATAGTTGTAGGTGTAGTTTGGAATAAGTCTTCATTCAGGCTCTCATCAAAGGTAGCATACTGGTAATTACAGCTTCTTGAACTAGCTGATGCGCTGCCATCAGTTTGAGTGGTACTGCCAACACTGTGACTAATGTAGAAGTCCATGATGCTGTTAAGAAAAGAAAAGGTAGACACCTGCGACACTTTCCCTTCTCCCATCTTCATCTTGGTAGTGTCCATCTTATTATACAGTGCTATCTTCTCTACATTAGTGCTGTAATAAAATTTAGTGTTCCACTTTGTTTTGAAGTGATCAACCTCCTTTTCAAATTTCTCCTCCTTTGTGGGGAGGGATTATCAGATGCACATCTTTTTCTTGGCTTCATGGCCCTGTTTACATCCCGTACTCTTTGCACAGTAACTGTTTGTTCATCATGGGACTGGTCGCTCAAGAGAGAATTGGTTTCTATTGTAATGCCTGGGCAAGTTGTCAATGAATGAAGCGAATTGTATTCCTGTACCTTTATCTTTCCGTCCACCCATGTTATAAACAGTGTGCGAGCTCAGGCTATGTTACCTCTTATAGATGAAAACCAAGCCTCGCTTTCACACAGGTTATAAATAGATTCAATGCTAAAGGCCCCATAGTGACGTCACAGCCCCTGTCACAGGAAGTGAAAAATCCTGGGCTCTACACCTACCTCATATAAACCTTTTATTACAAATCCTATATGTACATGTAATGTTTTCATATATTTCCCATTTCCACATATGTCAATTTACCAAAATAATACCTAAATATAACCCATCCATGCACTGTAGAGGCTGTGAGAACATGTTTATTGAAGTCACGTGACCTCAAAATATTCTCTCACAGGGTAGAAGTCATTCACAAAAATATGGGTTCCAGCTATCTTAAAGGGAGGAGGGGCCAATTCCTATGTTTCCTGCAATCACTGATCACTAAGCTTACTATATCCAACTTAAAACAGGAGGAGCTACAAATGTAAACATGTTTTTAATTGGATAAAAGACAGTCCCCAGTTTCCCCCTCAAAGTGACCAAGAAGTCCCACACAGAGCGGCCAGAAACATAAATAAATCTGGCATCTTACTGATAGCATCACATTCTAGTGACAGATATGTTACTTTAGGGCAGTTTAACACCGTTTGTTTAAATTTGAGTTGACTGATATGTCATTGAGGGACTAATTTGTGTGTCAGGGGTCTAAACTGATGGTTTACAGGTTGTGGTGTTTGACATTTGGTTCTTTCTGTCTTAAGCTGTCTGGACATAGTTTGTCAGTGTTATCACACTGAACAGACATTTGCGCTTAAATAAATCAGAACTTAAATCTCAAATATGTATTGGTTTGTTAGTTTTAATTAGGGAAAGTAACCCTTCACACCACCGGAAGTTGTCAAGATTTTAGTCACGTGACCTCTATCAGTAAAATGATTGGCTCAAACCTATCTTCTGCTGTAGCAGTATACTTCTTTTACTGTTGTGGTGGACGATTACTTTTGGATTATACCTTGGCTATTGCATTTTTATGCTCGGTCATGGCTAAATTGTGTGTTTCAACTGTTATTTTCTTGGAACTCACTTGGAATACCAGTCTCTTACTAACTATTTATCATGATGCGACTTCCAAGTGACACCACTGGAGATTTGTCAAGAAAGGTATGAACATATTGGAATTCTGGCACCTCTATAACTAATGAATTTTCAAGTGGATAATATCAAGAGTACATTTATACCAATAAGGCTTGTGTATGCATTAATATTATATAGAAGTTTAAACGCTAGTAGAATTTTACATCTTGTGAATATATGTGCATTTATGCCATCCAACAAGTCAGAAAAAATAGAAACAAAAGAAAAAATAATGGCATTCCTCCTGAGAAAAATGTAAGACATCGTAACATAATGGTAGCCAATGTCGTCCTAGTCAGGTATGCATACAGTTGGGACAATTTAAAAAAAGATGATCCTCATCATGAAATGAATAAACCTTATTATCCAGGTGAAAAGCATTAATATCCAGTGAATATATTTTGTAACATGGAAAGCTAATAAAAGTACAAAAAAGTTGTTTCAGTAGAAACCTCTGTTTAAAAATTCCAGTTGACAGAGACTATAGAGTGAATATGTCATCTGCTAGCAAATTGTATTTACTGTTTGTAGGTCGCACTTGAGAACGAGGCTTGGTTTTTACGGGAAAAGATATCAATTACAAGCTCGCACACTGAAATGTGTATTTCCAGTTGATATTATCAGTAATTGTCTGCCAGGCTGGTATGACCATCTGACATTGTTTAGACCGATCAATTGTCAATGATATGAAATGTCACACAGTTAATCTTTTCTAAGGACTTATTACTGAACTCAACAGTTGCCCCTTTCAATAAATGTCTTCCTGTGGGGTCTGATCCCTCATTCATAAGTAGGTCTGACCATCTTGTTCACAGGGGTAATAAATTTGTCTGGCTTATCTTTTCCATCGTTTCACACACAACACACAACACAAATCACGTTGACTTATTCCTGCAACTTCCATACTGGCGTCATGGAGGCAAGGAGAAAGCTGATAACAAAATTTAGGTAAAATAACTGAGTCTAAGGGAGAACAAAATGGAGAGAGATCTGGAGCAGTTCTGGTAGTTTACACAGTTCGTGGTTCTTGACACTGTCACTGCACAGATGGAAGCCTTGGCGGTTGCCCTGTCGTTGGTGACATATGGACTTGCAGCGGTAGACTTGAGGCTGGACGACTATATTGATAGCAGGGAAATCGTCACTAGTGACGTGGGGTGAAGGACTCGAGCTAGAGTGTTGAAGGTGAGTACAATGAGATAGTCACTGCTGGAGTGGAGTGGAGTGGAGTGGAGTGGAGTTCTTGTGGCTGGACCGTCACAGGTGAGCACAATGAGCTTGTGCTATGAAAGATTTTCTAACACTGCTGAAACACCTGTTTAAGCAGAATGAGAGCAGCGTCCTGACAGGGTCACCTGTTGGGCGAACGTTGTTAGGATTGAGGTCCAGGTATTTGTTACACAAGTTCTTGACTTATTGAGCATTAGTGGTATTGTTTGTACCGGAAAATAAGTTGTTGGTGCTCTAGAATGGTGTTTACAGACAGTCGGATGGAATTTTAGTGCTGGCTGTGGACCCCAGACGAAATTAATGAAGATAATAGGTACACTAACCTCAGTTCTTGCTGCTTGGAAGTACAGGAATCTTTTCTCCACCAATATATCTGCCGTAGAAGTTTGCGTTCTGGGGGATACTTCTTGACTCCTTCTATATACGACACAAGTCTGTCTGAGGGTCCACAACGATTTTATTGAGACACAGTTACAATGTGTAGCTCTGACTCTTGGCCTTGACTGCATCGCTCGGCTGGTTCACAATCATATATATATTTTCTCAACATATCTTACATTCCTGATCATGGTCCTAATAAGGTTATACCTCCTGACAAGTAGCACCTCGTCTGCAATCCCCCATGTTGTCAATGCAGTGACCATCAGGATACTTTGTTTTGGGGCTTGTATTCCAAGAATATCCCTGAGTTCTAAGAATATACCTGACTTCTCTCACCCCTTGTTTAGACGTCCTTCCGTGGCTAACATGCATGTTCTAGCCAGGTCAACGGTAGTTCCAAGGTGTATCTCCCCCTCAGGGTGTTTTGCTAAGGGGGAGACTACGGGGGGAGGGTGTGAGAAACGCCACTGATTAATGTTTCTTAATACCGGGCCCGTCCTGCAAATCTTGCCTCTGATACTTATAACACTACGTGTAACAGAAGAACAAGAAGAGCCATAAGAGTTGTTTTTGTGCAATTTGACTGGAATCTTGAAATAATTACCATTTAGTGTAGTGCTCACTAACAAATTTCAGCTTTCAATGTGCTATAGCTCGAGTTAGAAGCATTCTTTTTCTCTCAGTGGAGATCTGACTGTTTTGAAATTGCCTCTCCATATTTGTGAGGTCACATGATCTTGTGCACTATTTATTGTACTGCTGCACCATTAATTATCTGGCCATTTAAAGTGATGATATCATTATATTTTAACCAAACAAAGGTGCTCTATTAACCCTAGGGTGATAGGTCTTTCTCCACGATGACATATACCAGTGAACGTAATGAATTCGGTGGTCACGTTCAGTTACTGTGGGTCACTCGCCGCGATTGCATTTTTCTCAAATCAATGACTGGGTTGTCAGGTCAACATTAAGTTGTGTACAGGACACCATGATATAGCTAGCTGGATTCAAAGTGTGTATTCAAAACATCAAAAGTCAGTCCAACATTTGATTACATCTACCGATACATATTTTGTTGTATTCGTAGCTCATTGACTTACAGGTTACTCTGTCTCCTGTTGATCTGAAGTGTCCCCTCCCCTTGATTCTGTAATACAGGAATAGTATGTTTACAATAAGTTAATATTGAAACTTAATGAAAGCAACTGCACAAACAAGCAGGGTATTAAGGTACAGATACTGCACATACGTTTTTGGTTGTGTGGTCATCTGTTGTTTGCTTTACAACTGTTTCTTTCCTCTTTCTCCCCACAAATTTTAACTCTGGCAAGTCATCGGAAACATCATCTTGCTCCTGCAATTGGTAACATAACAGGAATTTTCAGTATGCTACTTTTCCTCACAAAGTCCCAAACAAAACTCTTCATTTGGTTCCAATTAATACATTTTCAGTGACAGAATTTCTTCTATAAAGAATTTTATAGACATTCCAAATATGTGCACATAGCATACCTCTGTGGATGTGTTCTGCTCTGATTCTGTCAGCTAGTCTATTACAGCCATTTTCCTCTTCCCTTCCTCAAATGTTGCTGTTGACGTTGCCTAGAAACCTGAGAATGAAGGTTTCATCTTTACTTTCATGGTATTACAGAGATTTATGACTTGATAGATACTTGTCAGTATTAAAAAGAGATGTAAACAGATGTTTCAATAATGTGTACCTAAAATGTACACAGTGCATGGATTCTACTACTAATACAAGACTGTTTGAAGAAACTTTCAATACGTTTTGTCTTCTCTTTATGCTGAAACTTGTCATATCAGGAAGGTCATCTTCTGACTCTCCATGCTCCTTGAAGAGGTCAATTTCATTTAAGTATACACACCTGTTTCATTGTCATTATTCATTGCAAACTTGAATTTATAATGCCACAGAATGTAGTCCGGCATGTGTATAAAAAGAAGATATCAGTTCTTGCGCCCAAGTTCAAGATGTGTGACCATTTTTTTCTCAAAACACATGCACACACACACGTCATATTTATAGTATCATTTGAAAGAACATGTAATGTTAAAACATCCATTCAGTATGAAACATGCATTGCTTAAACAGATGGTTGCACATATGACTAAATGTATGTTTTTCTTTTTTATAGTTCAGCTTTTCCTTTTCAATAGTTACCTTATTTTCTGTTTTTCTTTTTAATATTTGAAAGCCATTTTGCCCTCTCTGCAAGTGAAATTGTGATCAGTTACACATTTTGTTATTTGTTCACTTAATTTCTCAATCATTTGTGTTGCAAAATGTATATCCTCCTTATAATCCTGAATGCACATTTAGAAATTTCACTTGTTCATGCACCCGATGAAAGTTTTTTTTGTAATAATTTATTGATATTGTATTAATCATTGAGTCAATAGATTTAATACAAAACGTACGCATCATGCATTTCTTCTTGTTGAGCAAGTTCTTTTTCTGTACTTTGGACTTAAGGAAATTTTTAGCTGCTGTTGGCATCTGCCTGTGTTTCCTCCTTTTCCTAAAACAGTTTCTATTTTGAACAGTTTGCTTTATGTAGGGACTGGTTGGCCTCTTACTGTTTCCTGGCTGCTGCACCTCATCAGCAGATCCCTCAACTCCAACAACAACCTCACACTCGTTTGTTTCCTTTGGCCATTGCCAGTGTCATTTGCAGGCGCCTTCAATGTTGTGCACCAGTCATGTCGACAGCTGATGGAGAATCTTCTGAAGAGACTTTTGGAAATTTGACATTTATACCTGTTGGCAGTGATTTCCTACAATCTTTGCTGACATGGAACATTTGGATGTCTCTGTATTGGGTAGGGCATCCCAAGGTAGTGTATTGTGATATAATGTTGCCAGAATATGCTTACATGGAAAAAAATATCTTCTTAAGTCTTTGTAAGAACAAAGATCATTGTTTTCCCTCTTTAAAACAACATTGTATTGTTCACTTGGTAAGCAGATTCACCTTTATGTATAGACTGAATCTGTGTCACCTCATTTAATCTCCTTCTGCAGTGGTCAAAGCATGTCAACCCTCTCCCATTCAAGAACCCTGGTACAGAACTCTTCAATGTCATCTTCATTCTGTCATTCTTTTCATAGTACCTCTGTTGTCTGCTCTTGTGGTGTTTCATTAAAAGTTGAATCAGCCCAGTTATGCTCATGTCTGCAGTATGTTTCTGCCCAGTTATGCTCATGTCTGCAGTATGTTTCTGCCCACTCTTAAACAGAGAATGGAGCCTCTCCACTCCATTAGTAGTTGTCAGTCCCACATGCTGGTTGAAAGGTCTGAAGGCCATAGCCCATGGCTGGAATTGTAATATTAGCGTTAAATATCACACACATTCAGTTTCTTATATTTATTTTATCTATTTGTGTACAAAAGAATTCAACTTTTATTGTACAAGATGTTAATAAAACAAATAATAACATTGCAGCCTTTCTGTTGACTAACATTTCATCATCAGAACAAAATTAAGAATCCTGGTAAAGTCTCTCAGATGTTTTCTAGGAACTGATTTAAATATGATGCATCAAATATGCATCATGAAAATAAAGACCAGGAGTATTCTGGATAAAAATCGGATCATATATGCATTTCACTTCATGGAAATTCAGTGGCCAACAAGTTGTGGGACTTTCTTCACATAACAAATTGCATACACTTTGTATCATTTTACCCACGTTTCTTATAGTGCATTCACCTTCCATATACCTGAGGGGAGCACAGCCAGAAGTGGTCCATATAGTTGATGAAATTCATGTAGTGCCCCCACTGAGTTCTCAGTTCCTGTACTTTAGTCCCATAGTCTGACTGATCCAGGCAGGACATAATGTCGGACAAACTGAATAACAGGCATGAAAACATACTGAAATTCTCAATTGAATATTCATATAAGTAAATTTGCAAACACTTTAGAAAGTAAGTAATTTCAATATGTTTGAAAGGAAACAGGAAGTTGTACCTAAAGACAAATAATATATACTGTTTGGGAAGTTCTAAATATCATAATATATTGTAAATGACAACATTAAAGAACTTGCAACACAGTGGAGATAATGGGACACACTGTGATTTAAATTATGGAAATTTGGTGAAATTATTCATAGTCGCCTCAGTCTTGGCTGCAGCGATCTTAACATATATAAGTATAATAGACATATTTTGGATACTGAAATTAATTTCTGTTGATATCATACCGAAGATGCTTTACATTTCTTTTTCATGTGTACAAATGACTTTAATCCTCCAAATGAAATGTATTTTCCAAAACAGTGATATATATAAAAATTTGTATTTGAGTAAGGAATATTAAACCCAAATATTATTGTCTACATGTATTTAAAACTTCATATTAAAAACTGACAGATTTTCAATGAAGTACCAGTAAATGAATCAACTGTACATATATTTATCATATGTACACATCTAGCTTGGCAGGTATAATTAATTTATTACGTTGAACCTTAATTGATGTCATACTTGTTTCTTGTATTATGAGTCATGGAGCAGTATTAACAAAAGCAATTCGCTTGTTTACCATCGTTTTTTCATATGTTTGTGAAAATAAAAACATTTAAATAAAAAAATATGCTTGTTTTTTTTCTGTTTGTAACATAAATTTGTCTCGGTAGTAATGAAACATTCAAGGTATATGTTGTATTGTTATGATAGTGTGTTTTCCAACTATTTGTTAATACTTTTCAAGTTCTGTTGACTCATTACACAGAAAGTAGCACAGGAACATACTCTGACAATTTTGCTTCCCGATCCGTCCTTGATGGTATCCTTTGCAGCCATGTTTTCCAGGCTTGCTTTACATGGAAATGGCAGATGTAAAAACGGCTTTCTGCAAACAGAAATCTTCATCGTGTGTACTTTCTAAAGTTATTTCTCTATCATGAAATTTTATTCTCTTTTGTTTGAAAGGCATATCTGAGATGTTGACAGATGACAAATTAGACCAAATTTTATGAATAACAACTTTTTTATTGTAAAGCTATTAAAGCATAACAAAGAAGTTCTTATCTATAAATTTTGTCTACTTTGTCATCTTTGTTCCATTTGTAAATGCTGAATCATGTATTTAAACATGTACAATAATATTATACACAACAACTCAACTCATGTACTTTATCACAATAACTTACATAAGTGAATATTCTTTAACAATAAGCATTTGCTAGTATTTCATAAGTGGTTGAAATGTGGTATAAGAAATAGTGTCAGTGCTACCAGTAAAAGCCACAATTGAAGAAATGTAAAAGTTGCAAAATTTCAAATAGGTAGTGTGTGCGTGTGCATGCATGAGTGATGGTGTAGGTGGACAATTTGACACAATAACTACCTGGAAAAATCTTTTGGATGACATTTTTTTCCCTTTTGGTCATCATCAATTATAAATATTTCTGGCTTCCACTCCTTGTGTAAGGAAGCAAACTTTTCCATGCCCTCCTGTAGACTATCAGTGGTCTGGTCTTCTGTTATGATGAAACCTACTGGAACATACACCACATCTGTCCGTACTGCCAGTTGATACAGAGGTAGGTTGTACTTATTAGCGTTGTATGTCGCAACCAGTAAAACAGCACTGCCAAACTTTTCAAGCATTGTCCTTTGGCACTGTGTTGACATGACAAGTAAGAAGGTGTCACCTGAGGTGTCGCGGAAATGGCAAGATATCTTTATACACAAATATCTTTACAAATATCAATTTAACAAAGGCTGCATGGTATTGGTTTTATTAAGGCACATTGGAACATTGATGCATGTCATTGTATCCCAATTGTGTGAATCGATGTTCGTGATGTCAGTCACTTGATTGTCTGGTCTAGATTTTTTACAGGTTGAAACAACAAATGTTTAGATATACAAACAAACTAAGCTGTACCAAACACAGTTAAGAAAGAAATATGCTTGCAGCACAGGTCTATAATAGTTACAAAAAATGTACTAAAATTCTTCATTTCTGTAGAAGAACTCCTTTGCATTGTAGCCAGAGGTGAATCAGGTCGTTTTTCATTGCAAGTCAGTGAGTATATGAAATTATTGGTCAGGGTTATAGTAGCAGGAAGATAATATTATTCTCAAAAGGTCATTATCAAGATGATTTTGCTGAAAGTGAATCTAGATGCTTGGCATTACAAGTGAAAACGAATGTATGAATCAAGATGTGTACTGTTAAATCTTTTTAAATATATTCAAGTGAAAGGTGCATCTATCCATGTTAGCATATATGGGTCACATGTAACATCACTTTATATGTTTTGAATGTCTTCAATTTAACATAACGATTATTGGGGGGCACAGTGGCCCAGTCGTAAGGCGCCGCAGTTCGCTGTGCAGAGTTGCATTCCTTGGACACGCCAGAAACCTATGATTGTGGGTTCGAATCCCGGTTCGCCCAATTATGTTTCTAGGTTCGTCAGCACCATACCCAAGCTTGAGGGTTTCACCGAAGTGGTAAACGTCTGAGACCTGCATCACTTCGCGATTTCCTCCCACATTAAGCTGACACGCCCCTATATAACTGGAATACTGTTAAAAGCGGCGTTAAACCCAACTGACTCACTCACTCATAACGATTATTCCATTCATGGGGACAAATTCTTAAAAAGAACACGTCCCAATAAAGGATCGGTGTACTGTTAGCTTATCTGCACTGTTATAAAGATAGAATGACTTCAAATCCATGGATGCATCATTCAGTACAAACTTGGAGCAGGGCTAATCAGCACCTTGCGGCTGTTTGTTTATAGTAAGAGACTTGTACCATGGGGAGTGGACATCGGCATGTCTGATGTGGATGAGGTCGTGACTGCTGATAAGTTGCACAGAAGTAAGTGATCAATGTTCTAGCATTAAGTGATACCATACATTTGCATTAATCACATGTGAGGAAGGCTCACAACCGAACCGGACCTTTGTGTGATCAGCCAACGCTTCAATCAGTCTGCTACCTCACCAGAACGACCGCCTCCGTGGTCTAGTGGTAGAGCGTCTGCCAGGAGAGTGGAAGGTCCAGGGTTCGATCCCCGGCCGCTTCCTACCAAAAGACGTTAAAAGATGGTACTTGTTGTTACCCTGTCTGGCGCTCGGCATTAAGGGGCTAAAACAAGGACTGGTCGTGTCTGAGTGGGGTATTCATGTTAAACTGCGGCATGGTATCACAGTGGACTAGCACTATAAATCAGCATCAGTCCCGACTAGTACAAGCACACACACACACACACACACACACACACACACACACACACACACACACACACACACACACACACACACACACACACACACACACACACACACACACACACACACACGTACGTGCATGCACGTCGCTTTTTGTAAGTGCCATAATTTTGGACGCGACGTTAAACCCCATTTCACCTCACCTCGCCACAATTGCACCATATGAATGAATACACAAGTGTGGTGAATATTGTTTATCGCTGACATCACAATTTCTATTTAATATACACAGTTTTAATACTTATTTGTTTAAAGTGCAGAACAGCACACTCATTTGTGTGTATACAAACAGGTTCAGCGCAAACTTGTCACATCCAAAGGCTTTTTTGCAGCACCAATTTTATAGATTATTATGGAGTAGAACCGAATAGACACAATAGCTTCACAATATGTTTTCTGGGCTTAGGGGTATATATTAACAGCTCATGAATTAAGTGGTTTTTTTTACCTTACATTGAACATGTATTCATTATTTTCAAACGAATACTAGTATGTCCTTACTTCCTTGGTCGAAACCAGCTGTTGTCTAAGCGTGAGTCTGTCTCATCTCTTTTCAGTTTTTCCAGTAAGTCTGAGATGACTCCTTGTTCCTCTTCGGAATTCCTGAAATTCAGTATGATTTTAAACAGAAACATGCTCCTGGAAGAGGTCAATTTCATTTAAGTATTCACACCTGTTTCATTGTCATTATTCATTGCAAACTTGAATTTATAATGCCACAGAATGTAGTCTGGCATGTGTATAAAAAAAAGATATAAAAGAATTCCAGAATCAGCTATTTCTTCAGAAAGGGTGATGCTCTTTAACCCTTCAGTAAAAGTTGACATAAAACATTCCTTTCTCCCCCTCCCTCCTCACTGATAAGGTGAGGAGCTCTCCTGCCTCCTGACAACAAGATAATTAATTGCCTTGTGTCTCTGTAGCAAGCTGTAACAGAGGACACTCAATACTCCCAGATGGGACACAGCCCACACTCTGAGCAGGGCATTCCAGATATCCTTTATTTCCCCCTCTTCCTTCTTTTTTTCCCCCTATTCCCTCTTTGTTCCCCCTACTCTAAAATACACAAGGATACGATATATGTGTAAGCAATTTACTTTTATAGCATCATTCCCACCTTAAGAGTTTGCATAAACTCTTGTTACGCTTACAAATCCAAACTAACCAAGAGGTTCTCCGAGTTTGGGTGGCACTCTGAGTGAGGGAGTGATGCTTAAGTCTTAAATAAGGGACAAACCACAAAATTGTTCCACATACTGATTTATTACAATTCTAGGTCATGAAACTTCCGTTACATATGAACAACGATCTGATACAACTTTTACCCACAGATATTGTTGTCATGTATTTACAAAGATGTTCTTATGTTACAGTTCCATTAATTTCAACAGAAATGAATTCAGTGATTCAAGAGGAAATATAGGTTATTTACAGTGTTAAAAAATCCCGATATTGTCGCCGATGTCCCTGGCTGGACAGTTGGCTCCATCCTGTGTATCTTCTCACTCGTTACGAGGCGGTGATTCAAGCCAGCCCATCTTTTATGTGGCATTCTTAATAGTAACAAGGCCTTCTTGCAACAAACTACAGATGAATGCGAGAATAGAAAATATGTGTGGTATGGCTGAAAGCTGGAGAGCCAAGTGCCACGTGAGCTGATCTCAAGCCGAGAGCGGATCTAGGCCAGAGACAATGGCACCATGCAAATCATCACTTGGACACACATGAAGGTAGTAATAATAATAATAATAATAATAATAACAACAATAAGTATTATAATAATAATAATAAATATAGTTGCAAGCAACGATGTGGGCTTCCTATCTGAATCAGCAGATCCTGCTTTACATACATTGAAGTCCATTCACAACATCACACTTTGGTTATACCAGGTACTAAAACAATGGAACCTAGTTCATAATGACCCTTATGGCATTTTCCTCTTCGGTTGAAGGAAATGGAACTTGCTAAAATCAAATATTACCACCAGTCGGAGTTACTCTTGACATGCAAGCAAGATCATGAAGTATATATGGCACATTAACCTGATCTTTAAAGTATATGATCAAAATCAAATTCAAAATCGAATATGTCCTGAACTAAAAAAATATCCCAAAACGGCTAATAATTGTTTTAGGTTCTTGTCTTCAAAAACATACAACTCAGAATCCACTGCATGAAATGCTTCTGAAAATTATGAGATGGGTCTCCATACAAAACACATCAAACAGGGTGTGAAAATGTTGAATCCAACATGGCTGCCAAGCCATGTGGTGCCACTTTGATACCAATGGTTCAAGGTCATTGTCATTCATAATTGGCACCGTAAGAAGCGTTAAAAGTGTGGACTGTGGGCCTTATAAAACAGGTCGTTTTTACTGTTGACTTACAAGTCACTACCGGTATCAGGAAGGATATGTGCATTACTGTGTATCATTATAATACAGCCTTTATTAACTATGTGATATGTCACTGGTCCTTTTTGACTGAGATAAACAGTCCAGTTTGGCATTATTAAGGGCGGTAACTCTATTCGTCCCGTTGGCAACTGGAACCCTTATTACCTGTCACGACAACACTATCAACATCTATAGCCGAGTATTATACTGCTTTCCTATCCTCTATTTTACCTATTATCAGTACGGGCTGAAGGAATAAGTGTTTGTGCAATCTACCGGGAGCTTAAAGGCCGGGATCCAAACATGAAAAAAACCCATGGGTTTCCAATTAGCATCTGATTGGCTACTTCTCTGCTGGAAAGATCTTATCTGCCTGTGACAGACAGGACGGTAACCTGCCTGTGACAGACAGGACAGTAACGGCTATTGGAGCCAGGCAGGGTCAAAGGTGAAGCATGGAATTTACTACAAAAGTAAACACAAGTGGTTCATAGTAAATTTTGAAATGTGAACTTGAGACTAAAATCCCATGTTGTTTGGTGACATGCTCACACACTAATACTTTGTGACTAGCATCTCCAATAGCAACAACGCTGCTGTCCTTGGCATTCTTCTGCCAACCATGTCGGGCATCGAACATAATGTTAATACCATCTAAAAGTTCATATCCAGCTACTTCTTCCAATAAGGCTGTGTCACAGGAATCTTCAAACTCAGATTGAACAATGTTCTTGCAAGAAGTCAGTTGATCCTTCCTATATCTTTGTGAGAGACTTCCAATACCGGCAGCTGAACAAAATCTTTTATACTGGACAGGTATGAGACCACTGCTGTAAAATGCATGTCCAAGCTTCTCATTAACCAGGCATTTGTTGTTGGGAAGATAAGGTGACGATGCTAAACGGTACTGGTGTGACCTAGAACACCGCACTTTCATCTTTACAGCATGTCCTTTATAGTTGGTCTGCTTCAGAGACAGTTTACTTGAACATTTACACCCATGCTGCTCTGCTACATCTAGGCACATTTTCATGGATGACTCGGATATGATGAAAAACCTGTCATCAGTGTCCCCAGCTCCTGCTCTGAGGTGTGTCACGGGTGGCTCTTCTGGGACAGTCAGGCAATGGTTTCGGAGGTAGTACGTCAAGACACGATCGAGGACGGCAGCATTATTGGCAGGCATATTAGTTTTCTGCCCGCAAATGCATCTTCACCTGTTTAATCTTTTGAAGAATGCCTCTCTTCACATCATCATTACCAGGTATTTCAATAGTGAAGCGCGCTGATCGCCCACTTGGATCCGCCATAGTAGAAGATTACTTTTATCAGTTAGATAATTCAGAAACAAGAGATTTGTTGTCGAAGGTCAGTAGTCAATTGAAAACAAAATGATAATGAAGTCAGTGACTAAGACAAGGGCTGGCCAGAGTCCACTTTTTAGAGGTAGGGGAGGAGATACATGGCAAAACAACCATGGTACAGAAAATGGTAATTACAGTGTGTCTAGAATCATCAGTGTTTGAACGTGGGGGTTAAAGGAAATATTTACATTAAATTTACTGAAAGGTGACCCAATACCAATAACAAATATATCTTGCACAACCGTCTCCACCCCCACTGATATAGAGTGAAGGGTCCCCCAAAGTGTGCCATGCTATCATCACAGAGCGGGAGGTCAGTGCATGGAGGGTCAGTTTCACTCCCAGCTGATGGGAGAATGTAATGTGAAACCATGAATGAGATTCTCCCTTCCATCCAGACAAGTTGCTATGGATACTCACCGCCCTCTGGCTGTCTGACTGACAGGAGGGAAATTCAAATTTGAATCACAAAGTTTATATTTTTTTTCTAAATGCAGACTTATTTGACTATCTGTACCGATGTTTTTCACAGTATGTATTCCTATCACCCTTGTGCATGGTCCTAACAATTATCATCTTGAAATATTAGATAGTATTCGAAATATTTCATAAAATGTATTTGAATGTTGCTCTGCTCTTAGCATTAAGACAGTTGGTGCCATACTGGGAGGACACACCCCCTGCCTCTTTTATACCCGCATGCCGGCCTTTAATTACCTGTCTCGCTGTACCGCTACTGTGGCTCATGCTCCAATATGCACTCTGACCCATCCTCAGTCAAGTTGACACCTGTGGGGTCAATAAACATGCATTCCACAATTCTTTGTTGACAGTGTGAAGTGTGAATTCGGGCCAATACAGATATGAGCTTTCACGTTCACCACCAACTAACAAAAAATACGATCTTGATATAGATCCAGCTGAAAACATTAATGCTCTCCATACATTATGTCGTACACGGTGCCTGGTTCTGTTATGCATTTTACACACATCGGGATGGATCCTCCATACGTGCATGTGCGCAAAACTGCGTGCTTATAGCGTGAAGAAAATCCATACAGAAACAGACTATAGAAATTGCTACCGTCGAAACTTGAAGTGAACAACCTATAACCTATAACCTGTCTGTTATTACTTGTGGGTTGTGGTTACAAAATTATGACAAGTTCGTTAAAAAGATGGTAAATTAATAAGAGTTCAGCGATATCAAACTTTCAATCACAAACCTACCGTAAATCCTACAGTCTGAAAAGGATTTATGAAGGAGGTGTTCTCGGGCGTGAGGTAGGTCTGTTTTGACTCAAGGACCCCACACGTAATGAAACAAACGATTACAATAGGGCTCTTGCCTTGTAGCAACAAATAGCAAAATAGCAACAGTGCCAAGCCTGACATGAAGGCATTTAGTTCTGATCACTAAATCGTATTCAGTCTGTATCTGTTAAAAGAATACATGTAATATCTTTAGTTGGATAAACAAGATATTCCAGCTATCCACAAACTTCCCCCAGAGAAAAAAATCCATTTGTGTTTTCAAAGTTCCTCCCCACTATCACTGGACAGCGGTTGGTACTCCTCATTAGGAATATTTTAGTTGTATCCATCATAATATGTGTTACCAGGTAACATGATTCCATTCATAGTGCAGTGAAGTGTCTGAATCACAGTCAGTACTTTTAAACTAGGCTTTCTGTATCTGAGTTTTCATTTGGAGAAATTGTTCTTTCTAAGAGCGTGTGAAACTTTCTTGGAAACACCGCTTTGCATTAAGGTATCATTCCCACAAATGTCCCATATATGGTTGATCATGTTGTTTAGGTAACCAAGTGCGAACTAACGTTACGACACAATGTGGCATCAAATCACGCTTGTGTCTGGTTCCACCCCATAAATAATGTTGGCAATTAGCATGTCTCTCCAATGCCAGTCTTTTTCTGTCTAGGTAACGTGCATCCTTCCCACACCTCTATGCATCAACATTGTCCAAAATCATCTATAATGCCCCTTCTAGGGGATCCGGTAGATGGCCCTGGCATTGCTAGTAGAGCAGCGAAGGACCTCTTCTACTGGAACCCCCGTGGCCTGGCGGCCACATCTCCGATCCGGTGAGGGGTATTAATGCCTCCCTCCTCAGGGCTGAGATGTGGAGAATCAGTCTCCAGCAGCAGCCAATTCCTGGGAATTGACCAGAGGCCCTCCCTCTGCCACCTGTCAATAAATCCACCAATTCCACCAATTCCCCCAGTTGCTGGGGATTAAAATCTCCCCACCACCTCTCCCCAAACACACACCCCTCCCACTGGAAGCAGGGGGTCAGTTTAGAGGGCAGTAAGTATCAAATGTCCAGAAATCTATTTTGAGAGCAAGCAATTTCTCTATGGTAGATACCAGACTGTCCTCAATCATCAGTGTTGCCTTCTGTGCGACATCATTCAGGTACACAGCTTTGAGTCCTAATGACACACATTTCTCCCTTTGCTTCTTCATAAGTGCGATCAAGGGTGACACAACAATGACAGCAGCATGGCTTGTGTTTTCTACTGCCTTGTATAAATAGGGAGAAAGTTCAAATGTCAATGATTTTCCACTCCCAGTTGGAGAGCAAAACAACACATCTTTACCATTTAAATACCTTTCAATGACTGTCTTTTGATTTGGACATATGCTCTGTATATTTGCTTTCATCAGTGATGAAGCAATAAGCTCATCCATGTTCCTATTCATTCTTAAAAGCAGAAAAGAAAAATAGCAATTCTTACACAGCAATGCAAAACCTTTAGAAATCCTCCTAGCTCCACACCAGGGTAACAATGAAACAAGTTAAGAAACTAGAATTTATATATGTCACTAAGTCTCCAATATAATCCCACATGTTGTCTGGCCAGAGTGAGTTGGCAGGCCCCGGAGCAGGAGGTCTTGTCTCAGTGTGGGGTCTTGGGGAGTGGAGGGGTGAGGTTTGACACATCCTATTACTAAACACTAATGACAGCTAGAGATTTACTGATAATTAAAAGCTCTGTGCTCCCTTCTGAATTCAGCAGATTTGTACAGACCCTGATGCTGGATGTAAACATGACCCATGACCCCTGACCCCTGACCTTGGTGCCTGTCAATCAAACTTTGCTGAGGTACACAGTTCACAGCATTTTCAAATTAAATGTTTTGATTACTGCATAACCAGATTGTTTTTATATGTATAAATCTGTGTGGCTACACCCACCTATCTTGTGTGTGTGTTACCACAACAAATTTCAGCTTTCAATATGCGCTATAGCTCGAGTTAGAAGCATTCTTTTTCTCTCAGTGGAGATCTGACTGTTTTGAAATTGCCTCTCCATATTTGTGAGGTCACATTATCTTGTGCACTATTTATTGTGCTGCTGCACCTTTAATTATCTGGCCATTAAAGTGATGATATCATTATATTTTAACCAAACAAAGGTGCTCTATTAACCCTAGGGTGATAGGTCTTTCTCCAAGATCACATATACCAGTGAACGTAATGAATTCGGTGGTCACGTTCAGTTACTGTGTGTCATCGCGCCACGATTGCATTTTTCTAATATCAATGACTGGGTTGTCAGGTCAACATTAAGTTGTGTACAGGACACCATGATATAGCTAGCTGGATTCAAAGTGTGTATTCAAAACATCAAAAGTCAGTGCATCATTTGATTACATCTACCAGTACATATTCTGCTGTATTCGTAGCTCATTGACTTACAGGTTACTCTGTCTCCTGTTGATCTGAAGTGTCCCCTCCCCTTGATTCTGTAATACAGGAATAGTATGTTTAAAATAAGTTAATATTGAGTTCTGCTCTGATTCTGTCAGCAAGTCTATTACAGCCATTTTCCTCTTCCCTTCCTCAAATGTTGCTGTTGACGTTGCCTAGAATCAGAGAATGAAGGTTTCATCTTTACTTTCATGGTATTACAGAGATTTATGACTTGATAGATACTTGTCAGTATTAAAAAGAGATGTAAACAGATATTTCAATAATGTGTACCTGAAATGTACACAGTGCATAGATTCTACTAATAACACAAGATTGTTTGAAGAAACTTTCAATAGGCTTTGTCTTCTCTCTTTATGCTGAAACTTGTCATATCAGGTAGGTCATCTTCTGACTCTCCATGCTCCTTGAAGAGGTCAATTTCATTTAAGTATTCACACCTGTTTCATTGTCATTATTCATTGCAAACTTGAATTTGTAATGCCACAGAATGTAGTCCAGCATGTGTGTATAAAGAAGATATCAGTTCTTGCGCCCAAGTTCAAGATGTGTGACCATTTTTTCTCAAAACACATGCACGTGCACACACACATGTCATATTTATAGTATCATTTGAAAGAACATGTAATGTTAAAACATCCATTCAGTATGAAACATACCTTGCTTAAACAGATGGTTGCACATATGTCTAAGTGTATGTTTTTCTTTTTTATAGTTCTGCTTTTCCTTTTCAATAGTTACCTTATTTTCTGTTTTTCTTTTTAATATTTGAAAGCCATTTTGCCCTCTCTGCAAGTGAAATTGTGATCAGTTACACATTTTGTTATTTGTTCACTTAATTTCTCAATCATTTGTGTTGCAAAATGTATATCCTCCTTATAATCCTGAATGCACATTTAGAAATTTCACTTGTTCATGCACCCGATGAAAGTTTTTTTTGTAATAATTTATTGATATTGTATTAATCATTGAGTCAATAGATTTAATACAAAACGTACGCATCATGCATTTCTTCTTGTTGAGCAAGTTCTTTTTCTGTACTTTGGACTTAAGGAAATTTTTAGCTGCTGTTGGCATCTGCCTGTGTTTCCTCCTTTTCCTAAAACAGTTTCTATTTTGAACAGTTTGCTTTATGTAGGGACTGGTTGGCCTCTTACTGTTTCCTGGCTGCTGCACCTCATCAGCAGATCCCTCAACTCCAACAACAACCTCACACTCGTTTGTTTCCTTTGGGCATTGCCAGTGTCATTTGCAGGCGCCTTCAATGTTGTGCACCAGTCATGTCGACAGCTGATGGAGAATCTTCTGAAGAGACTTTTGGAAATTTGACATTTATACCTGTTGGCAGTGATTTCCTACAATCTTTGCTGACATGGAACATTTGGATGTCTCTGTATTGGGTAGGGCATCCCAAGGTAGTGTATTGTGATATAATGTTGCCAGAATATGCTTACATGGAAAAAAATATCTTCTAAAGTCTTGGTAAGAACAAAGATCTTTGTTTTCCCTATTTAAAACAACATTGTATTGTTCACTTGGTAAGCAGATTCACCTTTATGTATAGACTGAATCTGTGTCACCTCATTTAATCTCCTTCTGCAGTGGTCAAAGCATGTCAACCCTCTCCCATTCAAGAACCCTGGTACAGAACTCTTCAATGTCATCTTCATTCTGTCATTCTTTTCATAGTACCTCTGTTGTCTGCTCTTGTGGTGTTTCATTAAAAGTTGAATCAGCCCTGTTATGCTCATGTCTGCAGTATGTTTCTGCCCAGTTATGCTCATGTCTGCAGTATGTTTCTGCCCAGTTATGCTCATGTCTGCAGTATGTTTCTGCCCAGTTATGCTCATGTCTGCAGTATGTTTCTACCCAGTTATGCTCATGTCTGCAGTATGTTTCTGCCCAGTTATGCTCATGTCTGCAGTATGTTTCTGCCCAGTTATGCTCATGTCTGCAGTATGTTTCTGCCCACTCTTAAACAGAGAATGGAGCCTCTCCACTCCATTAGTAGTTGTCAGTCCCACATGCTGGTTGAAAGGTCTGAAGGCCATAGCCCATGGCTGTAATTGTAATATTAGCGTTAAATATCACACACATTCACAGTTTATATTTATTTTATCTATTTGTGTACAAAAGAATTCAACTTTTATTGTACAAGATGTTAATAAAACAAATAATAACATTACAGCCTTTCTGTTGACTAACATTTCATCATCAGAACAAAATTAAGAATCCTGGTAAAGTCTCAGATGTTTTCTAGGAACTGATTTATATATGATGCATCAAATATGCATCATGAAAATAAAGACCAGGAGTATTCTGGATTAAAATCGGATCATATATGCATTTCACTTCATGGAAATTCAGTGGCCAACAAGTTGTGGGACTTTCTTCACATAACAAATTGCATACACTTTGTATCATTTTACCCATGTTTCTTATAGTGCATTCACCTTCCATATACCTGAGGGGAGCACAGCCAGAAGTGGTCCATATAGTTGATGAAATTCATGTAGTGCCCCCACTGAGTTCTCAGTTCCTGTACTTTAGTCCCATAGTCTGACTGATCCAGGCAGGACATAATGTCGGACAAACTGAATAACAGGCATGAAAACATACTGAAATTCTCAATTGAATATTCATATAAGTAAATTTGCAAACACTTTAGAAAGTAAGTAATTTCAATATGTTTGAAAGGAAACAGGAAGTTGTACCTAAAGACAAATAATATATACTGTTTGGGAAGTTCTAAATATCATAATATATTGTAAATGACAACATTAAAGAACTTGCAACACAGTGGAGATAATGGGATACACTGTGATTTAAATTATGGAAATTTGGTGAAATTATTCATAGTCGCCTCAGTCTTGGCTGCAGCGATCTTAACATATATAAGTATAATAGACATATTTTGGAGACTGAAATTAATTTCTGTTGATATCATACTGAAGATGCTTTACGTTTCTTTTTCATGTGTACAAATGACTTTAATCCTCCAAATGAAATGTATTTTCCAAAACAGTGATATATAATAATTTGTATTTGAGTAAGGAATATTAAACCCAAATATTCTATTCTATTTAAAACTTCATATTAAAAACTGACAGATTTTCAATTAAGTACTAGTAAATGAATCAACTGTACATATATTTATCATATGTACACGTCTAGCTTGGCAGGTATAATTAATTTATTACGTTGAACCTTAATTGATGTCATAATTGTTTCTGGTATTATGCGTCATGGAGCAGTATTAACAAAAGCAATTCGCTTGTTTACCATTGTTTTTTCATATGTTTGTGAAAATAAAACATTTAAATAAAAAAATATGCTTGTTTTTTTCTGTTTGTAACATAAATTTGTCTCAGTAGTAATGAAACATTCAAGGTATGTGTTGTATTGTTATGATAGTGTGTTTTCCAACTATTTGTTAATACTTTTCAAGTTCTGTTGACTCATTACACAGAAAGTAGCACCGGAACATACTCTGACAATATTGCTTCCCGATCCGTCCTTGATGGTATCCTTTGCAGCCATGTTTTCCAGGCTTGCTTTACATGGAAATGGCAGATGTAAAAACGGCTTTCTGCAAACAGAAATCTTCATCGTGTGTACTTTCTAAAGTTATTTCTCTATCATGAAATTTGATCCTCTTTTGTTTGAAAGGCATATCTGAGATGTTGACAGATGACAAATTAGACCAAATTTTATGAATAACAACTTTTTTATTGTAAAGCTATTAAAGCATAACAAAGAAGTTCTTATCTATAAATTTGGTCTACTTTGTCATCTTTGTTCCATTTGTAAATGCTGAATAGTTCATGTATTTAAACATGTACAATAATATTATACATAACAGCTCAACTCACACTTTATCACAATAACTTACATAAGTGAATATTCTTTAACAATAAGCATTTGCTAGTATTTCATAAGAAGTGGTTGAAATGTGGTATAAGAAATAGTGTCAGTGCTACCAGTAAAAGCCACGATTGAAGAAGTTGAAGTTGCAAAATTTCAAATAGGTAGTGTGTGCGTGTGCGTGTGCATGTGCGTGTGCATGCATGAGTGATGGTGTAGGTAGACAATTTGACACAAAAACTACCTGGAACAATCTTTTGGATTTTTTTCCCTCTGGTCGTCATCAATTATAAATATTTCTGGCTTCCACTCCTTGTGTAAGGAAGCAAACTTCTCCATGCCCTCCTGTAGACTATCCGTGGTCTGGTCTTCTGTTATGATGAAACCTAATGGAACATACACCGCATCTGTCCGTACTGCCAGTTGATACAGAGGTAGGTTGTACTTATTAGCGTTGTATGTCGCAACCAGTAAAACAGCACTGCCAAACTTTTCAAGCATTGTCCTTTGGCACTGTGTTGACATGACAAGTAAGAAGGTGTCACCTGAGGTGTCGCGGAAATGGCAAGATATCTTTATACACAAATATCTTAAAAAATATCAATTTAACAAAGGCTGCATGGTATTGGTTTTATTAAGGCACATTGGAACATTGATGCATGTCATTGTATCCCAATTGTGTGAATCGATGTTCGTGATGTCAGTCACTTGATTGTCTGGTCTAGATTTTTTACAGGTTGAAACAACAAATGTTTAGATATACAAACAAACTAAGCTGTACCAAACACAGTTAAGAAAGAAATATGCTTGCAGCACAGGTCTATAATAGTTACAAAAAATGTACTAAAATTCTTCATTTCTGTAGAAGAACTCCTTTGCATTGTAGCCAGAGGTGAATCAGGTCGTTTTTCATTGCAAGTCAGTGAGTATATGAAATTATTGGTCAGGGTTATAGTAGCAGGAAGATAATATTATTCTCAAAAGGTCATTATCAAGATGATTTTGCTGAAAGTGAATCTAGATGCTTGGCATTACAAGTGAAAACGAATGTATGAATCAAGATGTGTACTGTTAAATCTTTTTAAATATATTCAAGTGAAAGGTGCATCTATCCATGTTAGCATATATGGGTCACATGTAACATCACTTTATATGTTTTGAATGTCTTCAATTTAACATAACGATTATTGGGGGGCACAGTGGCCCAGTCGCTAAGGCGCCGCAGTTCGCTGTGCAGAGTTGCATTCCTTGGACACGCCAGAAACCTATGATTGTGGGTTCGAATCCCGGTTCGCCCAATTATGTTTCTAGGTTCGTCAGCACCATACCCAAGCTTGAGGGTTTCACCGAAGTGGTAAACGTCTGAGACCTGCATCACTTCGCGATTTCCTCCCACATTAAGCTGACACGCCCCTATATAACTGGAATACTGTTAAAAGCGGCGTTAAACCCAACTGACTCCCTCACTCATAACGATTATTCCATTCATGGGGACAAATTCTTAAAAAGAACACGTCCCAATAAAGGATCGGTGTACTGTTAGCTTATCTGCACTGTTATAAAGATAGAATGACTTCAAATCCATGGATGCATCATTCAGTACAAACTTGGAGCAGGGCTAATCAGCACCTTGCGGCTGTTTGTTTATAGTAAGAGACTTGTACCATGGGGAGTGGACATCGGCATGTCTGATGTGGATGAGGTCGTGACTGCTGATAAGTTGCACAGAAGTAAGTGATCAATGTTCTAGCATTAAGTGATACCATACATTTGCATTAATCACATGTGAGGAAGGCTCACAACCGAGCCGGACCTTTGTGTGATCAGCCAACGCTTCAATCATTCTGCTACCTCACCACAACGACCGCCTCCGTGGTCTAGTGGTAGAGCGTCCGCCAGGAGAGTGGAAGGTCCAGGGTTCGATCCCCGGCCGCTTCCTACCAAAAGACGTTAAAAGATGGTACTTGTTGTTACCCTGTCTGGCGCTCGGCATTAAGGGGCTAAAACAAGGACTGGTCGTGTCTGAGTGGGGTATTCATGTTAAACTGCGGCATGGTATCACAGTGGACTAGCACTATAAATCAGCATCAGTCCAGACTAGTACAAGCAGACACACACACACACACACACACACACACACACACACACACACACACACACACGTGCATGCACGTCGCTTTTTGTAAGTGCCATAATTTTGGACGCGACGTTAAACCCCATTTCACCTCACCTCGCCACAATTGCACCATATGAATGAATACACGAGTGTGGTGAATATTGTTTATCGCTGACATCACAATTTCTATTTAATATACACAGTTTTAATACTTATTTGTTTAAAGTGCAGAACAGCACACTCATTTGTGTGTATACAAACAGGTTCAGCGCAAACTTGTCACATCCAAAGGCTTTTTTGCAGCACCAATTTTATAGATTATTATGGAGTAGAACCGAATAGACACAATAGCTTCACAATATGTTTTCTGGGCTTAGGGGTATATATTAACAGCTCATGAATTAAGTGGTTTTTTTTACCTTACATTGAACATGTATTCATTATTTTCAAACGAATACTAGTATGTCCTTACTTCCTTGGTCGAAACCAGCTGTTGTCTAAGCGTGAGTCTGTCTCATCTCTTTTCAGTTTTTCCAGTAAGTCTGAGATGACTCCTTGTTCCTCTTCGGAATTCCTGAAATTCAGTATGATTTTAAACAGAAACATGCTCCTGGAAGAGGTCAATTTCATTTAAGTATTCACACCTGTTTCATTGTCATTATTCATTGCAAACTTGAATTTATAATGCCACAGAATGTAGTCTGGCATGTGTATAAAAAAAAGATATAAAAGAATTCCAGAATCAGCTATTTCTTCAGAAAGGGTGATGCTCTTTAACCCTTCAGTAAAAGTTGACATAAAACATTCCTTTCTCCCCCTCCCTCCTCACTGATAAGGTGAGGAGCTCTCCTGCCTCCTGACAACAAGATAATTAATTGCCTTGTGTCTCTGTAGCAAGCTGTAACAGAGGACACTCTCAATACTCCCAGATGGGACACAGCCCACACTCTGAGCAGGGCATTCCAGATATCCTTTATTTCCCCCTCTTCCCTCTTTTTTTCCCCCTATTCCCTCTTTGTTCCCCCTACTCTAAAATACACAAGGATACGATATATGTGTAAGCAATTTACTTTTATAGCATCATTCCCACCTTAAGAGTTTGCATAAACTCTTGTTACGCTTACAAATCCAAACTAACCAAGAGGTTCTCCGAGTTTGGGTGGCACTCTGAGTGAGGGAGTGATGCTTAAGTCTTAAATAAGGGACAAACCACAAAATTGTTCCACATACTGATTTATTACAATTCTAGGTCATAAAACTTCCGTTACATATGAACAACGATCTGATACAACTTTTACCCACAGATATTGTTGTCATGTATTTACAAAGATGTTCTTATGTTACAGTTCCATTAATTTCAACAGAAATGAATTCAGTGATTCAAGAGGAAATATAGGTTATTTACAGTGTTAAAAAATCCCGATATTGTCGCCGATGTCCCTGGCTGGACAGTTGGCTCCATCCTGTGTATCTTCTCACTCGTTACGAGGCGGTGATTCAAGCCAGCCCATCTTTTATGTGGCATTCTTAATAGTAACAAGGCCTTCTTGCAACAAACTACAGATGAATGCGAGAATAGAAAATATGTGTGGTATGGCTGAAAGCTGGAGAGCCAAGTGCCACGTGAGCTGATCTCAAGCCGAGAGCGGATCTAGGCCAGAGACAATGGCACCATGCAAATCATCACTTGGACACACATGAAGGTAGTAATAATACTAATAATAATAATAACAACAATAAGTATTATAATAATGATAATAAATATAGTTGCAAGCAACGATGTGGGCTTCCTATCTGAATCAGCAGATCCTGCTTTACATACATTGAAGTCCATTCACAACATCACACTTTGGTTATACCAGGTACTAAAACAATGGAACCTAGTTCATAATGACCCTTATGGCATTTTCCTCTTCGGTTGAAGGAAATGGAACTTGCTAAAATCAAATATTACCACCAGTCGGAGTTACTCTTGACATGCAAGCAAGATCATGAAGTATATATGGCACATTAACCTGATCTTTAAAGTATATGATCAAAATCAAATTCAAAATCGAATATGTCCTGAACTAAAAAAATAACAAAACGGCTAATAATTGTTTTAGGTTCTTGTCTTCAAAAACATACAACTCAGAATCCACTGCATGAAATGCTTCTGAAAATTATGAGATGGGTCTCCATACAAAACACATCAAACAGGGTGTGAAATGTTGAATCCAACATGGCTGCCAAGCCATGTGGTGCCACTTTGATACCAATGGTTCAAGGTCATTGTCATTCATAATTGGCACCGTAAGAAGCGTTAAAAGTGTGGACTGTGGGCCTTATAAAACAGGTCGTTTTTACTGTTGACTTACAAGTCACTACCGGTATCAGGAAGGATATGTGCATTACTGTGTATCATTATAATACAGCCTTTATTAACTATGTGATATGTCACTGGTCCTTTTTGACTGAGATAAACAGTCCAGTTTGGCATTATTAAGGGTGGTAACTCTACATAATGTTAATACCATCTAAAAGTTCATATCCAGCTACTTCTTCCAATAAGGCTGTGTCACAGGAATCTTCAAACTCAGATTGAACAATGTTCTTGTAAGAATTCAGTTGATCCTTCCTATATCTTTGTGAGAGACTTCCAATACCGGCAGCTGAACAAAATCTATTATACTGGACAGGTATGAGATCACTGCTGTAAAATGCATGTCCAAGCTTCTCATTAACCAGGCATTTGTTGTTGGGAAGATAAGGTGACGATGCTAAACGGTACTGGTGTGACCTAGAACACCGCACTTTCATTGTTACAGCATGTCCTTTGTAGTTGGTCTGCTTCAGAGACAGTTTACTTGAACATTTACGCCCATGCTGCTCTGCTACATCTAGGCACATTTTCATGGATGACTCGGATATAATGAAAAACCTGTCATCAGTGTCCCCAGCTCCTGCTCTGGGGTGTGTCACGGGTGGCTCTTCTGGGACAGTCAGGCAATGGTTTCGGAGGTAGTACGTCAAGACACGATCGAGGACGGCAGCATTATTGGCAGGCATATTAGTTTCTGCCCGCAAATGCATCTTCACCTGTTTAATCTTTTGAAGAATGCCTCTCTTCACATCAGCATTACCAGGTATTTCAATAGTGAAGCGCACTGATCGCCCACTTGGATCCGCCATAGTAGAAGATTACTTTTATCAGTTAGATAATTCAGAAACAAGAGATTTGTTGTCGAAGGTCAGTAGTCAATTGAAAACAAAATGATAATGAAGTCAGTGACTAAGACAAGGGCTGGCCAGAGTCCACTTTTTAGAGGTAGGGGAGGAGATACATGGCAAAACAACCATGGTACAGAAAATGGTAATTAGAGTGTCTAGAATCATCAGTGGTTGAACGTGGGGGTTAAAGTAAGTACTTACATTAAATTTACTGAAAGGTGACCCAATACCAATAACAAATATATCTTGCACAACCGTCTCCACCCCCACTGATATAGAATGAAAGGTCCCCCAAAGTGTGCCATGCTATTGTAGCCGGGGTAGTGGTATTTATCCGGCTCGGGCCGTTGGGAAACACAGACACAGGCAGATGGTGATAATGGATTTATTGCAAGGGGGATGGCTGCTGTTGAAGAACTACCTGAAGAAAAGAAAATGTCCTTCCTCCTCAACAGCAGCACATGAAGTCATATATTTGCAAGTTTACAGGTATTATTTATCTTAAATATAAAAGTACAAAAGCCATTGATAAACTATACTAAAACTAACTTTAATGTTAAATTACTGTTATATGTTCATTATAGGATACTTGGAAAGCACATGGTCCAAAATGGACCATGTGGTTAATTATTTTACAAGCAAGTTTTATAATATCAATATTCCATTTACTAATTTAATATTACTTTAAATGATATTATATATATATTATTCAATTTAATTCAGCACCCTAATATAGATATTAATTTCTGACAGAAGCAGATGAAAACAGATTGAAATATGGCCATTCCATACCTGAAGAAAAGAAAATGTCCTTCCTCCTCAACAGCAGCACATGAAGTGAGGAGGAAGTCAGGTATGGAAGGAAGCTACCTGTAGAGGACCAGGGTGGCCAATTAGAAGACAGATTGCATTAAGCATCAAAGGAAGTGCTTAATGCAAGATATAAATAGACTGAGGGAAACCCTACAGGTGTAAAAAATGTCTAAAGATAGACAGAAGGTTGAAGGGGAAGATCTGGTGAGAGATTCCCAGAGACTGAAAATAAGGGTGTTGAGTTGTTTAAAGAGTTAGATACTGATATTCAACTGAAGACAAACATTGAACATATAGATGATTATGATGATGATGTATGAATAATGATATAACTATAGGAAGAATATAAGGTACCCTGCTACACGCACCCCCCTTTTGGGAATGGTGCCCTCACCATACGCAGCTGAAAACAGACGAACAGCCAAGGAAAGGAGCAGGATAACAAAAGGTTGCAGAAAATTAAACCTGAGAAAGCAATAACATGTGCTCAAACATATATACAATGGACTAAGTAGAGAACTATACCCAAACCATGTTCTGTTTCACCACCCATTGACCGTCAGTCATCCACTTTGGTTTCTGGCGTGACCTGCCAGGTCTTGTAACCACTGGTGGGGTGACAGAAGATAATTCTGGAACAACAGAAGTGGAAGGGCTGGAAGGCACTGGGGAAGTCGAAATTCCTCCAGGCAACTCGAGTGACGGCAACACCATAGATGGCGTCGTTGAAGAGGGAACACCAGATAATTGAGCTGGTGGTGACCTTGGAAACGAAGGAGTTTCAACCGGCTGACCCAATGGAGAACCCCCAGGCACTGGAGATAAAGGAATTTCCACATCCAGGTCGGTTGTAGAAATCTCCAAAGCGGTGTTGGAGGTATCACCAGGTACAGCGGAAGCTCCTAGAGAAGGCGGAGGGCTCCGAGGTTTAGGAATGGGACGGCCATCCGAACCAATGGGAAGGAGTAAATTGCGGTGAAGTACACGATGCTCCCTAGTGCCTTCCTTGCGGACTTTAAACACAGGAACATTAGAATTCGGCTGTGATTCCACCACATAGAAATCTTTCTCCCATCGGTCGGCAAGCTTCTGTTTCCCACGAATGTTGACATTGCGGACCAACACAACATCACCTACCTTAACAGTAGCACCACGAGCCTTCAGATTATAAGTCTTCCTCTGTTTGGCCCGGGCCTTGTCCATGTTTTGAGTAGCGAGCTCATACGCAGTTGTCAACTTGCGCTTCAAATCAGCAGCAAACTGCGTATAAGATGGCGATGAAGTGTTGGCGAGAGACGTGCCAAAGGCAACATCAACAGGCAGTCTAGGATGTCTGCCGAACATGAGAAAGTAGGGCGTGAACCCAGAAGACTCGTGCAAGGTACAGTTATAGGCATGGACCACATGAGCAATATGGTCCTTCCAACGTGCCTTTTCCTGATCCTGCAGAGTCCCGAGCATCCCAAGAAGTGTCCGGTTAAACCGTTCACATAACCCGTTCCCCATGGGGTGATAGGGAGTTGTCCTTGTTTTCTGTATCCCAAGTATGCTGCACATTTGTTTGATAACATCACTTTCGAAATTCCGTCCCTGATCTGAATGTAACCTTTCAGGGAGGCCATAGTGTACGATAAAGTGCTCAAACAAGGCCTTTGCTGTTGTTCGCGCTGTTTGATTACGAGTTGGAATCGCAACAGCATACTTGGTGAAGTGGTCAGTAATGACCAGAACATTTTCGTAACCACCAGATGAAGGTTCCAGACTGAGATAGTCAACACACACCATTTCCATGGGTTGAGTGGTCTGAATGTTGACCAATGGTGCGCGCTCAGTCTGATTAGGAGCTTTCCGAAGAATGCACCTCTGGCAGCTACGAATGTGGTTCTCGACATCTCCCATCATTCCTGGCCAATAAAACCTCGTCCGTAGGAGAGCCACAGTCCTGTCCCTACCCAGATGCCCCATCCCGTCATGAAGATGAGTAATGACGGATTCTCGTTGAGGCTCTGGGACAATGAGTTGAAAGTAGGGATAATCACCTTCTGTAGTCTTCTGTCTCCTATAAAGGAGATTGTTATTGATGGAGAGAGCATCCCACTGCCTGAGGATTGAAGCTGTGTCACGATCAAATGACCTAAGAGACTCCTTTGAAGGGCGCTGATCTTTACGGAGAAGGTCCACAATCGTGCAGATTGAGGGGTCCGCCTGCTGACAAGATAGCATCTGATGATCAGTCCCAACATTGGTAGACTCGAAATCATCAACTGCTAAAACACAGTTCAATACCTCATGACAAAGTGAGAGCGTCTCTACAACACTAGACGTCTGCTGACTGTTGCAAACCGCAGACACAGATTGGATATCCATGACCTCACGTGGCAACCTGGACAACGCATCAGCATCCTTGTTCCTTGCCCCTGGTACATACTCTACAGAAAAGTCGTAAGCAGCAAGGTCAGCGAGCCAACGATGTCCAGTTGCATCCAATTTCGCTGATGTTAAAACGTAAGTGAGGGGGTTGTTGTCGGTCTTAACGGTGAATGGGTTGCCATACAGGTAGTCATGGAACTTCCTGGTGACAGCCCATTTCAGAGCTAGAAACTCTAATTTGTGAGCTGGGTAGTTGCGCTCTGATTTGGAAAGCCCTCGGCTCGCATAGGCTATCACTCGTTTCTGGCTATTTTGGGTTTGGTAAAGTACCGCGCCTAAGCCATCGCCACTTGCATCAATGTGCAGTTCGAATGGCTGAGTGAAGTCTGCGAAAGCCAAAATGGGAGCGCTGATAAGTTTACCAACAAGCTCACTGAAAGCCGACTGCTGCTCCTCCCCCCATATCCAGTTCTGGTCGGGTTTGCTATTTTTCCTTTTCTTGCCGGATTGACCAACAAGTAAATTTGTCAAGGGCTTTGCAACTTTGGCATAATTAGGCACAAAGCGACGATAATATCCAGAGAAGCCAAGAAAACGACGAACATCATCCACATTCTGTGGAACTGGCCAGGTCTCCAGTGCCGCAATCTTCTCAGGGTCTGTCGTGATACCCTCCTCAGAGATTACGTGACCCAGATATTTCACAGAGGTCTGCAAGAACTGGCACTTAGAAGGCTTAAGTTTGAGGCCATTCTTGCGCAATCGAAGAAAGATTGCACGTAATCTCTCCAGATGCTCATCAAAGGTCTTTGAAAACACAATGATGTCATCAAGGTAAATGAGACACTGTAGGAGATGGATGTCGCCCATACATCTCTCCATAAGACGTTGAAAAGTTGCGGGAGCATTTGTGAGACCAAAAGGCATCGAGTTACACTCGTAAAATCCTAATGGACCAACCGTAAAAGCAGTACGGGCTTTATGTTCCTCAGCAACTTCGACCTGCCAATAGCCCGACTTCAGGTCAAGACAAGTGAAGTACTTGGCACCATGAAGTGCATCAAGGGTCTCCTCAATCCGTGGTAAAGCATAAGAGTCTCTAACTGTACGACTATTAAGTTGGCGATAGTCTATACAGAAACGTAAAGACGAGTCCCTTTTGCGAACAAGAACCACGGGAGAGGCATAAGGACTAGAAGAAGGACGAATAACCTTAGCATCCAACATGTTCTTCAGATGGTCCTTAACCTCTTGATACAATGCAGGTGGAATGCGCCTATGTCTTTCCCTGAAAGGACGTTCATCAGTTAGCTCAATCCTGTGAGTGACTAAGTCTGTGTGGCCCATATCCATATCAGACTTGCTGAAGATGTCATCAAACTCACTAAGAAGATCGCGAAGCTTTGCTATTTCCTCTGGAGTATGTATCTGACCCAGGGTTTCTAAATTGAAAATGTCTTTAGACTCGGGGCCAGATGTGAAAGCCGGCTCATCCGTAGAGGAGAGACCATCTAAGACATCTACTTGCTCTAAACAACAAAGTACTGTCTTGGCTGGAATAGTAACAGCCTTGGTAGATGGATTGGCAACCTCAACCTTAATCCTATTTGTAGACTGTCCTGGTATAAAATTCACAACCCCATTAACAAGGTTAAGTGAACCAGGTAGTGTGGGGGCAGCTGTAGTACAAAACTGCATGCCAATCCGAGGTGGTTTACCCCTGCTTATACCTGCAATAATCTGATTACATAAAGCAGGGATAACAATTGGCTTGGTTGTCCGCACACACTCAGTCCGGTTAAGGTCTTCCCGACGCCTAATGAGCCATTGCTGAGCCTGACTCCAAGGTGATGCAGTGGCTGCTATTGGTGCACCATGCAGGCTTTCAGCAGCAGTCATGACATTTGTCCCTAATAGTAAAGGCACCTTGAAGTGGTAGTCAGTATTGGGCACTACAAGTATCGGTATAGTTACCTCAACTTCCTGACCTAAGAAGTCACTAGGGATTAGGATTATAGCTTCAACATACCCCAAGTAGGGTAGCTTAGCTTCCCCGGCTCCTTTTAACTTCAAGAGTGAACCTAGACTATGGAGTGTATGTTGAGGGAGGTTATTTGTGTAAAATGTCTCGGACATAGTGGTAACCTGGGACCCTGTGTCTACAAGAACATTACATAAGTGGCCTTCTACCCTAACAGATGTGACGTTTGCGGGACCAATCAAATTTGATGGCAACCCAGAATTGGAGCTAATGTCGGAGTCCAATGTTCGCCCCATAACATTGACTCCTAGGAGTTTAAAGCGGGGCACTGTGGGTGACGCCGCCTAACCCCTATCTTCCCGCAATCATAACAGTGTACCTCAGTTTTTGAGGCTAACTGTGATTGAGAAGCATATGGTGTACGTGATGTGCTACCTTGTGTAACTACATTTGTAGTGGTAGACCTAGGGGGTAGATTCTGAGCCTGAGATTGGGCCTTATTGGCTTGATTCTGGGCTGTATTTGAGGGCCTATGAGATTTATACTCCAGGGTGTTAACCCTATCCCCAACAGACCTAAGGTTCTTATCAATCACCTTTAGGCGGAATAGCACATCATCCAGTTGTCTGTTGCTAGTTGTAGTGGTAGTCAATTGACATGATTGTGCATCCCCAGGGGTGGCTAACTCCTCCTCAACCCTACGGACAGCAAGCAGCAGCTTGTTATAGTCCGTACCTGAATCAAAGTGATGGCGAGTCGCTTGCTTCAGGTCATCACGAGTGAGACCCATCCAGAACCGGCTTCGAAGCAAGCTAGGTGCAGCATTGTGTGGTAAAGTGCCAGATGCCTCTATCTTGGAGATCAAATCCCGGAGGCGGCAACTCCACACAGCGACAGACTCATTCTTTTCCTGGCGGGCAGTGTAAAAACGCTCCATAAGCGTCTCGCCAGGCATCACATTGCCAAACACTAAGTCCAACTGCTCAATAGCAGTGTCAAGGGTAACAGTTTCTGAAAGCCCACTAAGTAGGTCAGCAGCTGAACCCTTGGCGGACCTCCGCATGGCATTTAGAATTGAAGTGTCCGAGAATGCATTCTCCCTACGACACCCAACAATCTCTAAATGCCATTGCTTATACTTGACCTCACCCTTGGTCCCATCCCCAGAAAATGATGACAACCGTGGACTGGGAGAATTGATAATGGGCATGTAAGTAGGCTGAAAGGGTGTGACAAGTCTAGGAGGAGCACCTACACTATGGCTATAAAAGGTAGTTGGATTATAACCTGGATATGGTGTTGGAATAGTGCGGCTAGGCCAAGACTCATGCGGTGTGTGTGAAGGTTGTGATGGGTAACTATTCAGGTAAGGTGTAGAAGTTGCCCTAGGCTGAACAAAGTTGTAAATTGAACCATGAGGCCTAGGCAGTGAAGCTGGTAGGTCCATCATAGGACTAAGGTTCACAGTCGCCGGAGAAATCTGAAACAGATTCTCAGAACCTGTGGGCATAGGTGACCTTGATGGTGGCGTATGACTAAGCAGATGAGGTACCGGCCTAGGGGAGTGAACAGGTAATGCCACCCTAGGACTGGTATATATTGTAGGTGGAATAGTGTAAGTATTGGACAACCCAAGACCTGGTGCACCAGTACCAGTAACACGATATGTCGTATTGGGATGCTGCAGCTGATTTGCAATATCATCTGCTAGTCTATTTAGCACACCAGTGCGGACCGAAGGATGCAGATGCTGAAGGCAGCTAAGTACCACATCGACCTCCGGGTCCCCACTTACATTAGCTTCAGCCATGGTGATACAAACTAAAGTGCAAGGATGTTTGATATGAGAGGAATATGAACTATATGACACTATCAAAACTGAAGTACCTCCTAAAAGGCGACAAGAATCTCACAAGTTAAGATCCAACAAACATCTGAACATCAACAAACTATGAGCTCCTCACCAAAGGATACAAAATGGATGCGTCTGAAGTTCAGCATCTAGTGCACCACAAGGTACAAGAACAATGAACTGCAGCTAGCCAAAAATAGAAGTAAGGGAACCAAAAGTCCTCACTGAGCTAAACTGGAAAAGCAGAAACCAAATACCAAAATACGAAGTATCTGACAAAGTCTCCAGAACAAAAGGGAAAAATACAACTTTAGTTTGCTAAGGTAAGTAATACGAAAAAGGTAAGTGGCAAGGTAGGTGTAAGAACAACTGACCACTTGTTGTAATAAGAAATATTACATGACTAAGCTACCACAATCTGGTTACCAAGCAGATGTGTAGGATAAACTAAGTCAATTACGGCAAAGATCACAACAATCTTACCAAAATGTTGCGAGCAGGAATATATATAGGAAGAACTAAGTATGAAGCAATATATAAGTTGCGAACGAGAAGTAATCAACACAAGAGTAATGAATTTGTTTTGATTTGAATGATGAACTAAGATGATGAAATGGTATGAATGAATAGGACGGCACAAGGACAAGACATGATATGGCAAATGTTAGTTGAGCAGATAAGGAATTTCCCAGCAGTGAAAAATATTTCAGACAGGAAAGAAGAGTGAGAAATTTAAAGTAAGAAATATGAAATAACTATTTTAGGGTACTTACTTTGCCAAAAGGTATCCAAGTGACTTAACAAATTAAATGGCTTATCTTATACCAGTAAACTGCAAATTAATTTAATAAAATTCATTGAATGAAGATGAAAATTACAATATATCACAATTAGCTATCACAGTTAAAGGGCAGTATAAATAGAATTTATCAAAATTCTGTAAAGATATAGGTTGATTTTAAATAAGAATTTAATTAAATGAGAATTCTGCAATGATAACTCAGAATGGCAACAAGTGGGTCACACAGCTGTACAACTTTACAGTTGTCAACAGTGCTTCCTAAGTGGAAAATATGATGATCACAAGTGTGACAAGATAAAGTTTCAAAAATGTTCAAGTAATGGTGATGAACATATCAAGCATATATATATATACAATGAAACAGTCAACTAATGACATTCTGATAAAATTTAGTTCAGAATGTAAACAAAGTTCATGGTCACAGTTCACAGATCAAAAGTTCATGTGTGAACAAAATGACAAATACATGTAAATCAGTTAAAATAAAAGTCACACTTCCAGGAATTGGAGGAAGCACCTCAATTTTAGCACTGATGCAGACGAAAAGTTCAACGTCATAACAAAGTGTAGATCACTGACGATTGAGGATCAAGATTTAATTTTAGTCAGAGTTATAGCTCAACGCTACACACAAAACTTCCACAAGTTGCATGGAAGAAACATCCTGAATCTTCAATGAAGAATCCTTCAACAGTGATGAAGGATTACCCCCAGAACACGATGAAGTTGATGAAGCCTGTGTCCAGAGTGACAGCCAACGGCCCCACGTTGGGCGCCAAATTTGTAGCCGGGGTAGTGGTATTTATCCGGCTCGGGCCGTTGGGAAACACAGACACAGGCAGATGGTGATAATGGATTTATTGCAAGGGGGGTGGCTGCTGTTGAAGAACTACCTGAAGAAAAGAAAATGTCCTTCCTCCTCAACAGCAGCACATGAAGTCATATATTTGCAAGTTTACAGGTATTATTTATCTTAAATATAAAAGTACAAAAGCCATTGATAAACTATACTAAAACTAACTTTAATGTTAAATTACTGTTATATGTTCATTATAGGATACTTGGAAAGCACATGGTCCAAAATGGACCATGTGGTTAATTATTTTACAAGCAAGTTTTATAATATCAATATTCCATTTACTAATTTAATATTACTTTAAATGATATTATATATATATTATTCAATTTAATTCAGCACCCTAATATAGATATTAATTTCTGACAGAAGCAGATGAAAACAGATTGAAATATGGCCATTCCATACCTGAAGAAAAGAAAATGTCCTTCCTCCTCAACAGCAGCACATGAAGTGAGGAGGAAGTCAGGTATGGAAGGAAGCTACCTGTAGAGGACCAGGGTGGCCAATTAGAAGACAGATTGCATTAAGCATCAAAGGAAGTGCTTAATGCAAGATATAAATAGACTGAGGGAAACCCTACAGGTGTAAAAAATGTCTAAAGATAGACAGAAGGTTGAAGGGGAAGATCTGGTGAGAGATTCCCAGAGACTGAAAATAAGGGTGTTGAGTTGTTTAAAGAGTTAGATACTGATATTCAACTGTAGACAAGACAAACATTGAACATATAGATGATTATGATGATGATGTATGAATAATGATATAACTATAGGAAGAATATAAGGTACCCTGCTACACTATCATCACAGAGCGGGAGGTCAGTGCATGGAGGGTCAGTTTCACTCCCAGCTGATGGGAGAATGTAATGTGAAACCATGAATGAGATTCTCCCTCGCTCCAAGTTGCTATGGATACTCACCGCCCTCTGGCTGTCTGACTGACAGGAGGGAAATTCAAATTTGAATCACAAAGTTTATATTTCTTTTCTAAATACAGACTTATTTGACTATCTGTACCGATGTTTTTCACAGTATGTATTCCTATCACCCTTGTACATGGTCCTAACAATTATCATCTTGAAATATTAGATAGTATTCGAAATATTTCATAAAATGTATTTGAATGTTGCTCTGCTCTTAGCATTAAGACAGTTGGTGCCATACTGGGAGGACACACCCCCTGCCTCTTTTATACCTGCATGCCGGCCTTTAATTACCTGTCTCGCTGTACCGCTACCGTACCGCTACCGTACCGCTACCGTACCGCTACCGTGGCTCACGCTCCAATATGCACTCTGACCAATCCTCAGTCAAGTTGACACCTGTGGGGTCAATAAACATGCATTCCACAATTCTTTGTTGGCTTAAAGGCCTACGTCCCCTATAAATAGTGGACCTCTTCCAAAGATGGCAGTGCCAACCTTGACTTCAGGCCGTTGAAATGGTACAGCACTTGGACTGCTCTTGTGAAAATATTAATAGTTCTAAGGCTTATCTATGCTCAATTTTCAGTCCATTTATTCCAGGGATTTCAGAGAGTACATCAGCCTATAAATACAATTTTCAAATAACTGTCATGAATAGATATTTGAAAAAGAAATTTGAAAATTCTAAAGAAATTCAAAACTTCTAACGTTTGACAAGTTCATTTGTGAGAGTTGGGAGGGGTAAAGGGTGTAGCCAGGGACTGTACACACAGCCAGGTCCTGGAGGGGAATGCAGACAGATGGCTATCTGGGACCATTACCGCTGTCACCACAAGTGTTTCAGTATGAGAGCATAATGATAAATGAATGAAATGTTGGTAAAGAGACAAAACACATGTTTTTTCAAAGAAAATTCTTTTAAATGGTAAGAAAGAGGTGGGATTCATAAAGTACAATTGCACATATATAAAGAAATTTACACAATAATGACAATGACACAACATGATTTCTTCTCCAACATGTTTCAATGTATATAAATAAATAAATAAATAAATATCACGATTACTAGTATTTTTCTTGCATACCTATTGACAGAAAGGAATTCCTAATGGGAATAACTATGGATAAAGCTTTCTCATAAAATGACTCCAAACAGCATTTTGATAATTATAGCTGGGTTTGACCAATCTTTTCTTTCCTGGTGCATTCCTGTGACCACACAGTTCAGGGGCCAGTCTTCTGGCAGGTGGCACCCATTCACTGGTGGAGTCCCTATCTACATTCTCATTCCAGTGTAAAACAGCCAAATGACTTCTCCTAATATATTCAAATTTGCCAAATGATACACGTTTATGGTGAAATATATTCATTACATTGTTGAAAGATTCTACATATGCAGTGTCCATTGCTGAAAGAAAATCCTTTGGATGTTTATAAATAAGACTGTTTTGAAGTGCAACAGCTAACAATCTTTCTGCTTTCGGATCAGTTCTAATTATCTTTGATGGTTCATAATTTTCCTCTCTTCCGCACCGGGAAGTAGGATTGCATCTATCATGCACATTTTTGTAATGATTTACAATATTATCTACAGAAGATTCAAATTTGATTTCATCCCCCTCTGAATTCCTCAAAGCATAATTAATGTGTTCTAATTGAAGAAATTTTGTCACTAAGCTCTTCATGCCACGTGACACCATGTCTGTGCTGAGATCCACTGGAAAGTTTCTTCAGCTCTCTTTCCACAGCCTTCAAGGCATGCCAGCTGTCATTCTGGTTGAGAGTGAGATGCTGGTGTGTCCGAATGTACTTGTTTATTGACATGTTTCTGTCATGGGCATGCACTCTCACAGACACAGGTCCATCTGGGTGCGTCTCCAGATGGGTATAGATCCTCTCAGTACCGAGTCGCTCATGGCGCTGTGACACTGAATCCTCCTCCTTGGTAACAATTTCGTCTCTCAGAACTTGATGGCTATTTATTCCTATGCACACAACATCCGTGTGCTGAGAGTTCTTACGCCATCCATGTCGCGCATCGGTCATAATGTCAATTCCTGCCTCAGTATCCTGATCTGACATGAATGTGATGCCGATTTCTTCTCTCAAAGCATTGTCACAGCTGTCTTCATATTACGCTGCCAGACAGTTTCATCACCTTGCATATTTTCTCGCAAATACCCAAGAGATACATGTCCAGTATTGGCAGCTTGGCACATGCGCTCGTACTGCACATGGAGCATTCCACTACAGAAGTATCCATGGGTCATTCTATAGTTGTCGAGAAACTTTTGATTTGGGAGGTATGGTGACGATGCCCATGGGGCGAGAGATGTGTTGCAGGTCTCACAGGATATATCCAAAACCACTGCATGTCCACGGCAGTACTTTTTAACTGCAGAGAACTTTGCATTTCTGCAAGTTCTTACATGATCAGCAGTCATATTTGCAAGTGTATCCACGGACTGAACTGCTGTCATAAATATGCACTGATTGACATCCCCCTGTCGGTAGTGCTGTAGTTTGGTGTCATGTCAGGTGCATCTTCCATAGCTTCATCTGCATCCTTTGTGTACAAGTCCAGAATCCTTTCAATGGCTTCTGCATTGTTCACTCTGAGACCCTGCATATTGCCTGTAATAATTTCTTTTACTCTGCACATCTTCCTCTTTATCCTGTCCTTCACATCGATCCCCACCACACTGAAGTTCCTGGTTGAATCTCTCTTGCCTGCCATCCTGTCGATGGGTGCTGTTATATACAGATTTCTTTCCAGGATCCATGACTAGTATTGCGATTCACTGATGTGTCTTGTCTTGTATGAAGCAAAATACAGACTGCAGTTTTTGTCACATAGTCTATAATTTCTATGGAGGCAAAAAAATGCTCGTTTAACTACAATTGCCAATATGCTTGCCATATAGTTGTCTTGAACATCTCACTAGAAAGTACCATTTTGTAATCTCTCACAAGCAAAGAAAATGGAAAACCGTCATGTTTTATGCCTGTTGGTTACTGACGAAATGGAAGAGATCATAGATGATATATTTACACACCATGGTTGGGAGATGAAAACTGCACAGCATCTAGTGACCCACAAATGACATCAGAAGATAACAGAGACAACAGTGAAGGGGATGATTTACATGCCCCCATCCCAGCTGACCGAGGAGGAGATGGGGATCGCGAATACCCCCACTGTCTATACAGTCCATGCATTACACATTAACAGTACAGACAGTCTTGGATACCATCTCAAAATGCCTTTCCTAGCGTTAAAAACCATCAATTCCGGAAGGTACTATATAAGAAATATTGGACATTACTCCGAAACAGGAATATGTGGCGTGATCCACGATATATAGCCAGGAAATGTTCAGCTCTGAAACAAGACAGAAGGATACAAGACAGACATACTACAGGTGGCATAGGAGGGACATAACGCCCAACTGTGTTATCAGGAAAACAAGACAATGGATGCCTAAGACTGACAGGGAGGAGTATGTTGGACATCAGTAGGAGAATGTGTAGAGCATTTTTCTTTGGAAAGATTGAATGATTGATAACTGGTGCCGAATTTGTTCTATTTTGTTCATTTCTATAAAAAGGTATGATTATTTTAATACTGTAATCTTGTCCCACATTAATATTCAGTATACATAAAATACAAATACTACCAATGAGAAAAAGGAAAGAACGTAACAAGTTTAATAGATTCAACATTCAAATACTGGAATTCTTATGCAGATTTCCTATTGTCATAAAAACAACATACACAAAGATATTTTGTATTCATCGACAAGAAACAATTACTTAAAATGTTTTTTCAACAAATGTAAGGAACATTTTCTGTAGAATTTTTATCATTCTTTTCCCCACTAAATTTACATTAGAGGTGCCATGCAGTGACATATGGCAGACACCTACACAGCCCCATGGCCAAAGCAGAGATCTCTATCAGGCTCATATTTCAGTCACCCCTCTGCTTGGTGAGCATGGGCTAGGCTAATATCTTTCTCCCATGGGAGTATTTCTCGGGCCTTTAACTCTATTGACAGTGTGAAGTGTGAATTCGCGCCAATACAGATATGAGCTTTCACGTTCACCACCAACTAACAAAAAATACGATGTTGATATAGATCCAGCTGAAAACATTAATGCTCTCCATACATCATGTCGTACACGGTGTCTGGTTCTGTTATGCATTTTACACACATCGGGATGGATCCTCCATACGTGCATGTGCGCGAAACTGCGTGCTTCCCGCTGGCAGAGAGTACTACATATAGCGTGAAGAAAATCCATACAGAAACAGACTATAGAAATTGCTACCGTCGAAACTTGAAGTGAACAACCTATAACCTGTCTGTTATTACTTGTGGTTGTGGTTACAAAATTATGACAAGTTCGTTTAAAAGATGGTAAATTAATAAGAGTTCAGCGATATCAAACTTTCAATCACAAACCTACCGTAAATCCTACAGTCTGAAAAGGATTTATGAAGGAGGTGTTCTCGGGCGTGAGGTAGGTCTGTTTTGACTCAAGGACCCCACACGTAATGAAACAAACGATTACAATAGGGCTCTTGCCTTGTAGCAACAAATAGCAAAATAGCAACAGTGCCAAGCCTGACATGAAGGCATTTAGTTCTGATCACTAAATCGTATTCAGTCTGTATCTGTTAAAAGAATACATGTAATATCTTTAGTTGGATAAACAAGATATTCCAGCTATCCACAAACTTCCCCCAGAGAAAAAAATCCATTTGTGTTTTCAAAGTTCCTCCCCACTATCACTGGACAGCGGTTGGTACTCCTCATTAGGAATATTTTAGTTGTATCCATCATAATATGTGTTACCAGGTAACATGATTCCATTCATAGTGCAGTGAAGTGTCTGAATCACAGTCAGTACTTTTAAACTAGGCTTTCTGTATCTGAGTTTTCATTTGGAGAAATTGTTCTTTCCACTTGACATTTTGGACACGTGCCTCCATTCAGGTGTGAGTTCATGCAGTGAGGACCACCCTTGCAATATCACAAAGATGGACATAGTTTGCACATCTTACAACACTTTTTACATCCTCTTCCTTAAAGTGCACACATATTTTTATGTGCTTTACGACTACATCTTACTGAAACAGAAGACTATGTTGTGTTTGTAATGCTGGCTATGTGGATGATGAGTATCATTTTTTGTTAGTTTTTTCCGGTTTAAACAAGCTACGCGTGGATCACTTACCACAAACATTTTATGAAAATCCGACCATACAAAAATTTAATATCATTATGTCTACAACTGATTGTAAATTAATTGAATGTTTAGCTATCTATATCTATCAAGTGATGTCACTTCGTGGTACATTATTGTCACAACAACAATAACAGCTGTGTACATCACGTCCATTGTAATACAAATGTAACTATGGGCCGATGGCCTACACTTACGAAAATAAACCGAATTGAATACATCTTACCGAGTCCTCATGAAACAAAGAAACAGGTATCTTCCTGGTATTACTTGGCAGTATAAGTCTGCAAATGTACAGTAATTTGGAGCAGACGACAATTTTCCATTTCCAACTAATCAGTGTCTCGGTTTGATCACATGACCTAAACACTCCCTTATGGGTGCAGAATCAACTACTGGATTCTGAATGTTTTTCTTCATTTCCACAGGATACAAGTGTCAGTACAATTTAATAAATTGTTTATTTAATTATCCCACCAGGGTATAGCAATGATTGTTTGTTTATAACACTTGTGAGATAGAAAGATCTCTCTAGTCACATCATTAACCCCTAATGAAGAACTGTCCATTTAAATGGAGGATATCCTGATATTTCAACATAACAAAGGCCTTATATGTGCCCTAGGATGACAGGTCTTTCAACAAGATCAGATATCAGCGATAAAACTTAAACTGTTGACACTTAACAGAATTCCAGAACCAGCTATTTCTGAATGAATCGTTCAGAAAGGGTGATGCTCTTTAAACCGCCACTTTTTCCTCCAGGAGGGAATGGAAGGCCTGTCAACTTTGAGACACAGCACAAGTCACACATTTGACCTCTTAGGAGCAATTACACTCTTTATCTAAACAAAACACAATCACTTGTCTGATAAGGATACTGTATTGCCATAGTCTGCTACATGATGCCAAGAGTTTCATTACTGTTTTCTACTTTACAGAATTTTAATTTTCCCTAAAGAAATTAATTGCAGTTGTCAATTATTTCCAGAATTTATAGTAGAGAGCCTTTCTGATGGTGCAGTTATTAGGGCTTGGAGGGCGTGCTTGTCCCATCCATCTGGCTGTTCCGTTGTGGGTGGCTACACAGGGTTTGACAAAACAGTAGGGGCATGTGTCCTCCATTCGATTGTCACCCTCGAGATCTGGCTGTTTTGCAATGTACTGTCCCCCGGGAATAGGGGAGTCCACTTGAATTTGGTTAGAACTTTCTTGAACCTCCTCACATTCTATAATTAATAAAACATGCCTGACTAACAAGTGCATATAATGGATAGGTATAAATTAAGTATGAATAATTAAATAATCCAGACATTTGGTCATGAATTTAAAACCATTTAATGTATATGTTTTATGTTACGTGAAACAATAAGGGATGCTTCGCTTACCTTGCATACAGATTTCTATATTCATTTGGCACATGAATTCTTCCATGGCTTCTTTGTCCTCTTCATTGATGATTAGAGATAACTTATATTTTTTTCCTCTCATGGTGTCCTGACAGTTGAATATTTCTATGGTGTTTGTATAACAATTTCTTCAACCAGAGTTTGGCAATATTACCTTCAGCGGTTTTTGCCGGCATAATCTTCAAGTTTGTTCTGGGTCAAGCCTCTTACCAGGTTGCTGCTGATTGGTCACATAATGAGGCATAAGTGAATCACTCGCCCAAACCCATCTCCCATTGGTTGTATAAGTTTATAGTACAGCACCGCAGAATTTTCCATATACGTGAATTAGACTAAATGCAGTTTCAACAGAGGATAGAACAAGTGTATTCCATCGTAGATGTTTGGGATTAACTGAGAAGTATTTCTTGTTTCCTGGAAAACGTTTGAACGATTGTATTGTGATAAAAACAAATTCAACCACTGACTTCTGTTCAATGACATGTGTATATGCTTATGTTTTGTAAATACATTTTATTGTTATTGTATATATAATGCATGTATCTATTCTATAAACTGACATGGTTACAAGGAACATTATTTCGTGATTAATGTATATAAGTTATTTGATTAGGATATGCACGTTGACTGGATATATTCGTTTATGCAGTTATGCAGTTTCATTATTATAAAATTTGTAGCCCACATACCATTTGTCCTTTGATGTTCCGTAGCAGCCATATGTACAATATGCAGCAATAACACATATTCACCACTAATGAACTGCAATATGGTACACAAATATATATCAGCACCATACCTGTGCTCGTGGGTTTCACCGAAGTGGTAAACGTCTGAGACCTCCATCACTTCGGGCTTTCCTCCCACATTAAGCTGACACGCCGCGATATAGCTGGAATACTGTTAAAAGCGGCGTCAAACCAAACTCATTCACTCACACATTCACGTATTGCCTGCTGACACTGACTATTCTGAGCCGGGGCATAATTTCCTTTTGATACACATTTGTGTATGTGCCATTGGTTTTGCTGAAGAAACTGTTTTTATCGTTTGTCATCATACACCATAATGTAAATAATACAGAGACATAATTTAGAATTTACGACCATACAAAGAAACATTTAAATATTTAATATCCTATTTTATTAATTTAACTGTGGAAAAGGTCAGTTAATTTCATGTACAAGAATCAAGAGTTTAGAATTTTTATTGTACAGAACACCCTCGTAGGGCAGGGTATGGACATGTATATAATTATAGACATGAAAGGTAGATATCCATGATGTACATTATACATAGAGGTATTACATGTTATTTCATTTACAGCATATAAACATTTATGTATATCATAAGGTGGCTGGCAGCGTACACTTAGTGTTGATACTGCATGGATGGACTAGAAGAGAATTTCTCATGGCCTCCGCTTCAACATGTGGAATACAGTCCTGGCAACAAGACTTGACCTTCTTTCGTTTGTGTACATGTACTCAATATCTGACATCAATATACAAGACATCTCTACTTTCATACATACTATATATATATTTCTTCTGTTCTGTTATCAACGTAAATGTGATAAATTTAAATATCTTGACTTTTCATGTAATGAGGATTAAAAACATAATTCCTCACATCATTGAATCATTTAGAAAATAAATGCACATTAAACATAAATATTCAAATGTCTGTGTGAAACGTTCTTGGACACAAAGCTGTGCGTTAAGGTATCATTCCCACAAATGTCCCATATATGGTTGATCATGTTGGTTAGGTAACCAAGTACGAACTAACGTTATTACACAATGTGGCATCAAATCTAGCTTGTGTCTGGTTCCACTCCATACATAATGTTGGCGATTAGCATGTCCCTCCAATGCCAGTCTTTTTCTGTCTAGGTAACGGGCATCCTTCCCACACCTCTATGCATCAACATTGTCCAAAATCATCTATAATGCCCCTTCCTTAGAAATGAATTTTGGACATGTACCGGCATTGTGCCATCTTCCCACCATTTTGATAGTAGTGTAATACTGTTTGTTGGCTATAGTAGAGACACACGTAACAATGTATACATATTTTGATAGTAGTTTAATACTGTTTGTTGGCTATAGTAGAGACACACGTAACAATGTATACATGTTTTTAATATGGATAATCTGTGACTACAGAAGGATGCTTGTAAGTAAACTATAGTAAGTAACATAAATTAAAATAACATACTACTCTTTCAGTCTTTGTTTCCTAGATGTATTCATGGGAAATAAACTTGGACACGACTGCTGCATAGCTTTGAAAGCAGGGTATGTGTTGTGTACAGGCTTTGGCCAAGAAACAGGCAGATGCTTTGGTGAGTTTAACAGGACCTTCTTCATTTGGGATGAATTTTGAAAACGGAATGGCGTTGATGTCATCCAGGTTATTACCTGATATCCTGTTCTTGTTTGCACACATCTGAAACGTGCTGGCTCTGATTGGCCTCAAAGAGTTGTACCTGGGTATAAAAGTCAACAGTGTCACCAACAAGACAGTATCCATTGTGCATTTCCTCTCTGTGAGCATCAAGAGATTCTTGTTCAGCAGCAATATGGAGGATTCTATCAGGAGTCACGCCATATTCAAGCATGTTCCGACTTGTGTGAGCTTCACTTTCCTGTAGCTCATGTCTTCCATCAAGCTCAACATTTATAGTCTCACATCAGTCTGAAGCAAATCTTTCAACCTTGTTGATTGTTGCATTGTAGCTTACTTTCACGTCTGGCATACCATGTTGAACAAGGACATCCTGGCCAACCTTGCAGGAGGAGGAGGAGGAGGAGGAGGAGGATATGCAGGTGTTGCATCAGACTCAGCTGCAGGTTGTACGGGGAGATAAGCTTAGACCAGCTGTTAAGAGGCCAGGAATGAGGAACTTAGCATCCTTAAATTTGTTTTTCTGGATTTCTGGATTTGAGATAAGAAAAAAACCCAAAAAGACAAATTGGCCTTTCCAATTTCCATTCACTTTCTATTGTATACCATGTAAGATTAGGCATGGTAGACTTGGAATGGAAAAATAGAATCTTCATTCTTGCCCTACGGAACAGCAATTTTCAAAAGGTATACATTGTCTTTGATGTCGAGTTCCCCTGTCAATGTGTAGCAGATGTCAGATGTTTTGAGAGCCGACAGCAGTGGACAAGCAGGACTATCTGATGAGTCTTTTACTGACACCAGCAGTGGACAAGCAGGACTATCTGATGAGTCTTTTACTGATACCAGCAGTGGACAAGCAGGACTATTAGTAGGAGAATCAGCGATGATTCTCATTTCGCCATCAGATTGGAGGCGTCACACCGTTCACCGTTACAGCTCAACTGTTGATCCCAACAGCTTCCCATATCTTGGTTGGGTAACCTCTGATGACTTGCCGTCATTTCCAACTTATAAGAAGGTTCTCTCTTGTCGTCATGGCAAACCAACCCTTCTTTGCACGAGGTTACCCATTAGTTATGACAAAGTCATTACTAATATGAAGTTTAACTGCCACGACAGTGTCTTTCCCATATTGAGAGTCCATATGGTATAACAATAGTGAGATAGAGGTCTTACTAGGGGACGACATCCCTCGTTTGATGTCAATGAGTGAATACTCTGTACATCCCGCGATGTCAGATTACCATAACAGGCATAATGTTATTGACTAGCTGTGATCTGGAACCTGCTCCATTGGTATCGAGTACCTTGTAGCATCGGGGCAACCAGCTACCCCTCGCTCTGTGACGCACTGACCTCGCACTGTGACGCCCCTGTTCTTTCCAGAACCGAAGGTACGAGTGGTCTGTATTTTCTCTCCTTTTCCTTGGCCGCCGCTACCAAGGCCCCCTTGTTCGGGTCCCATACGACCGTCACATCAACTACTACCGCCTTCCCGTCTTTCACGCAGACTAGGTCGGGCTTGAAACGTAGTCTGGGTTCACACAATACTGCCCAACCACGGAGCTTGGCAGCAGTTGATACAGCGGTGCATATTTTGTTATGTCTTTTGATTCGGCTCCGTTTGACAAAACCACAGTGTCCGCTGATGTGACCCAATGTTTCCGTATGAAAACACCGCCTGCACTCCACATCACCTGTCGCTCGTCCCCGATGCAGCCACACCGCCTGCACTTCACATCACCTGTCGCTCGTCCCCGATGCAGCGCCTCCCTAGTGGGGTAGGTGTTGGTGCGCAGCTTTACAGCCAGTGAGTACTCGGACTCTGAGAGGGTCTCACCTCGTAACCACCAGTTGGACGCTTTGTTGTCCCTTAGCAATCTTGCTCCAAGCCCTTGGGCCGAATGGGCGTACCAGGCCATCCTTTGTTTGTTACGACACCAGTTTCGGGCCTTTCGGCCCTTGAGGTTTGTAGCGCACACCGGAAGCCCCCATTTGTCTACCAGCCGTTCAAGGTGCCCCTTGGCATTAATCTCCTCACTGATTGTATGCATCATCAGGTCACCAGAGTTTACTACCCGGCTTTTCGACCGCACAATGCTACAGGGAACCATGTACCGCAAACATGGTAGGCCCAAACCTCCGTCTCTACTGCTGGTGTAGAGAAAAGCAGTCACAATTGTTGGGTGGAGATGGAGCCACTCCTTGACTTTCCCTCTCAATCATGGATAACAGTAATTGGATGTTCTCTACGCAACCAGCTGCTTCAGTGAAACCTCTGCTTTTCTTTAAAGATGCAAGTTTACTGCTTAAGAGAGTCATGGTTACTCCCGCCGTTTACCCGCACTAGGTTGAAACTTACCCACATTCACCCAGACAGCCTTAATATTTTTCCCCTTGCGAGCTAGAATCCTTGTGTGATGATTCTTATTTCGCCATCAGATTGGAGGCGTCACACCGTTCACCGTTACAGCTCAACTGTTGATCCCCACAGCTTCCCATATCTGGGTTTGGTAACCTCTGATGACTCCCCGTCATTTCCAACTTATGAGAAGGTTCCCTCTTATCGGCACGGCAAACCGATCCTTCTCTGCACATAATGCAAGCTGGAGCGAGGTTCTCCATTAGTTATGACTAAGTCATTACTAATATGAAGTTAACTGCCACGACAGTATGTTTCCCATATTGAGAGGACGTATGGTATAACATTTAGAAAATAGAGGTCCTACTAAGGGACGACATCCCTCGTGTGATGTCAATGAGTGAATACTCTGAGCATCGCCTAATGTCAGATTACCCCAACAGGCATAATGTTATTGACTAGCTGTGATCTGGAACCTGCTCCATTGGTAGAAATTACAGAACACTAATGAAATTTAACTATTTATTGTAATTAAACCCTTCACCAATTAAACATAACTTGTTTTTGTTTATAGTGGATTAATTACATGTATGTATTGTCTTGTCTAGATACATTAGTACTTATTGTTTTGGATGAATAACTTTTTAGTGTTATGACTTATTATTATTAAAACACCGTCACCGAAACCTGCACCTAACGTATATACACAGTAGTATACAGTTAAATGTCCACTCTTGGAGCTAACATATTTACCATTGCATGAATGATTATACAGATATAATTAAAATACAGGGAACACAGCACATCTAGAGTAAAATTGTACTCTAAGCATGATATATTAAAACTTGTACATATATATTAAAATCGGAGCATATAATATATGCCAAAAGAAAAAGGACCTGCTTGAGGTAATTCCCAGAAAATGAAGAAAAGTGAAAAAATTGGTGGTATACATTATAATATCCACCGAGTGGTATACTGCCATATACCACTCTGTTCCTGTTATCGGAACCAAAATGGGAATTTGTTATAGTAAGTATGCTTGATACTGTACTATGAAATGTACCGATTATATATAGTGAGGTTCATCTCATCATGCTCATTGTGCTCTCGCCTCTTCCTCTCGTATGTACTCGATCTGTATATGCTCCGACAGGCCATCTTCATCCCACTCGCCAAGATGTTGGTGTAGGTTTCTTCTGATACATTACTTGCCGAATGTATATATAGGTGTTTGGTACTCAGTACCTTATGTACTCGCCGTTAGACAATCGGCACCAATTATAATAGTCATACACATATGGTATACATGGACATGTCACGGTATAACACAATATACCTATAGCCTATTCACTCGCCGTGAATAAGTCGGGTTATTCCGATGCCTTGCAAAACTGAGTAATGCGGCTAATTATACCTATTTATATAGGTTTGCGTTGACCAGACGCTACGCTTCGAATCGGCTTATACTCATGGTATATTCCGATGTACCCAAGTGACAACAGCTATATGAGAGGTAGTGTATACAAACGGATAGTTAAGGCCGCCGTGTCAGCCAAATACATGAACTGTACATGATATTTACAGTGTTATATATACTTGTAATATCTATGATACCAAGCGCCATGATCACAATCTGTCTCATAAAGCCGTCGGCAATCATGTGTCCCTGTTCAGTGCCGAGTTGGATTCCATGGTGATTATGCGACGTTCACCTGGTTCAATCCGAGATCACCGTTTTCATTCCTCTTTACTGGTCCATGAATAGTCGCAGCAGTCTTATGGTATTGCACAGAGCCAGGAGACAAAAGTACTTGGCACTGTACTTCGGGATGCCAAGGACCTCGAGCACCTTGTAGCATCGGGGCCACCAGCTACCCCTCGCTCCGAGAGGGAAGCCATAGACCTCACACTGTGATGCCCCTGTTCTTTCTAGAACCGAAGGTACGAGTGGTCTGTATTTTCTCTCCTTTTCCTTGGCCGCCGCTACCAAGGCCCCCTTGTTCGGGTCCCATACGACCGTCACATCAACTACTACCGACCTCCCGTCTTTCACGCAGACTAGGTCAGGCTTGAAATAGGCATCCCCCAGACGAAGTCTGGGTTCACACAATACTGCCCAACCTCGGAGCTTGGCAGCAGTTGATACGGCGGTGCATATCTTATTGTGTCTTTTGATTCGGCTCCGTTTGACAAAACCACAGTGTCCGCTGATGTGACCCAATGTTTCCGTATGAAACCCACACCGCCTACACTTCACATCACCTGTCGCTCGTCCCCGATGCAGCACCTCCCTAGTGGGGTAGGTGTTGGTGCGCAGCTTTACAGCCAGTGAGTACTCGGACTCTGAGAGGGTCTCACCTCGTAGCCACCAGTTGGCCGCTTTGTTGTCCCGCAACAATCTTGCTCCCAGCCCTTGGGCCGCATGGGCGTACCAGGCCATCCTTTGTGTGTTACGACACCAGTTTCGGGCCTGCCGGCCCTTGAGGTTTGTAGCACACTCCGGAAGCCCCCATTTGTCTACCAGCCGTTTAAGGTGCCCCTTGGCATTAATCTCTTCACTGATCGTACGCAACATCAGGTCACCAGAGTTTATTACCCGGCTTTTCGACCGCACAATGTTACAGGGAACCATGTACCGCAAACATGGTAGGCCCAAACCTCCGTCTCTACTACTGGTGTAGAGAAAAGCAGTTGCAACCGATGGGTGAAGATGGAGCCACTCTTTGACTTTCCCCCTCAGGATGTTGTCCAAGTGATTGAGCATCCCGTTACCGGGCCCCACTGTCGCGAGAGAGTATTGGAGACTGGGAACCGCGTACTTGGTGAGGAGGCACACTTTTTGGCGGGGTTTTAACGGTGCGCCGGATATACCTTTGCACCAGCAAATGAGACCAGGTCTTCCCTGTAGTCCCTACCCACGGATCGATAAGAGCGCGGAGGTACTTGACTGATGTACCTGGATCAATCCATGGGATTTCGCCTTCATCGAGTACCGCCGCTACTTCCGTGTTCACCGTGTACGTCTGTTTCCCGTCTTTGGGTGTGATAGTAAAGCAGTATGACTTCCGCACGTTTAGCTTTAGACCAGTATCCCGGCAAAACATCTCTACCAGGCCCAGGTTGGTTTGAAGTCCTCTCATGTCACCACTTGCTAGACCCGTATCATCGGCGTACCCCATTGCCGTGATCGCCATCCCCGAATCAAGATGGTATCCAGTTCCTCGCTCCTCTAGGAGACTGAATAGAGGGTCAATTGCCAGATTGAACAACAAAGGAGAGAGGGGATCTCCCTGCTTGACGCCTCTTTTGATCTGAATCGGGGATGTTTGACCGTTGGGTGTCGTAAACTGAGTACAAGCGCCGGTGTAGAGATCTTTGACTATACTTAGTAGATGATTGTGCGCTCCATGTCGCACCAGCCCGTTCCTCACGTGTAAATGCGACACCGTATCAAACGCTTTAGACAGATCTAGAAGGGCCACGGACAGTGCTTTCTTTTTCGCTTGTTCAATCATGGATAACAGTAATTGGATGTTCTCTACGCAACCAGCTGCTTTGGTAAAACCGCGCTTTCTAGGATGCAGTGTGACTTCTTTCTGCAACCTGCTAGCGAGGACCTTTGTGTATAGCCTTACTACGACTGACGCAATGATGAGTGGACGCCAGTTGCCTATGTTATTCGGCTCACCCCCTTTCGGTAGTAGTAAGCTCCTATTCCGCTTGAGTTCGTTGGGGATGGTTCAGGACAACAAAAAGCAGTTGCATAATGTCGCCATTACCCCTTCCCCCCCGTTCAGTTGAGCTTCTTCAGAGCATCCAGACGTATACTGTCCGGTCCTGCTGCAGTATCAGATTTCATCTTCCACATTGCAGAGAGCATTTCCCTCAGCTCCATCAGCTTCAATATATCAGAGTTGTCAATCAACTTGCTGGGAACATGGTAATCAGTAAGATCTACCTTGATCGAGCTACCCTCGAATCTCTCTTTGTAAGCAGCTTCTATCTCCCCAATGGTTACCAGACATGCAGTATCCAGCTTCCCATCGAGGATTTCCGCTACCAACCTTGATCAATCAAACACCCAGAGCTGTACCCTTCTATACTCCTTCTACTATATATACCTAAGTAAGGCTAAAAGTTAAAATTAAAAAATAAACATGAACAATACTAAAAGCAAAATAGACTGAGAGCAGTTGGGGCAGAATGGCTGCTCCCATGACTATAACAGAACCAGTTTAATGTGCCATACAAGTGCTGGCAAACAACACTTTAATATGAGAATGAGAATGCAAATACAAGAACCCACGTAAGATACAAACTGAGTTTAAAACTGGATATGAAAACCTTGGTTACCTTAATATATGCCGAAGCAAAGAGTGTATGACATCTCAAGGGTCAGTGAGTTTTAGGTTTATGAGTGAGTGTAGACTAAACTCTTCAAAACAATGCCCATACATTGAGCATGGACCCAGTGAAGACCAGATGCCTTGGGAGAAAGTGGTGAGTAATGTCTGAGAAATGTAGGTACCTTGGTAGGCACCTGAACAGCTGTATGGTGAGGTGAAATGGGGTTTAACGTCACGTCCAAGATTATTGCACTTGTATAGCGACGTGCATGCACGCGTATGTGTGTGTGTGTCTGTGGCTGCTTGTACTAGTCCGGACTGATGCCGATTTATAGTGCTAGCTCACTGAGATACTATGCCGCAGTTTAACATGAATACCTCACTCAGACACAGTATACTGACTCCGAGCCAACCAGTCCTTGTTTTAGCCCCTTAATGACGAGCGCCAGACAGGGTAACAACAAGTACTATCTTTTAACGTCTTTTGGTATGATGTGGCTGGGGATCGAACCCCGTACCTTCCGCTCTCCGGGCGGATGCTCTACCATTAGAGCACGGAGGCGGTCCAACAGTTGTATGACTTCACCTCAGTTTGAATATGTGCAAAACAAATAATTACTTTAATAGAGGAGTATGATGAGATCATTCTTCTTTTCAAAAGTATTAATGTAATAAAACTATAGACATGATTCCAACAGAAGTTGAAATTATTGAACAACCTCAGAAATTTTCAGCTCTTTCTTTTCATTAATTAGCTTTCCACTTGACAATCTAAATCCTGAATTTGTGAGACTGAATCTGGATTTTATAGATGCTTAGGTTGAGTAGAATGTGATAAATGACATCATGCTCATCTTGTGCGTCCCATCTACGGGTTATTGTCATGGTCCGCCTATATCCAATTCCAACACCTGTTTATGACCCTCAGTCTGTCTGCATCAATTCAGAACAAGGACAGAGTCCTCGCTGAATCTTCATTTTCCAAACAAATTACCGTATTCGACGTAATAAGCGCCCATGGCGATACTTCCTGATATATTGGCCGTTGAACAATCCCAATTAGCACCCCTTCCGATTGATCAATGTACACAAGACTTATTTATTTGCGCATAATATGCACTCATGTGCACCCTTAATTATGGGCAATTAAATTCTGGAAAAAAATATGTCGTACATAAATATTTTAGGCTGTCAGCATAAACCACAAAATTTATCTTTCCACTGAGTTTTTTCACTAAAATAATAATCCTATAAGAGCCCCCGATTCCTAATTTTGAGAGCGCCCTGGGCGCTTATTACGTCAAATACGGTAACCAAAATATAAATCACCTCAACCTTTGTTTTTGGCTACTCAAATTTTACACCGTAACAAGGACAGAAGTGACATCACTATTTCCCCACCCAGTATGTAATCTAGGTGCGACGGCAGGTGCAATCAGTCTGCGTGTCCAGTGGCTGCGTGTCCAGTGGCTGCGTGTCCAGTGACTGCGTGTCCAGTGACTGCGTGTCCAGTGGCTGCATGTCCAGTGTCTGCTTGTCCAGTGTCAGGAGTCGTCGTGTGAACCAGGAGACAAAGGCGTGTAGCCTCAGCAATAAAATTATGAATAATAAATAAATCTATGTCTTCAAATTAAAAAAACTCTTACCACCTGTAGTTATGTAACTCAGCAACACGATGCACATTGATGTCAGGGATGTGCATGTCTGACTTCCAGGTGTTGTTCACATTGATGGGTTGATAGCTGTTCTTATTATGGGCATCCATTGACTTTACAGTGTACCTGATTGTGTAGGCACATGTTGATGTTACCTGATTGTGTTAGCAGCTGTTGATGTTACCAGCTGTTGATGTTACCAGCTGTTGATGTTACCTGATTGTGTTACCAGCTATTGATGTTACCTGATTATGTTACCAGCTGTTGATGTTACCTGATGGTGTTACCAGCTGTTGATGTTACCTGATGGTGTTACCAGCTGTTGATGTTACCTGATGGTGTTACCAGCTGTTGATGTTACCTGATGGTGTTACCAGCTGTTGATGTTACCTGATTGTGTTACCAGCTGTTGATGTTACAGCTATTGATGTTACCTGATTGTGTTACCAGCTGTTGATGTTACCTGATGGTGTTACCAGCTGTTGATGTTACCTGATTGTGTTACCAGCTGTTGATGTTACCTGATTGTGTTACCAGCTGTTGATGTTACCTGATTGTGTTACCAGCTGTTGATGTTACCTGATGGTGTTACTAGCTGTTGATGTTACCTGATTGTGTTACCAGCTGTTGATGTTACAGCTATTGATGTTACCTGATTGTGTTACCAGCTGTTGATGTTACCTGATGGTGTTACCAGCTGTTGATGTTACCTGATGGTGTTACCAGCTGTTGATGTTACCAGCTGTTGATGTTACCAGCTGTTGATGTTACAGCTGTTGATGTTACCTAATTGTGCTACCAGCTGTTAATGTTACCTGATGGTGTTACCAGCTGTTGATGTTACCTTGACCAATTGTTGTTATACTTAATTCTCATTTATATACTATTGAACTGCCGTATCATTGTGCTACTCGAAATACTGTATTTACCTTTAACTTGGGTTCGAATCCCAGTTCGCCCCAATTATGTTTCTAGGTTTGTCAGCACCATACCCATGCTTGTGGGTTTCACCAAAGTGGTAAACGTTTGAGACTTGCACATCTTCGGGCTTTCTTCCCACATTAAGCTGATACGCTGTGATATAACTGTACTGATGAAAGTGGCATTAAACCCAACTCACTATGTAACTCCTGAATGTACATGCTATTAGGAAGTTGTTTTTTCCTGAGTGACAGTATACATGTTCTCATGATTCCGTATGGGTTGGCATTGTTGCCAGTCACTCACTTCACAGGACACCTTGTGGAAATCCCTGTATTGTATAAATGCCGGGAAATAACAGTTTGTAGTGGACCAACAATCACCATGTTAATAAAATCAATTAAGATCATTCATCTTGTGTTTTTGTTGGGAGAGTGGAGTGGAGGGGGGGGGGGGGGGGGAGAGAGTGGAGGGCTACTTCTGGGAGTACAAAGGTTCTCAGGTGCAGACACCGTATCTCTCGTTCATGCCAGACATCTGGATCAATGTACGATGGAATTACCATAGTCCTCGCTGAAGGAACATCCTGAAGGAGATTGCAGAGGAGAAACATGTTTCTTTTATAACCAGGGGCGGTCGGGTAGCCTAGTGGTTAAAGCATTCGCTCGTCACGCCGAAGACCCGGGTTCGATTCCCAACATGGGTACATTGTGTGAAGCCCATTTCTGGTGTCCCCCGCCGTGATATTGCTGGAATATTGCTAAAAGCGGCGTAAAACCATACTCACTCACTCACTCTTTTATAACCATTGGTTAATACCACATGTTTGGATTCCAGGTGAGAATTGGGCCCAAGCCACCAATGCTGGTTGTAAGAAACAACTGAATGGATCGGGAGGTCAGGCTCTGTGAGGGGTGGTCAGTTAGCCGAGTGGTTAAAGCGTTCGCACATCATGCCGAAGACCCGGGTTCGATTCCTGATGGGTACAATGTGTGAAGCCCATATCTGGTGTCCCCCGCCGTGATATTGCTGTAATATTGCTAAAAACGGCGTAAAGCCATACTCGCTCACTCATTCAGGCTCTGTGACTAAGATGATTGTGTGTCATCCTACCCTGATTGTCTGGGATGTTTCGCATAATAGCAATCACTGGGTCATCTGGTCCAGACTCAATTATTACAGACTACGATGGTGTGGCTGGAATATTGTGGAGTGATGCTTTAAACAACACACAAACCACATCTAACACATCTAACACATCTATCACACTACACCGTCCGTCACTTTTGTCAGTGTAATATGCTGCTCTGTGTTTTGAATGCTTCTTCCACAACCTGTTACTCTGCATTTCTGGTGTCTCCACACATCCAGCTAAACTTGACATAAATATTCACTCACTCACTCACTCACATTTTGGGAGGTTTATTTCTAAGGAGCCTTACACCCCCACACCCCAAGAATATCCGAGGTCGGTCCCTAATGCACTGGAAATAACATGTACAAATCATGACTGGTGGGAGATCACAAATCTGTACTCCTGACTTAATTCTTAAACACACAAACATAATTCACACAAACACACACAACCAACATAAGACTTGACATAAAACGTCAACGCCAGAACAAAAACCAGTCAAGATTCTGCCCAAACCGATTCCACGGGGCGTAAAAGACAAAATAGTGGTGTAACTTATACGAATGGATCACTGAAAATCAGTGGTGACACCACGAAATCTAGCACCGAGAATACATGATAATGAAATACATGAATACACGATCATTAATACAATAGCCTACATGTTCACGAATACCTGACAATGAATTTGACGTCACAATAATGCAAATACATCATACACTACAGACTATATTATCAATAATACATAGCCGCAAAATATTGCACCCAAAATGTATTAACATTGAGAATGGATGGAAATGTTATCCACTGTGCATTTCAATGGAGGCAAACGAGCATCGAAGCATGCACTCAGAAGTATCTCATTCAAACCATCTATGAGTATAAACACCACACGTTCTTTGCTACTGGATCAGTTGTTGCCCGTCGACTCACACCGCCTCACATGTCCTTTCCATACGTCTCAATTGGTGCAAGAATAGTAGTATTGGTTGAAGGAGCTATTGTTTGTTGTTTAACGCCGCCCGCACTCAGCAACATTCCAGCTATATGACGGCAGTCTGTAAATAACCGAGTCTGGACCAGACAATCCAGTGATTGACATCATGAACATCGATCCACGCAATTGGGATACGATGACATGCATCAACCAAGTCAGCGAGCCTGACCAACCGATCCCGTTAGTCGCCTCTTACGACAAGCATAGTCGCCTTTTACGACAAGCATGGGTTACTGAAGACCTATTGTACCCCGGATCTTCACGGGTCTTGACTGAAAGACTTAGCTGCCAGTATAGCCGTTATAAAGAAAGTGAATGATTCGATCTTGTCAGACCATCATCAACTGACACTGACGGGTTACAGCTGTTTTGTGCTGTCTTACATAAGGAAAACGTCTCTCAAACCCCTGCTCATAAACTCAATGACGTGGTAGTTCAAACAGCCGTCCCTTGAAAAACCTGTGCCGATTTTATATGGCACTCAGCTTGGTTGAGACTCATGTCTGTACCGTCCAGCAGTACAGAACCATCAACAAATCAACATTGGCATTGAGATTATGTCCCACGTCCCTGGCTCGTTTACGGAAACTGTGGAATGCCTTGTTTTCATCATGAGTCTTGACATGCTTCACAAGAGGATCATCAAACAAATCAATTTGTGTAAAAGTGCACATAACAGTTCTATCATGAAGTGTACGTTAATCACACCACACCCTCCCATTTGGGCCAGTCAGTCTTTGCACAGTCAAATCATGTGGACTGGGGATTGGGCTGTTCCTCTAATTGTGGTCGGCTACCTATGTAGGTGAGTATAGGAAGGTGATCGCTTTCTCCAAGTGTCATCTTGTACTTGAGGTTGTGAGGCCAGGTTGATGGTGGCAAGTGTGAGATCAATTGAACCCCACTTGTTGTGGACATGGTCATAACGTGTGTGACTGCCGTTGTTCAGAGTTATGAGATTGTCGTCTTCAACCCATTTCTCTACCATTTTGCCGTATTTGCACGAATTGTTCCTGTCTTCCCGACTGTAGGCATTAAAGTCACCTAGGATAATCCAATTGTTGTCAACTATGTGAGCTAGTCTCGTTAGTTCTTCTGTATTTGTTCCACGGGTAACCTTTGCGTAATTCATTGCCATGTGCCAGTTTTAAGGAGATTACTTGGGTTTCGAGGTCTCCTACATTTGTTTTGATATTGTTGGAGGTACAGCTGTCATGGACAAGGGTGATATGTCCCCCTTCCTTATTACCAGGCATTAGTCTTTTCTATACCGGGTTTACCCAGGTAGTGGGAATTCTGGGCCAGTCCCGATTATTTACAGACCGCCGTCATATATCTGGAATATTGGTTTTTTATCAAGGGAGAACTTTATTTGTAATAATTAATTCTTCTAAATAACTGCAGTGGTTTAATATGCAGCTGTAACATGGAATAGAATGACTGATCATGGTGATGAAATGATGCTGTATGCCTGCAAGGGTTTAATATGCAGCTGTAACATGGAATAGAATGACTGATCATGGTGATGAAATGATGCTGTATGCCTGCAGGGGTTTAATATGCAGCTGTAACATGGAATAGAATGACTGATCATGGTGATGAAATGATGCTGTATGCCTGCAGCGGTTTAATATACAGCTGTAAAAAGGAACAGAATGACTGATCATGGTGATGAAATGATACTGTATGCCTGCAGGGGTTTAATATACAGCTGTAACATGGAATGACTGATCATGGTGATGAAATGATACTGTATGCCTGCAGGGGTTTAATATACAGCTGTAACATGGAATGACTGATCATGGTGATGAGATGATACTGTATGCCTGCAGGGGTTTAATATACAGCTGTAACATGGAACAGAATGACTGATCATGGTGATGAGATGATACTGTATGCCTGCAGGGGTTTAATATACAGCTGTAACATGGAATGAGTGATCATGGTGATGAGACAATGCCTGATGTTTGTCCTCACTCGGCATGTTTGTCCTCACAGGTCATGTTTGTCCTCACAGGTCATGTTTGTCCTCACAGGTCATGTTTGTCCTCACAGGTCATGTTTGTCCTCACAGGCCATGTTTGTCCTCACTGGTCATGTTTGTCCTCACTGGTCAGGTCATGTTTGTCAGCACTGTCATGTTTGTCGTCACTGTCATGTTTTTCCTTACTGGGCATGTTTGTCCTCACTGGTCAGGTCATGTTTGTCCTCACTGGGCATGTTTGTCCTCACTGGTCATGTTTGTCCTCACTGGGCATGTTTGTCCTCACTGGGCATGTTTGTCCTCACTGGTCAGGTCATGTTTGTCCTCACTGTCATGTTTGTCCTCACAGGCCATGTTTGTCGTCACTGGTCATGTTTGTCCTTACTTGTCATGTTTGTCATCACTGTCATGTTTGTCGTCACTGTCATGTTTGTCCTCACTGGTCATGTTTGTCCTCACTGGTCATGTTTGTCGTCACTGGCCATGTTTGTCGTCACTGTCATGTTTGTCAGCGCTGTCATGTTTGTCGTCACTGTCATGTTTGTCGTCACTGGCCATGTTTGTCGTCACTGTCATGTTTGTAGTCACTGTCATGTTTGTCATCACTGTCATGTTTGTCGTCACTGTCATGTTTGTCGTCACTGGCCATGTTTGTCGTCACTGGCCATGTTTGTCAGCACTGTCATGTTTGTCCTTACTGGTCATGTTTGTCCTCACTGTCATGTTTGTCGTCACTGTCATGTTTGTCCTCACTGTCATGTTTGTCCTCACTGGTCAGGTCATGTTTGTCCTCACTGGGCATGTTTGTCCTCACTGGTCATGTTTGTCCTCACTGGGCATGTTTGTCCTCACTGGTCAGGTCATGTTTGTCCTCACTGTCATGTTTGTCCTCACAGGCCATGTTTGTCGTCACTGGTCATGTTTGTCCTTACTTGTCATGTTTGTCATCACTGTCATGTTTGTCCTCACTGTCATGTTTGTCCTCACTGGTCATGTTTGTCGTCATTGGCCATGTTTGTCGTCACTGTCATGTTTGTCGTCACTGGCCATGTTTGTCGTCACTGTCATGTTTGTCAGCACTGTCATGTTTGTCCTCACTGGCCATGTTTGTTGTCACTGTCATGTTTGTCCTCACTGGGCATGTTTGTCCTCACTGGTCATGTTTGTCCTCACTGGTCATGTTTGTCCTCACTGGTCAGGTCATGTTTGTCCTCACTGGTCAGGTCATGTTTGTCGTCACTGTCATGTTTGTCCTCACTGGGCATGTTTGTCCTCACTGGTCAGGTCATGTTTGTTCTCACTGGTCAGGTCATGTTTGTTGTCACTGTCATGTTTGTCGTCACTGTCATGTTTGTTGTCACTGTCATGTTTGTCCTCACAGGTCATGTTTGTCGTCACTGTCATGTTTGTGCTCACTGGGCATGTTTGTCCTCACAGGCCATGTTTGTCCTCACTGGTCATGTTTGTCCTCACTGTCATGTTTGTCCTCACTGGTCATGTTTGTCCTCACTGGTCATGTTTGTCCTCACTGTCATGTTTGTCGTCACTGGTCATGTTTGTCCTCACTGTCATGTTTGTCGTCACTGGTTATGTTTGTCGTCACTGGTTATGTTTGTCCTCACTGGTCATGTTTGTCCTCACTGTCATGTTTGTCCTCACTGTCATGTTTGTTGTCACTGTCATGTTTGTCCTCACTGTCATGTTTGTCCTCACTGTCATGTTTGTCCTCACTGGGCATGTTTGTCCTCACTGTCATGTTTGTCCTCACTGTCATGTTTGTCCTCACTGTCATGTTTGTCCTCACTGGTCATGTTTGTCCTCACTGGTCATGTTTGTCGTCACTGTCATGTTTGTCCTCACTGGTCATGTTTGTCCTCACTGTCATGTTTGTCCTCACTGTCATGTTTGTCCTCACTGTCATGTTTGTTGTCACTGGTTATGTTTGTCCTCACTGTCATGTTTGTTGTCACTGGTCATGTTTGTCCTCACTGTCATGTTTGTCCTCACTGTCATGTTTGTTGTCACTGTCATGTTTGTCCTCACTGTCATGTTTGTCCTCACTGTCATATTTGTCCTCACTGTCATATTTGTCCTCACTGGGCATGTTTGTCCTCACTGTCATGTTTGTCCTCACTGTCATGTTTGTCCTCACTGTCATATTTGTCCTCACTGTCATATTTGTCCTCACTGGGCATGTTTGTCCTCACTGTCATGTTTGTCCTCACTGTCATGTTTGTCCTCACTGTCATGTTTGTCCTCACTGGTCATGTTTGTCCTCACTGGTCATTTTTGTCCTCACTGGTCATGTTGATCACTTCATATTCAATTTTCTGTTCTTCTTTGATGACTTGGTTGCAAACTGAACAGACAACATCATTGAACACTGTTTGTTACTGTAAATTCAGTCTTTATTTATTTATTCAGTATCACTTTGTGATTAGGTGGGTACAAGTATAAATGCTTCATCAGTTGGTCAGACTGTGTACCACTGGTGACGCACCAAACAAGTCTTCCAAAACATCTACACTTAGAAGCCACAGGGAAGGGATTCGAGGAGAGAGAGGAAAGTTGGAACACTAATGTGTTTATATCAGTATATTATTACCGTATTCGACGTAACAAGCGCCCAGGGCGCTCTCAAAATTAGAAACAGGAGGCTCTTATTACAATATTATGATGGTGAAAAAATATGTTAAAAGATAAATTTCGTGGTTTATAGTGACAGCCTGAAATGTTTATGTACGACAGATATATTTTTCCAGAATTTAATTGCCCATAATTAAGGGTGCATGTAACACACGGGTGTGTATTATATGCGAATAAATAAGCCTTGTTTACATTGATCAATCAGAAGGGGTGCTAATTGGGATTGTTCACTTGCCAATTCATCAGCAAATATCGCCGTGGGCGCTTATTACGTCGAATACGGTAAGTGTCTGCTATTGAGTAAAAATAACACTTTTTTAGGATTTTAAGATTAAGAAAAATACAATAAAAGAATTGAATACACTGAGTAGAAGAGACAAGCGATTAGCACCATTTTGTTTTAAGCTGTAGATGTTTTGTCAGAGAGACAGGCTATATTTAAGTTTAACCTTATGTACAGGAACATCATAAGCAGACTACAACATATATACATATATTGCACCAATTCTTGTAGCATTTTGAGAGACTATAGCATATAGAGGATGAAACAATACCATTCTTCACATGAAATAAAAACATCCGTTTTGAAACACACTGATGGAAACGAACAAGACAATGAAACATACAGGGAAATAAATCTTACTGTCAGTACATTTGAAACAGCCCCATACACATTCAACACGTCAGAATCAAATGTTGAGATGTGTTTGTGTGCAATGTTTCCAACACACATTTGATAGACAAGGCCCTCAACAGAGAATCTAGGCAGGCAAAACAATATCTCGTGTTGGCTCCGGCAGTTTCATATCTGGTCAATGATAAGGCCAATAAATTATGTCATAAGGTGAGAGGTCAAGGTCGGTTGGAAAAAACTTCTCAATAAAGTGTTTGGGTACATTTAAGTGGAAGTATAAATGTTATCGCTCAACATGGCATACAACTTCTTACTGGAATTGAATAACTCCCGTATGAAAATAGTTGGGACATTGCTCAACAAAAAAAGAAAGGAAAAAAAAAACAGACAAAATCTCTCAGTCGGAAAGAAGACAGAATAAAACTGTGCACTGATTTCATAATTTCAAGATTTGTTATAAATGTATCATTAAATGTGTATCACCATTTAAAATTGAATTTAAATCATAGCCTTTTTAAAAACAATACATATTTTGCCTTAATGTACTGTTTAAGGGACACACAAACATATTATAAAAACATAGTCAATATGACACTTTATGTCAATATATATCACCATATGGTTTAGTTTTATGAAAGGCACTAAAATGGACAGTCAATATTTTCATAAACCAATTGGAAAAGATCTTAGTGCTTTGCCTTTTACATCTCTCATGAAATGGCACGAGAGTTACTTGTCCAATGTTCGTAGGGTTTAAATTGTTTTGTGGAAAGTCTCCGTGCAGAGACAAATACAACATGACACTAACAGTCCAACAACATTCCAGTTATATATTAAAATGATTGAAGAGGTAGTACACGCCCAAGCAACACAAGCGTAGAGTCGTCTTACTGACCAAGCACCAAGTATGATAATATATTACATGAATACAACACCATCAACACAATAGCCTACCTGTTAACGAGTACTTTACAATACGTTTGACGTCACAATAATGCCAACCATACACTGCAGAGTATAACATCTTTAATCCATCGCCAGCACCATCGTCTTCAAGAACAAGACTCAATGAGCATGAGCCCTACTATTGAAAGATCTACAATCCACCCTGGTTATAATGCCAGGTTTTTTCTCAGAACAGATTTCTGCACAAAATTCCCAGGCTATAATGCCACCCTGGTTATGATCACAATGCTAATGTTTTTCAGAACAAACGTTCCAATTCACTGGTTACAAAAATTGGAAATGTGCTTATACTTATTCAAATTATAACTACCCCGGGTAATTGAACTGACCTCCACTGTTTCCGCAGCTAATCCCCAAACAGGGATTCATTCACCCAGTCATCTAATCCCTGTGATACCCCTGTGATACCCCTGCGATACCCCTGTGATACCCCTGCGATACACCTGTGATACCCCTGCGATACACCTGTGATACACCTGTGACACACTTGTGATAAACCCAATCATTCAATTGCCCAAACTGTAAACTCAAGCTTATGATCTGATGGACTGTATTGACAATACAGTGGCCCCAATTGTTGGTTTTTTGTTTAACACCACATTCAGCAATATTCTAGCTATATGATGGCAGTCTGTTAATAACGGTGAGCCTGACCACCCAATCCAGGTTGTTGCCTCTTATGACAAGCATAGTTTTCAGTCACCAACAAATTTATCGGATCAGTTACTTTTGCCTCAGTATATGAAGAGATGGAGTTCGAGACTGCAGGGGTCTTAGGGTGTGAGAGAGGTGGGTGCTGCTTCAATATATCACACCCCAAAAGTTGTTTCCCTTTTAAACTGCTCTACGTCTCACGCGGTGAAGGAAAGCAAAGTAGTTGTTCAGTAAAGCATGTATGTGGTATAAAAGAAATATATATTCCGGCATAGAAGGATTCCAACCAATCTTCTGTAGTTGTTCAGTAAAGCATGTATGTGGTATAAAAGAAATATATATTCCGGCATAGAAGGATTCCAACCAATCTTCTGTAATTGTTCAGTAAAGCATGTATGTGGTATAAAAGAAATATATATTCCGGCATAGAAGGATTCCAACCAATCTTCTGTAGTTGTTCAGTAAAGCATGTATGTGGTATAAAAGAAATATATATTCCACAGCATAGAAGGATTCCAACCAATCTTCTGTAATTGTTCAGTAAAGCATGTATGTGGTATAAAAGAAATATATATTCCGGCATATAAGGATTCCAACCAATCTTCTGTAATTGTTCAGTAAAGCATGTATGTGGTATAAAAGAAATATATATTCCGGCATAGAAGGATTCCAACCAATCTTCTGTAATTGTTCAGTAAAGCATGTATGTGGTATAAAAGAAATATATATTCCGGCATAGAAGGATTCCAACCAATCTTCTGTAATTGTTCAGTAAAGCATGTATCTGGTATAAAAGAAATATATTTCGGCATAGAAGGATTCCAACCAATCTTCTGTAATTGTTCAGTAAAGCATGTATCTGGTATAAAAGAAATATATATTCCGGCATAGAAGGATTCCAACCAATCTTCTGTAATTCTTCAGTAGAGCATGTATCTGGTATAAAAGAAATATATATTCCGGCATAGAAGGATTCTGACCAATCTTCTGTAATTGTTTAGTAAAGCATGTATCTGGTATAAAAGAATTATATATTCCTGCATAGAAGGATTCTGACCAATCTTCTGTAATTGTTCAGTAAAGCATGTATGTGGTATCAGAAATATATATTCCGGCATACAAGGATTCCAACCAATCTTCTGTAATTGTTCAGTAAAGCATGTATGTGGTATAAAAGAAATATATATTCCGGCATAGAAGGATTCCAACCAATCTTCTGTAATTGTTCAGTAAAGCATGTATCTGGTATAAAAGAAATATATATTCCAGGGTAGGAGGATTCCAACCAATCTTCTGTAATTGTTCAGTAAAGCATGTATCTGGTATAAAAGAAATATATATTCCGGCATAGAAGGATTCCAACCAATCTTCTGTAATTGTTCAGTAAAGCATGTATGTGGTATAAAAGAAATATATATTCCGGCATAGAAGGATTCCAACCAATCTTCTGTAATTCTTCAGTAGAGCATGTATCTGGTATAAAAGAAATATATATTCCGGCATAGAAGGATTCTGACCAATCTTCTGTAATTGTTTAGTAAAGCATGTATCTGGTATAAAAGAATTATATATTCCTGCATAGAAGGATTCTGACCAATCTTCTGTAATTGTTCAGTAAAGCATGTATCTGGTATAAAAGAAATATATATTCCGGCATAGAAGGATTCCAACCAATCTTCTGTAATTGTTCAGTAAAGCATGTATGTGGTATAAAAGAAATATATATTCCGGCATAGAAGGATTCCAACCAATCTTCTGTAATTGTTCAGTAAAGCATGTATGTGGTATAAAAGAAATATATATTCCGGCATAGAAGGATTCCAACCAATCTTCTGTAATTGTTCAGTAAAGCATGTATCTGGTATAAAAGAAATATATATTCCAGGGTAGGAGGATTCCAACCAATCTTCTGTAATTGTTCAGTAAAGCATGTATGTGGTATAAAAGAAATATATATTCCGGCATAGAAGGATTCCAACCAATCTTCTGTAATTGTTCAGTAAAGCATGTATGTGGTATAAAAGAAATATATATTCCGGCATAGAAGGATTCCAACCAATCTTCTGTAATTGTTCAGTAAAGCATGTATGTGGTATAAAAGAAATATATATTCCGGCATAGAAGGATTCCAACCAATCTTCTGTAATTGTTCAGTAAAGCATGTATGTGGTATAAAAGAAATATATATTCCGGCATAGAAGGATTCCAACCAATCTTCTGTAATTGTTCAGTAAAGCATGTATCTGGTATAAAAGAAATATATATTCCGGCATAGAAGGATTCCAACCAATCTTCTGTAATTGTTCAGTAAAGCATGTATGTGGTATAAAAGAAATATATATTCCGGCATAGAAGGATTCCAACCAATCTTCTGTAATTGTTCAGTAAAGCATGTATGTGGTATAAAAGAAATATATATTCCGGCATAGAAGGATTCCAACCAATCTTCTGTAATTGTTCAGTAAAGCATGTATCTGGTATAAAAGAAATATATATTCCAGGGTAGGAGGATTCCAACCAATCTTCTGTAATTGTTCAGTAAAGCATGTATGTGGTATAAAAGAAATATATATTCCGGCATAGAAGGATTCCAACCAATCTTCTGTAATTGTTCAGTAAAGCATGTATGTGGTATAAAAGAAATATATATTTGGTTATAGAAGGATTCCAACCAATCTTCTTTTGCCGTGTCATCAGTCCTGAAACATGACAAGCGCATGAATACACCAACAAAACATGTAATGTCAACTGATTATCATCATTGATTCCAAACTTTATGTTTAGTGTCGGCACTGGTTTTATATTATTAACATAAACAACATTAAACTCGTCGTGCTTCAGTACACGGCTTGGTCTTGTGGATGATGTCACCTACAGTAGTCCTTGAGTTAGGCAGCACTGGACATCACAACGGCAGTAACCATAGCAACCAGACTGGTCAATGTCAGCTTAGGATGGCCTGAAGAGAGGGATATATATATATACTCACCGCCAAAATAAACGCAAAACCATAGAAACATATGACATAGTATGACATGAACACGAATATGATGTTCTATTTATTACATAGAGATAAATTTCAGTGTTTACCTATCAGAACAGCAAGTCACAACAGCAGCGGAACCACAATTTGTCAAATGACGTTAACAATCTTCAGCTATGATGTCGTTTCTAGTGTGACGTCATTCTGACCTCACGTCACAATAAGATTTGAATGATGTCCGGAGGATGGAAACAATACACTGTTGTCTTGTGACATGATATGACCATAGTGAGTGAGTGAGTGAGTGAGTGAGTGAGGTTTAACGCCGCTTTTAACAGTATTCCAGTTATATCGCGGCGTGTCAGCTTAATGTGGGAGGAAAGCCCGAAGTGATGCAGGTCTCAGACGTTTACCACTTCGGTGAAACCCACAAGCACGGCTATGGTGCTGACAAACCTAGAAACATAATAGGGGCGAACCTTGATTCGAACCAACGATCATAGGTTTTCTGGCGTGCCAAAGGGATGCAACTCTGCACAGCAAATCGCAGCGCCTTAGATGACTGGGCCACCAGTGCCACTTGATATGACCATAGGGCACATACAGAATACTACTCATCCTCGTTAGATACCATTTTTAGGAAACAAGTCGACTTTCTTAAAAATGGTATCTAAAAAGAATGAGTGTTCTATTGTAATTAATACCCACGTTATATATATATTTAAGTGTAAATACATAACAACTTTTGTTCATTGACCAAACTGAAACTGGTTGCAAAATCTGGTTGCGCATGAATATTGATATATGCCCAAATATGGGGATTGTTGACAGCTTTGAACGAAGGGCAAGGTCACCACCGGAATAAGAAAAACAACGGTGATCTACTCATAGCGTTTTACGCTAGAGATCAGGAATGTTTTTGTTCACATTTGGGATATTTTGGGCCACATGATCAGAAATCAGGCACTTGTCTACAGAGTTTTCCTGAGGTCTGTGTATGTCTGACATGAGGTAGCACACCCTTAATATACATACACCCTGAGGTCTGTGTAGACTGTCTGACATGAGGTACAACACCCCTAATATACATACACCCTGAGGTCTGTGTGTGTCTGACATGAGGTAGCACACCCTTAATATACACACCCTGAGGTCTGTGTAGACTGTCTGACACGAGGTAGCACACCCTTAATTTACATACACCCTGAGGTCTGTGTAGACTGTCTGACATGAGGTAAAACACCCTTAATATACATACACCCTGAGGTCTGTGTAGACTGTCTGACATGAGGTAGCACACCCTTAATATACATACACCCTGAGGTCTGTGTGTGTCCGACATGAGGTAGCACACCCTTAATATACATACACCCTGAGGTCTGTGTAGACTGTCTGACATGCGGTGGCACACCCTTAATATACATACACCCTGAGGTATGTGTGTATCCAACATGAGGTAGCACACCCTTAATATACATACACCCTGAGGTCTGTGTAGACTGTCTGACATGAGGTAGCACACCCTTAATATACATACACCCTGAGGTCTGTGTAGACTGTCTGACATGAGGTAGCACACCCTTAATATACATACACCCTGAGGTCTGTGTAGACTGTCTGACATGAGGTAGCACACCCTTAATATACATACACCCTGAGGTCTGTGTAGACTGTCTGATATGAGGTACAACACCCCTAATATACATACACCCTGAGGTCTGTGTGTGTCCGACATGAGGTAGCACACCCTTAATATACATACACCCTGAGGTCTGTGTAGACTGTCTGATATGAGGTACAACACCCCTAATATACATACACCCTGAGGTCTGTGTGTGTCCGACATGAGGTACAACACCCCTAATATACATACACCCTGAGGTCTGTGTAGACTGTCTGACATGAGGTAGCACACCCTTAATATACATACACCCTGAGGTCTGTGTAGACTGTCTGACATGAGGTAGCACACCCTTAATATACATACACCCTCAAGGTCTGTGTAGACTGTCTGACATGAGGTACAACACCCCTAATATACATACACCCTGAGGTCTGTGTCTCTCCGACATGAGGTAGCACACCCTTAATATACATACACCCTGAGGTCTGTGTGTGTCCGACATGAGGTAGCACACCCTTAATATACATACACCCTGAGGTCTGTGTGTGTCCGACATGAGGTAGCACACCCTTGATATACATACACCCTGAGGTCTGTGTGTGTCCGACATGAGGTAGCACACCCTTAATATACATACACCCTGAGGTCTGTGTAGACTGTCCGACATGAGGTAGCACACCCTTAATATACATACACCCTGAGGTCTGTGTGTGTCCGACATGAGGTAGCACACCCTTAATATACATACACCCTGAGGTCTGTGTAGACTGTCCGACATGAGGTAGCACACCCTTAATATACATACACCCTGAGGTCTGTGTGTGTCCGACATGAGGTAGCACACCCTTAATATACATACACCCTGAGGTCTGTGTAGACTGTCCGACATGAGGTAGCACACCCTTAATATACATACACCCTGAGGTCTGTGTAGACTGTCTGACATGAGGTAGCACACCCTTAATATACATACACCCTCAAGGTCTGTGTAGACTGTCTGACATGAGGTACAACACCCCTAATATACATACACCCTGAGGTCTGTGTAGACTGTCTGACATGAGGTAGCACACCCTTAATATACATACACCCTGAGGTCTGTGTGTGTCCGACATGAGGTAGCACACCCTTAATATACATACACCCTGAGGTCTGTGTAGACTGTCTGACATGCGGTGGCACACCCTTAATATACATACACCCTGAGGTCTGTGTAGACTGTCTGACACAAGGTAGCACACCCTTAATATACATACACCCTGAGGTCTGTGTAGACTGTCTGACATGAGGTAGCACGCCCTTAATATACATACACCCTGAGGTCTGTTCAGACTGTCTGACATGAGGTAGCACACCCTTAATATACATACACCCTGAGGTCTCTGTAGACTGTCTGACATGAGGTAGCACACCCTTAATATACATACACCCTGAGGTCTGTGTAGACTGTCTGACACGAGGTAGTTCACCCTTAATATACATACACCCTAAGGTCTGTGTAGACTGTCTGACATGAGGTAGCACACCCTTAATATACATACACCCTGAGGTCTGTGTAGACTGTCTGACATGAGGTAGTACACCCTTAATATACATACACCCTGAGGTCTGTGTGTGTCTGACATGAGGTAGCACACCCCTTATATACATACACCCTGAGGTATGTGTGTATCCAACATGAGGTAGCACACCCTTAATATACATACACCCTGAGGTCTGTGTAGACTGTCTGACATGAGGTACAACACCCCTAATATACATACACCCTAAGGTCTGTGTAGACTGTCTGACATGAGGTAGCACACCCTTAATATACATACACCCTGAGGTCTGTGTAGACTGTCTGACATGAGGTACAACACCCCTAATATACATACACCCTGAGGTCTGTGTAGACTGTCTGACATGAGGTACAAGACCCCTAATATACATACACCCTAAGGTCTGTGTAGACTGTCTGACATGAGGTAGCACACCCTTAATATACATACACCCTGAGGTCTGTGTAGACTGTCTAACATGAGGTAGCACACCCTTAATATACATACACCCTGAGGTCTGTGTAGACTGTCTGACATGAGGTAGCACACCCTTAATATACATACACCCTGAGGTCTGTGTAGACTGTCTGACATGAGGTAGCACACCCTTAATATACATACACCCTGAGGTCTGTGTAGACTGTCTGAGACGAGGTAGTACACCCTTAATATACATACACCCTGAGGTCTGTGTCTCTCCGACATGAGGTAGCACACCCTTAATATACATACACCCTGAGGTCTGTGTGTGTCCGACATGAGGTAGCACACCCTTAATATACATACACCCTGAGGTCTGTGTAGACTGTCTGACATGAGGTAAAACACCCGTAATATACATACACCCTGAGGTCAGTGTAGACTGTCTAACATGAGGTAGCACACCCTTAATATACATACACCCTGAGGTCTGTGTGTGTCTGACATGAGGTAGCACACCCTTAATATACATACACCCTGAGGTCTGTGTAGACTGTCTGACATGAGGTAGCACACCCTTAATATACATACACCCTACAGTCTGTGTGTGTCCGACATGAGGTAGCACACCCTTAATATATATACACCCTATGGTCGGTGTAGACTGTCCGACATGAGGTAGCACACCCTTAATATACATACCACACCCTTAATATACATACACCCTGAGGTCTGTGTGTGTCCGACATGAGGTAGCACACCCTTAATATATATACACCCTATGGTCGGTGTAGACTGTCTGACATGAGATGGCAGCACCCTAAGATGTATGCGTAAAAATACACCAAGTTTTGATATATCTGGAAAATGTAGTTCAAGGAGTACCAGTTCCATTCTGAAGTCTACACACATAATGTTCAAAAGTATCGACTCCTCTGTACTTGATATTGACATGGAACAAACATGTCGGTACTGGCACGAAGATACTCAGGTTGAGCTTTTAGCAATAGTTTAGCACTATCACGGCGGGGGACACCAGAAATGGGCTTCATACATTGTACCCATGTCAGGAATCGAACCTGGGTCTTCGGTGTGACGAGCAAACGCTTAACCAGTAGGTTACCTGTCCGCCCCTACTTCGGTTGAGGTAAAGCATGACTATTGAAGCAGGAATGTGTGTTGGACATACCGGTGTAGGTTGGAGCGGCTTTGTTGGTTGGGCTGACTGTGTTGGTTGGTCTGACTGTGTTGGTTGGTGCAGGTGCGCTTGGATGCGGAGCTCCATTGCAAGACACGGTTGTGGCTGATGTGCCTACAACATATACAAAAGTACATTCGACATTCATAACATAATATATGATCCTTATGTTATTCAGTGCTTCATAAGTTGTTAAAATAATAAAGCTACAAGACCCTTTCCAAATCCAATAGAAATCTCTGCATAAAGCAGAGTCGACTGTACGAGTATTAAATACTGATGATACCAGGTGTTTGTGAAAAGGAGAGTGCATCCTCCCCCATTGGTGTCGCAAACACATGCAAAGGCAAGTCAATTGTTCACCTGACAAAACACGGGACATATGGTACAAGTCACAATAGGGAATTGCATCGGACATCTCTTTTGTCACTGGTGCTTCAAATTATGAAATGTCCTCAAGATGTCTCCCATAAAACTTTCTGAAAGCTCTACTGAGGCCTTGATCAAACAACTTCTGAGCAAGACTCATATGATGCTCTTTGAAATCTTGGCAAAGAAGGCAAATCAGACACATGCACGACTGGCTTCAATATGTAAGAAATAATAATAATGAAATGTTTTGCTTCATATGTCTTTATTGCCTTGATATTCAATTACTTAACATCGCTCAAGTTTGAGGCCATGCATACATAGCGGTTATCACGCGAGTGTGTTTGGGAATGGTAAATATCCTGCATTAGGAATAAACATTGTATTTAGCAAGCCTTGGCGAGCTAAATACATAGTGTTTATTCCTAATGCAGGATATTTACCATCCCCAAACACACTCGCATGATAACCTCTTTATCATAAAATGTCATTCTTTAATTCTGTGCTTTAAAATCACTTTCCCTCTCTCACAAACATTACCTAAACATTGTGAGTTTTCCTGGAATGCTTGCATTAATAGTTATTACGTCACAGAGTAAGTGATGCGTCAGTCGGACAGTGACAGTAGCCAATATAGTTCCAACTGAAATCTGTTTCTTATACAGTGGCGAAGCAACATATACGCAAAACAACAGGGTTTTTTATTGCCTTTCGCGGCAATCCATCGGTCCGTCCGCTAGAGTAACTGCCCTTTGTCAAAGGGAAGCTACTCTAAACCCTAGTCTATGAGACGTTACGGCCACGGTCAGACGTTGTTGACAGTCAGTCTGTCCGGTCATAACGTTAAGAAGTGTAGTCAGATGTACACACAGCGACAAAACGAAACAAGGTAACAATTCAAACATATTTCGGCCAAATCAAACTATTTTGATTTGTGGAGAAGGTTTCAAGCGGCAGAGGTCTACAAGCACAGAGTTGCCAAAACTTATAAAATGCCTTAGCTACGTCACAGTTAGACACTGTTTTTCTGTATATATGAGACTGCTCTTTTGATAATGATAGCAATTATCCCTGTAGTTTATCCAGATTCCCGATGGTTAATTCTGACTCGATCGCCGAATGACGAGTGCGACGCCATGTTTGTTTATAAACAGTGAAAGTAGTCCTACTTGACCTTTGATATTTGCATCTCTATCCGCATATGACGCCAACAGATATCGTTTTTATCCGTTGGCTTTATCCTGCCGAGAAACCTACCCATTATATGATAAATTAGCCTACACAATCATTTACAACTACTGTCCTTCCCATTCACTGTGCATTCTGTTCCTGGCGGAGTACTTCCCGGCATATTGGAATACTTCATTCCCCAAATAAAAAGGATTGTTTTAAGATTTTGTTGGAATTCGTTCCCCTGTACTTTTTCTAATGTCTTATACACAAAGATCATTGACGTCCGAGAATATCCTTCCCTGGACTTCTCATTGACCTTGGCAATTCTTTTGGTTCATGTCATGAATTGGTCAAAGGTCAAGGTCATGAGAAAGAAACAATTAACATATAAGGTTTATGGTTACACTTTCTCAAAAAGTAACAAATACATTTATCTTCAAACTTGGATACACCTTCCCCATGTAGCCCTGATTGGAAACGCTTTGGTCAAAATAAGTCAAAGGTCAGAGTACAGCTTTTTGTCACATCATTGTCAGATTCTGATGTTATCTCTATAGACATGTTTCTCCATATTTCAGGGATAGACAGAGTGCCATTGTTCCCGCAGCACACATAATTAGGAAATGGCACGCTTGAATTTTATGTACAGTGCTTACTGGGCACAGTCATTGTCATTAAAGGTACTTAATTAAATTTTTGTCCTGTCTTGAAAAAATTAAATCCCATTTCCTCCATCGTTTCAGGCGTTTGAGTATACGTAAAATTACATTTGAATGTAAACACATCTTTCCTTATATTGATGGAAAACCATGACTTAAATAGCTAGGCCTTTCATTTCAAATGAAGTGCTTATTCGTGGAGATTCTTGTGAAAAACCTTATAGATCTAGAGGATTGCTTTTTGTCTAAAAAGAAAAACCTACTGCTGTAACTTCTAACAAAGTTTTGGGAGCCAATTATCACCGAGTGCGAGTGCATTGAAACTGAAAAACTTACTGAGAAGCGAAAAATTTAATGCAGTCACTATTGACATGGTTGTGAGTAAGTGCATATTTCATGAAAGATATTTTGTATAATCTCTCTGTACTATGCAAAATATCAATATTTATAAGCTTAATTTTTTTCTGCATCCATTCTCTACATTTGTGCTTACCAGACGTACAAATGTGCGTCTCATAAAACCCTGCATGTTCATTGTCAGTTACAGTTGCACCCTTACAATCCTGACATTTGGTAATTGTGGGATCTAAAGAATTTTAATGAACAAGGTTTGGAAGTAGTCAGTAAGTGAGTGAGAATGGTTTTACACAGCTTATATCACAGCAGGACACAAGAAACAGGCTTCACACATGTGGGGAATCGAACCCAGGCCTTCGGTTTGACAAGCAAATGCCTTAACCGCTAGGCTACCCCACCGCCCCATCTGAGAGTGGTCGATATCTTTAGGCCTTAGAAGCATTGAGGAAATGTCAGTGAAGGGACTGCACTGTTTTCGCAAGTATTTGCAGACACCTGTGCCTCTAATACTTACTTTACTGTCCGAACACGCAGAGTTTTGCGAGACTACCGCAGCGCTCTTGGACAATCCCGGTGAAGAGGAAGTTAGTAGGACACCCAATGGCGTAGACTTAAAAACATAACCATGAACTTGGATTATTCACAGTGCATAATTCATTCCTAAGTAACTCAAATGTCTAAAAGCTCCTTCATTGGAAACCTCCCTCTGCTTATCGATAATCGAAGTATTAACGGAAGAACTGGTGCAGAAATGTCTACATTCAGTAACATGGGCTGCCTTCCGTGACACAAGCCTCTTACCCTTCACTCTCATCCACAAGTAGTTGCCGTCTTTGCCCTCCTTCCCCCCGGCATTGTACACCAACTGCACCTGCTTCACATTCTTCAATTCCCAAGCAGAAAATGGATTTGTACCAGAATATCTAAGTCCCGAAACAGTGTTAACTTCTCCAGCTCTGGGATGGACGATGGAACCTGCAGTCATGGTATATTTGTCGGTGTCGTTGGCGCGGGGCTGGATCAGGGCCTCAATGACCTGCATTGTCATTCCCGCTCCCCGGATCTCACAGGTGCAGGTCTTGTTTGGGTAGTCTACGGTATAGTTCCCTGGGTAGTTTGGAGACTTCAGATACAAGTAACTGTCCGGCCCGGATGCAACTCCGCCCAAACTGCAGATGTCAAGTGGGGTCTCTGGAAAACAACACACACTGAGTGAGTGAGTGAGTGGATTAAGGCTGGGAAGCGTAACTTGGGTACTCGGGTCAGGTCCTAAGTAGGACCCGGGCCTCACAGGCCATCCCGGCTGTCCTGTCTCCAGCACATTACACAACTCATTATGAAGATGCCATTTAGTGGTTCTTTGAAAATCTAAGAAAACATTTTGTGAATGACCTCAATATTTTGTTGTGTATAATGTTAATAATAGGTTTTTTTCCATATCCAAGGTCATGCTTCCGTAAGATATATTCTGGTCTATAGATTATTAGCCGAGTGAGATATTACATATTTTTTTAGTACTAAAAAAGACTAATAATCTCTTTATGCGTGTGACCTGGGACCTGACTGAGCGTGTGACCTGGGACCTGACTGAGCGTGTGACCTGACTAAGTGTGTGATCTGACTGAGCGTGTGACCTGGGACCTGATTGAGCGTGACCTGACTGAGTGTGTGACCTGGGACCTGGCTGAGTGTGTGACCTGGGACCTGGCTGAGTGTGTGACCTGGGACCTGGCTGAGTGTGTGACCTGACTGAGTGTGTGACCTGGGACCTGGCTGAGCGTGTGACCTGGGACCTGACTGAGTGTGTGACCTGGAACCTGACTGAGCGTGTGACCTGGCTGAGCATGTGACCTGGGACCTGACTGAGCATGTGACCTGGGACCTGACTGAGTGTGTGACCTGGGACCTGGATGAGCGTGTGACCTGGGACCTGACTGAGCGTGTGACCTGGGACCTGGATGAGCGTGTGACCTGGGACCTGACTGAGCGTGTGACCTGGGACCTGACTGAGCGTGACCTGACTGAGTGTGACCTTGGACCTGGATGAGTGTGTGACCTGGGACCTGACTGAGTGTGTGACCTGGGACCTGACTGAGCGTGTGACCTTACTGAGCGTGTGACCTGGGACCTGACTGAATGTGTGACCTGGATGAGTGTGTGACCTGGGATGAGCGTGTGACCTAGGACCTGACTGAGCGTGACCTGACTAAGTGTGTGACCTGGGACCTGACTGTGTGACCTGGATGAGTGTGTGACCTGGGATAAGCGTGTGACCTAGGACCTGACTGAGCGTGACCTGACTAAGTGTGTGACCTGGGACCTGACTGTGTGACCTGGATGAGTGTGTGACCTGGGATGAGCGTGTGACCTGGGACCTGACTGAGCGTGTGACCTGGGACCTGGCCGTGTGTACATTAGCTTCAGCTGTCCACCCCTAATCTGCCTGACACGACTTGATTCACAGGCTGCCTTGACACAGCTGTACTATTGCCAACTGAGGCATATATACACACTCACTCACTCACACAATATGACAATCAAACGATTAAAGTAATATCCAGACAATACATACCAGAAATACACTCATAAAGTAACGTAGGTTGATAGAAGTTCGCCTTGTTACAACTGTCTTCTACCCAGCTTTTCCTCACCGTCTTGTTACACCCTCTGACACCGGTGCAGTCAGTGTCAGAACTGATGTAGTATCGGGTAGAGCAGCTGCCAGGCTTACAGTCATCTGTCATCTCTTGCACATTTGTATCGATGAAATACATCATCTCCTGTTCCGGGCAGGTGATACTGAATGTAGTATTGGCATCGGAGGTACACGGCTTCACATCCTTCACGTCGTCACCTGGAATGAAGTATCAGTATGGCCAGAAGACACACATAGTACCTAGCGTTAAAGGGAAACAACACTCCAATTTGGAAAGTTTTTAAATATTGATCGGCATTGTCTTCATGGATTCAAAATCCGCTTATTATGGACTATAGTTTCAACTGGCTTGACTTGTGTTCGGTGCTATTCTCGCTGCGATGTGTGAAGTGACACCTGTTGGAGGATCAAAGAATGAGAAGCCGTATATCATAACAAAGGTATACAGTAAAGGGTTGCAGCCAAACTGACATGTGTTTCGTTCTGGATTAATATATGCACAACTTGAAAGGGGGTCAACATTGAACAATAAAAACCTACAGAGAATTCAGGTAATTGATGAGGTGATAACACTCTCTATTGATAAAAAATGTGAAATTCAGATAAATTACCACTTAATATGATGATTTACCATTTACATTGTATTTTCTGTTCTTCTAGGCAATGTTTTATACGCAGAAGTAAAGAATAACAAGTGTATTTTCTCGTGAACTAAGCTGGATAGTATATAGCTGTATACACCTATTCTACCAATCTGCAAAAGATACACAACAAAAATAACTTCAAAGAATATTGATGCCATGATGGAATGAATAGTATCTGAAACTATTATTTCATCAGATATAAAATATTCCAACATAGACTTATTTTAGTTCCAGCTTTTACTATGTATATGTAGAATAATAATAACCATAAGTGTAGCACTTTGGAACAACTGATTGCCGGATATGTTTTAGGTATGGAACAATTTGATCAATTGCCGTTAAGGCCTCCCGTGTTCTTGCTACAGCAAATGAATGAAAACAAAATGCAAAAATCGTAATTACAGCCGACAAAAGTTATCTGTGTAATATCAGGCAGTTACCTTGTTTGAGAAATGTTTCCGCAGATATCCACATGAAAGGAACAATTGGCCTTTTTCACACTTTGCTACTTCCAGTTTGAAAGGGAGACTTTGAGAGCCGAAGGTGAAGGCTGGACAGTACATGATACACATGGAGATGTCAACAAGGCACGCAGTCCGGACAAAGTGTGATATCTTAACCATTCCGGTACTATCACGGCAACCATTTATCGTAAGTATTGAATATAATTATTATTCTTATCATTGACAAAATATTTTACAGTTATCGGATCTCCTTACTGATATAACTTTAGCAAGTGAGTCTGGCCGATCTGTTGTAATTTCAATTTCAAATTACCATGACCACCTGATAACTCCCAGTGCAGTTTATGGTAGCTGAACAGACTTAATACAAATCCTACACAGATTGTGTAAAGAATAATTAATTGATTACATACCATTAACCCAAACTATTTATCTATTTGTTTTAGTCAAGGTGTAGAAAATTTTGACCTCTTGACCATATCTAGATAGATGTCAGAAACTAACTAAATTGATATGTTGATTATATTTTTTTATTATATCTTATCATGCTTATTGTAACCTATTAAGAATTTACAATCATAAACAAATCAGAATTTTCAACTGTTGGTGTATTTGATGTATATTGTAATGGACTCAAATACATTCCAATAACATATTAGACCTCTAGATCTACCAGTGCTGTTGTGATTGTGAACAGTAGTTATTCTAATTGTCAATGTTGACTGATTCGATAGCATGAGGCGTAATATTTCAACTGAACTATTACATAAAAGGCATGTAAATATTTAAATTGAAGTACAGTTTGATCTGCAATTTTGTAAACAATATTTCTACCAAAATGATATTTACTTTTCTGTACCAAAATATTCATATCATGAAATGAACAAAAACCCAACTAGTTAATGGCAAGTAAATGTTCAATCTACATATGATCTTTATGTAATGTACACAGACAGATCACTCTTTAACAGTCTGTAACATTTTGCTTTTGTTGACAATCTTTAGAACTTTAGTTAACTTTATTCAAGTTAAGTGGTGTGATCATTTTGATAATTCAATCAAGATGAGAAATAAATAAAGTATAAATACATAGAGGAAATTTGTTTTCCTTCTCAAATAATGGTGATAGCATGAAATTTATCTCATATTGTGATCTGACAAAGTTAATACAAAAATAATACATCTTATTCATATTATATTTACTTTGTGAGCTTCATGACCTTATTCAGAAAACCATAGTGTCAATGAGGCAGACAGACTGTAGGGCTGACAAAACGTGATATTTCACCTGATTTTAATCATCACGTTTCACTATGTATGTTTTCAGCATGGTCAGTCTAAACAAAGTATTTCATGATTAAATACATAATACAAATATCAGTACCAGTTACATTCAAACTAGGGTGAATTTCTGTGTGACATTAATCTAGAGAACTGTAGTACCCTGTCACTACACTGATGTATCTGTTGTGTTTACACAGAATATACAGTTCGAGTTTTAGACATCAGATGAATTGATACCTTCAAGATTGTTCTTAACTAGCAAATATTATTAATCACTGTGATTAATTTTCCTAAAACATCTATTTCAGAAGAATATTGTTTTCTGAATAAACAATATTTTGAGAGAAGGTGAATAAAGCATTGTTTATAAAAAAAAATCATAGGAGTAGAAATATTATTACTATATTATTGAATTAGTTATTTCAGGTTTTGATTCCAGAGAGTCAACACAATGAATATCTATACAGTCTAGTTGAGTCTACTCTGTTGATTTCCTTTCTTCACAGAGAAGCTGTATGCTGAAACTGAAACCATCTCCGGTGATGGAGATCTGGAGGAGCTTTCTGCTGATAGTGACACACTGTGCTTCCTGTCACATTTCACTTAAATAGGACAATGAGGTGCAAAGCCATATCCACCCACTCACTCACCAGCCACATGGGCAATATTTATCAGACTCATGACATTTGAATAAAAGTATTCTACAAAAACACATTGTACCATTTGTTTACAAGCAAGAAAATTATTTTCTCCTGGAATTTAATTAGGTGCTTTTGACTGACAAAGACACCTTGGCCAAGCTGACGGACATGTTCAGTTTTAAAAGTCTGAATAACTGAAGTGAACGATAAACAGGCTTTCGTTGTGAGAAATAAAGGCATGAAAATTTTGGTTTGTTTTCTTTGTTAAATATGAGGAATCCAGATAATTTTAGATTGCTGCATCGCAGGCACTAATATGCGACTATAAGATTAATCAGAGTTATTTAATTGAACCAACACACATTTTATTTGCCTGTTCTAGATATAAGAATTGATTTTAATTATTTGGTTTACAGGTTGTCCAAATTAGAATAAAAGTGATTCCATAAACATATTGTCAGGTTTTGGAAACAGGGAAAAAATATCATTTGGGGATTATATGTCAGATAGTTTTTTCCCCGACCTACTTTGACATTTTATTACTGACTGAACAGACTGGGGGACATTAGTAATTCTCCAAGATGACATTTTATTCCATTTTGGGGGTAAAACTAAACAACATGGACATGGTGGATATATTTTAAGCATGCTAAAAGTTTGTGAGATATCATGACTTAATAAATGAAAGCATATTGCAATGACATAATTTCAATACTTCCTGCGAAACTAACATTTTCTCATCATGAAACTTGATTATCTACATGTATGATATGGTATAAATAATCAGTTTTGGATAATTAAAAAACAATGTAATATTTTACTAACAATTTTATTAACAATGTAATACTTTCATGTAGCCAGCTTTCAAGAGTGTATATATAGACTGTAAATATATATTTGTATATTTACTTTTGAAACTTTATGAAAAGAATAGTTTGGTATTTTTGTTTGATCATAAGTATAATCATATACATTTATCTGCATGAACTTCATCACACAAAGTACGTGATCTGGACTACCAGTTGTCGGACTTTCACCTTTGTGGAAGCCTTGGCGGCTGAGTGGCTTAGATTGCTGACTTGTGTGCTGGCGATTAGGTGCCTCACTCTGGCAGAGTGGGTTCGAATCCCGGATCAGAAAGTGTTATCCCAAATGTAACATTTGTTAGTGAAAATTATGTTATCTTCAGCCGGGCTAGCCCAGTAAAGATCAGTAAAGGTTTGCGTTTAGCTCTAACACTGTGTGGTCGTAGTTGAACTCACCTAGCACCATGAGATGTAGACTATACAGGAAGCACACAACAGCCAACCTTGTCGTAGTCATGTTGAGAGATGGGGGACTTGAGGATGCGAGTGAATGCAGTCTTGGGGTATCCCGGTACCGTACTCACTACTTATTGACAGTATTGCACAATATCTCTTACAACCTTCACTTTCCGTCCGCGTTCACAATGTCACTGACCAACAGCTGTCATTTCATTTGCATCTACATAAATCAATAATGGTTATAGCACCAAAAACACGCTATAATGCAATGCACCAGAGACCGCATACCGAATGCACTATAAGGCGTGGTCGTGTTACGCAGAACGATTCATCGGTCGCACTATAGCGCGGTAATTGCGCGGATGGTAGAGCTCTGGCATCGCCCGGTAAACTGAGGAGGGGCAGGTATGCTGACGATTGGTTGGTTGAAAAACGCTGGTCGGCAATATTGATCCAGCGTACACCGGCAAAATAATTAGGCCTATGTAATTGTGAATAAAACAATAGAAAAACAAGAAAAGTGTAAAAGAGGAATCATTTGGTGAACTAGGATTTGTAACGCATCAAGTTCTGATGTTCTTCAAATCCTGAAAGCAAGGAAATGGCCCTAAACGCACCTGTATTCATATTGTGCGGTAAGCAGTGTAAAGTCAATGTCCTAGCCCCCATCTGCTTGAACAGAAATCTCGACTTAAATATGTCGATCTTCATCAACACAGATACTCTCGTGAGCAAAGCCATATTATTTGTTAAAAATAAATCAACTGATTGTCCCCCACGTTAACCTTCCTGAAATGGGCCTCTCTTTAACGGACGTGCTTTGTTGAAATACTATTTATAGGCGGACCATTTGGCATATAGGCGAGTATTTTGGGTAAACATTTTTTCTTCATTTTTAGAGGCTGAGATTTTTTTTATAAAGGTGAGCTGAGATTTTTTTACGTCGCATTTCAAATTCAACATATATGGATAGTGGACAGTGTTATCACTGTTGCTGTGAATCAAAAGAGTGATTGATTAAGAATTTAATCCCGACAAAACAGAATCAATTGAATTTTCAAGAAAATGTAACGTCACTGTCAATGGTTCTATTGCAAAACAAGGACGATAATTGTTCTTCTGGGTCGGATTCCAGCCCCGCGATGAGGGTCCCTGACAGTCTGGTCTGCTCTTCAAACCAGGGATGCGTCCTACAGTCTCCGTAGCAGTGGCATTGCGATGACGTAGGCTGGACAGTCGAATGTACCGATCCTGTGCAGGGGTGGCAACTCTTGGTCGGCCGGTTCTCGAACGGTCTGCAGTGGCATGGGCGGATACAGCTTTTTTTAAAGGGGGGGGGGGGGGGTGGGGGTGGTGGGGTTGTGTTCACAATTATGACCCATCTATTGTCATTGGTGGTAATTTATACAGAAATGAAGATTTTTTTCGAAATATAAAGGGGGGTGGGGGGGTGCGCACCCCCGCATTTTCGAATTATAAAGGGGGGGTGCGCACCCCCGCAGACACCCCCACCCCCACCCCCGCCCCCCTCTGTATCCGCCCATGAGTGGAATTGAACTGTGTGTATCGGTCATAAATGGTGCTGTGGAGGACGTTGAAGTGGCGTGCAACAGAGGAGTTCAATCTTTGGATACGTCTTATGGCGATGTTCCGAACGACAGCGCGGAGTCTCGTTATTTAAGAACTTGAAAAATGTTGACAATTGAACGACAAATTATTGGCTTATGCGTTCCTTTTTATAACCACTACCACGAGTTACGAATGCCATAACTTGCACGAGCATTTTGCATTAGTGTTTTTTACTCCATGACATTTTTGAACAAGTGTGAAAACAACGTCGTTTAAGACATTGCAAATCGACAATGGCTGCGTTTTTACGCACCGTTTGTCGAATATCAGGCCACCAACATTTTCCAATAACATATATCCAATTTATATACCGGATTTTTTTGTGTCGTCAGGTTCAATGAACTACATACCACCTGTGCGTGTTTTTCAGAGTGTAAGTATAATGATAACGAAATACATAAATAAACATGAAAATATTTTTAAAACATTTTTAAGAATAAATTATTACATAGTGTTTGTTAATGTTATTCAGCAACAGTCATAAGAGGGAGACACGCCTTGTCCTAGACTGGTTTACCTGGCCTAGAGCGCTTCAGCTGCTCGCCTGCAGCCGCTTGAAGGCGAAGAGAAGGGTACCAGTCCAGCTCTATCAGACCAATTTCCCCATACAGCATTTCGCTGCGGTGAAACGTTGAACCATTTCCATGAAGCGGGTTTTTCTGTCGAGACGGGATCGGGTGGTCAGGCTCGCTGACTTGGTTGAAGCATGTCATCGATCCAAATTCCATGGATCGATGCTCATGATATCAATCACTGGATTGTCTGGTCCAGACGCGATTATTTACAAACCGCCGTCATATAGCTGTAATATTGCTGAGTGCGGCCTTAAACAACAAACAAACCAACCATTATAAAATAATATTACAACAATGTAGCTATTAATTTGAAAAGAATATATATGACAAAATATGAAGAATTTGACCACTGTAGATATATCAATGTCAACAGTATCATGAATACCACTATGATTGTGTCAACCTAATACCCCTTGTTCCTTGAAAACAATAACAAATGTTTCAGGAAGTCATTGTTGTGAAACCATTTTACTGGTTTTGTTATCATAATCTGTTTGTTCTCTTTAATATTACATAAATATTTAAACTGAAATTTGCAATATTCTTATTCATGATTCTGAAGGTGCCACATGTAAATTACAATATAGGTACTTGCATCAAAAGGTAGGTATGCTACAAAAAATTCTTTGCGCCGTGTTAATCCTCTGTTCAAAGTTATCTTGTGTAATAATTGTGACTCTGCTCTTTCCACAAGTGCATTGTGGGGCCGAGCTGACACATGTACATATAGCCGACGTTTGGTGTCGCTGGTTATTGTGACTTGATGTGTTTTGTGTTGCAAATATTACAACTCTATTTCCACCATTAATGATTGTAGGCTGACACCGTCATCGATGTGAATCGACGGCCTGGGACGGGATATGGCCGAGGAAGAGCAACCGCGTTCTGTTTATTTGACTGCAGTAAATTTTATGCTGCTAACTACACCAAGCAACCGATGCACATGTGGACATAGTGCTCTTCAAACATTGCCCATTCCGGTGTCCAGAGACATAATTCCTAGGCCTCGAGAACCAACGCCCGCCAACTTTGTGGCTGATGTGGCACAATGGTGTGAATATGTTGGGAAAAACCCCGTGGAATGAGACATGGTTGATATCCCCTTGCTATATGTCTTCCCTCGGAATAATATTAAATTAGTCCATACGTTTAATTAAAATATTTCACCAATCGATATTGATCTGGACTTGCTGGTAGTGAAAGAACGATGTGACCAAGGATACGCTAGTTCACATGGGAGGTAATTTGAATAGCGTCATGACGTCAACCTATTTTGACGTAACGCAAAATGTGTACTTAATCGCAGGTTCTAACATTCATAGACATCATTTTGCCAAGCGATGCGTCGAATGTCCTCCACATGTCTACCTTTTACAACGTTTTGAAAACTTTGAATTCCTGCAGCAGGTAATCGTCCCTTACACCGTGTGTCTGCTTATGTGGTGTTCTCGTCAATGCCAGTGACGTGACCGTCGGTAAGCGCAGTAACATGCGCAGATGGCGGACTTCCTGTGGTGTGGTCACATGGTCTACCGCTTCGTAGCCTGTCCCTTGTGTTCCCAGTCTGGTGACCTGTCCCTTGTGTGTCCAGTCTGGTGACCTGTCCCTTGTGTTCCTAGTCTGGTGACCTGTCCCTTGTGTGTCCAGTCTGGTGACCTGTCCCTTGTGTTCCCAGTCTGGTGACCTGTCCCTTGTGTGTCCAGTCTGGTGACCTGTCCCTTGTGTGTCCAGTCTGGTGACCTGTCCCTTGTGTGTCCAGTCTGGTGACCTGTCCCTTGTGTCTGGTGACCTGTCCCTTGTGTGTCCAGTCTGGAGACCTGTCCCTTGTGTGTCCAGTCTGGTGACCTGTCCCTTGTGTCTGGTGACCTGTCCCTTGTGTGTCCAGTCTGGTGACCTGTCTCTTGTGTGTCCAGTCTGGTGACCTGTCCCTTGTGTGTCCAGTCTGGTGACCTGTCCCTTGTGTGTCCAGTCTGGTGACCTGTCCTCTGTGTGTCCAGTCTGGTGACCTGTCCCTTGTGTTCCCAGTCTGGTGACCTGTCCCTTGTGTGTCCAGCCTGGTGACCTGTCCCTTGTGTTCCCAGTCTGGTGACCTGTCCCTTGTGTGTCCAGCCTGGTGACCTGTCCCTTGTGTTCCCAGTCTGGTGACCTGTCCCTTGTGTGTCCAGTCTGGTGACCTGTCCCTTGTGTGTCCAGTCTGGTGACCTGTCCCTTGTGTGTCCAGTCTGGTGACCTGTCCCTTGTGTGTCCAGCCTGGTGACCTGTCCCTTGTGTTCCCAGTCTGGTGACCTGTCCCTTGTGTGTCCAGTCTGGTGACCTGTCCCTTGTGTGTCCAGTCTGGTGACCTGTCCCTTGTGTGTCCAGTCTGGTGACCTGTCCCTTGTGTTCCCAGTCTGGTGACCTGTCCCTTGTGTTGCCAGTCTGGTGACCTGTCCCTTGTGTTGCCAGTCTGGTGACCTGTCCCTTGTGTGTCCAGTCTGGTGACCTGTCCCTTGTGTTCCCAGTCTGGTGACCTGTCCCTTGTGTGTCCAGTCTGGTGACCTGTCCCTTGTGTTCCCAGTCTGGTGACCTGTCCCTTGTGTGTCCAGTCTGGAGACCTGTCCCTTGTGTTCCCAGTCTGGTGACCTGTCCCTTGTGTTCCCAGTCTGGTGACCTGTCCCTTGTGTGTCCAGTCTGGAGACCTGTCTTTTGTGTTCCCAGTCTGGTGACCTGTCCCTTGTGTTCCCAGTTTTGTGGTATCGCTGACCTGTCCCTTGTGTGTCGAGTCTGACCTGTCCCTTGTGTTCCCAGTCTGGTGACCTGTCCCTTGTGTTCCCAGTCTGGTGACCTGTCCCTTGTGTTCCCAGTCTGGTGACCTGTCCCTTGTGTGTCCAGTCTGGAGACCTGTCTTTTGTGTTCCCAGTCTGGTGACCTGTCCCTTGTGTTCCCAGTTTTGTGGTATCGCTGACCTGTCCCTTGTGTGTCGAGTCTGACCTGTCCCTTGTGTTCCCAGTCTGGTGACCTGTCCCTTGTGTTCCCAGTCTGGTGGCATCGCTGACCTGACCCGTGTGTTCCCAGTCTGGTGCATCGCTGACCTGTCCCTTGTGTTCCCAGTCTGGTGACCTGTCCCTTGTGTTCCCAGTCTGGTGACCTGTCCCTTGTGTTCCCAGTCTGGTGACCTGTCCCTTGTGTTCCCAGTTTTGTGGTATCGCTGACCTGTCCCTTGTGTGTCGAGTCTGACCTGTCCCTTGTGTTCCCAGTCTGGTGACCTGTCCCTTGTGTTCCCAGTCTGGTGGCATCGCTGACCTGTCCCTTGTGTTCCCAGTCTGGTGACCTGTCCCTTGTGTTCCCAGTCTGGTGACCTGTCCCTTGTGTGTCCAGTCTGGTGACCTGTCCCTTGTGTGTCCAGTCTGGTGACCTGTCCCTTGTGTGTCCAGTCTGGTGACCTGTCCCTTGTGTTCCCAGTCTGGTGACCTGTCCCTTGTGTGTCCAGTCTGGTGACCTGTCCCTTGTGTGTCCAGTCTGGTGACCTGTCCCTTGTGTGTCCAGTCTGGTGACCTGTCCCGTGTGTGTCCAGTCTGGTGACCTGCCCCGTGTGTGTCCAGTCTGGTGACCTGCCCCTTGTGTGTCCAGTCTGGTGACCTGTCCCTTGTGTGTCCAGTCTGGTGACCTATCCCCTGTGTTCCCAGTCTTGTGGCATCGCTGACCTGTCCCTTGTGTGTCCAGTCTGGTGACCTGTCCCTTGTGTCTGGTGACCTGTCCCTTGTGTCTGGTGACCTGTCCCTTGTGTGTCCAGTCTGGTGACCTGTCCCTTGTGTGTCCAGCCTGGTGACCTGTCCCTTGTGTTCCCAGTCTGGTGACCTGTCCCTTGTGTTCCCAGTCTGGTGGCATCGCTGACCTGACCCGTGTGTTCCCAGTCTGGTGCATCGCTGACCTGTCCCTTGTGTTCCCAGTCTGGTGACCTGTCCCTTGTGTTCCCAGTCTGGTGACCTGTCCCTTGTGTTCCCAGTCTGGTGACCTGTCCCTTGTGTTCCCAGTTTTGTGGTATCGCTGACCTGTCCCTTGTGTGTCGAGTCTGACCTGTCCCTTGTGTTCCCAGTCTGGTGACCTGTCCCTTGTGTTCCCAGTCTGGTGGCATCGCTGACCTGTCCCTTGTGTTCCCAGTCTGGTGACCTGTCCCTTGTGTTCCCAGTCTGGTGACCTGTCCCTTGTGTGTCCAGTCTGGTGACCTGTCCCTTGTGTGTCCAGTCTGGTGACCTGTCCCTTGTGTTCCCAGTCTGGTGACCTGTCCCTTGTGTGTCCAGTCTGGTGACCTGTCCCTTGTGTGTCCAGTCTGGTGACCTGTCCCTTGTGTGTCCAGTCTGGTGACCTGTCCCGTGTGTGTCCAGTCTGGTGACCTGCCCCGTGTGTGTCCAGTCTGGTGACCTGCCCCTTGTGTGTCCAGTCTGGTGACCTGTCCCTTGTGTGTCCAGTCTGGTGACCTGTCCCTTGTGTGTCCAGTCTGGTGACCTATCCCCTGTGTTCCCAGTCTTGTGGCATCGCTGACCTGTCCCTTGTGTGTCCAGTCTGGTGACCTGTCCCTTGTGTCTGGTGACCTGTCCCTTGTGTCTGGTGACCTGTCCCTTGTGTGTCCAGTCTGGTGACCTGTCCCTTGTGTGTCCAGCCTGGTGACCTGTCCCTTGTGTTCCCAGTCTGGTGACCTGTCCCTTGTGTGTCCAGTCTGGTGACCTGTCCCTTGTGTGTCCAGTCTGGTGACCTGTCCCTTGTGTGTCCAGTCTGGTGACCTGTCCCTTGTGTGTCCAGTCTGGTGACCTGTCCCTTGTGTGTCCAGTCTGGTGACCTGTCCTCTGTGTGTCCAGTCTGGTGACCTGTCCCTTGTGTTCCCAGTCTGGTGACCTGTCCCTTGTGTGTCCAGTCTGGTGACCTGTCCCTTGTGTGTCCAGTCTGGTGACCTGTCCTCTGTGTGTCCAGTCTGGTGACCTGTCCCTTGTGTTCCCAGTCTGGTGACCTGTCCCTTGTGTGTCCAGTCTGGTGACCTGTCCCTTGTGTTCCCAGTCTGGTGACCTGTCCCTTGTGTGTCCAGTCTGGTGACCTGTCCCTTGTGTGTCCAGTCTGGTGACCTGTCCCTTGTGTGTCCAGTCTGGTGACCTGTCCCTTGTGTGTCCAGTCTGGTGACCTGTCCCTTGTGTTCCCAGTCTGGTGACCTGTCCCTTGTGTGTCCAGCCTGGTGACCTGTCCCTTGTGTGTCAAGTCTGGTGACCTGTCCCTTGTGTTCCCAGTCTGGTGACCTGTCCCTTGTGTGTCCAGTCTGGTGACCTGTCCTCTGTGTGTCCAGTCTGGTGACCTGTCCCTTGTGTGTCCAGTCTGGTGACCTGTCCCTTGTGTTCCCAGTCTGGTGACCTGTCCCTTGTGTGTCCAGTCTGGTGACCTGTCCCTTGTGTGTCCAGTCTGGTGACCTGTCCCTTGTGTGTCCAGTCTGGTGACCTGTCCCTTGTGTGTCCAGTCTGGTGACCTGTCCTCTGTGTGTCCAGTCTGGTGACCTGTCCCGTGTGTGTCCAGTCTGGTGACCTGTCCCTTGTGTGTCCAGTCTGGTGACCTATCCCCTGTGTTCCCAGTCTTGTGGCATCGCTGACCTGTCCCTTGTGTTCCCAGTCTGGTGACCTGTCCCTTGTGTTGCCAGTCTGATGACCTGTCCCTTGTGTGTCCAGTCTGGTGACCTATCCCCTGTGTTCCCAGTCTTGTGGCATCGCTGACCTGTCCCTTGTGTTCCCAGTCTGGTGACCTGTCCCTTGTCTTCCCAGTCTGGTGGCATCGCTGAAGTAGTCTGGCAATGGTCAATCGGCTGCAACCGACCGTTCTTGCAATAACGACCCGCGTCCTCTCTCTCTCTCTCTCTCTCTCTCTCTCTCTCTCTCTCTCTCTCTCTCTCTCTCTCTCTCTCTCGGTTCTTCTAATAACCCATTTCTGGTGTCCCCCGCCGTGATATTGCTGGAATATTGCTCAAAGCGGCGTAAAACCATACTCACTCACTCACTCACTCACTCTTCTAATAACCTTAAAATGTGTATAGATACTGTTATGAGCTGTGTTGCTTTAAGATCCAACTTCTCGGTTTTTATACCCGCTATGCATTTTCATCTCGTATATAATCAACAAACCTGTTTTATACAAAATTCACACTGTCAACTTTCTAACATTTGATATTGGGTTTGTTTCGACAATCGTTTTCAACCTGATGTCACTTTCCTTCAGCTAAGGTATTAAGACTTATTTCCAATCTTATAATGTGTACTTTCCTTTGATAGTCAGATTAATCTGATATCTGTTTACGTGTGCCTGAGTGGTGTGGCAATCGCGGTTGTTTATATTGATGTGTTTTAGCTTGTTTTTTAGCCTCTGTTTGCAATGGCACACATGAACGCAGACACAGGCCCATTATAAGTCAACGTGTCTGTTCCTTTGTTTAGGTATGTTCACTCCTTGCACCCTCTTTCAAAGTCTTCAGTCCACCTCGGCCAAGAGGCGAGTGTGACTAATATTTGTTCAGTGTAGGAGCGTGTCAGCAGCTTTGTAGTGGGCTGTTTATGAGCAGTTTACTTCAAGTTTGTCTTTGAGCGTGTCTGTTGCGCAGTGTAGTATGCGTGGTAGACTGAGCTTCTTGTTCCCTTTCCGAGTTGAGCGTGGTTGCAGAATATTTGCAAGTTTCGCTGTTGTGTTGGTGTGTGGTTTTGATTCTGTTATAGATTCATTGAATTATTCACACAATGGTAAGTGTTATTGTAGTTATGTTTATCTTGTTCTGAGCATTGAGAAAATGAGAACTTGACGTTAATGTCTAGATTGTCCTTGTGGGATGCTGGAACTGTTGTTGTGTCAGATGTGTAAATACAGGCGACAACACCCCTTTCCACATACGAAATTTCTGTACAAGTCATATCTCTAAATAAATTATGAACTATCAACTATTAACCATAACTCAACAGAGAACGTACGTTGACAACTGCCTTTTCTAAAAGTATATTCCATGCTTGTCACATTTCCAAACCTACCTGGTCTTTGGCCGAACAGACGACGGCTAGGTTGCTACTGTTGATCGGGTGGTCAGGCTGGTTGATTGCTTGAATTCGTACCCCAACGACATTGATAGTTGCTCATGATATCAACCACTTGTTTTGTCTGGCCCAGATTGGATTATTACAGCCGAGCGTGATGCCGCTGGATTATTAAGGTGCGGCGTAATATAACTATCAAAATAACAAAACACCAGGTGATCATATAAATAAGTATTTATTTAGGTCCTTGAAGTTATCTATCTGTTGTTTCTTTCTTTTACTTTGTAAACCAAACAGGAACTGGATAGCATACTCCGATCACTTACGAGTTTATTGCAACACATGGAATTTATGTGCGCCATAACGCCTTATCACACACGTCCGTGCACTTAGACAGCTGTAAATGAAGGGTTGGTCCACTTATCTTAAACTGAATTACCTGTGTGTAATGCTTCAAAGCTATTAAATAAAGGCGGATATAAATCACATGCTTTTAGTAGTGGGGGTAACAATCAATTCGCTTTTTGGTATACAGGTCCATATACAACGGTATGTACAAAGCTGGCTGATGTACTAGAGGGTCACTACACTACTGCGGTAAGTACTTGTTTCTTACATTTTCATATGTAGGTAAAATAAACCTAAAACGGTATTCATTTTCGATTATAATGTAACAAAATGGGCATGACCTTAAGGATTTCTCAATAGATGAATTTTTGTTTGTTATTTTTAGATCATTCATGCCAAGTCTGAAACGAACAATGATGTTTCGAAAATTCCTGTACCGTATGTTTGACAAATAAGATTCTGGTTCAAACAAGGACTTGATTTGATGATAAGTATCATGTCTTGAACTTCCGTAAATATCTGAATGCCATTCCTGATGAGGCATTTCATGTGAAAGTACTAAAATAAATAAACAACATTATTAATTGTTTGGGACAGCCAGATGAAACCAAAGTCATCATGTAAAATGCAATGTGCGTATGCAAGAAGCCCATGTACTCTTACAAAGATTATCCAGATGTACGAGCATGAAACAAGCTTTGTAAGCATACTGTAAGTTGTTTTTAAATGTAAACGCTAATAAAAAGAAACGTTTTCTCAAAAAGACTTTTAGTTGGCGACTTCCATGACGGAAACAGTCGCTTCTGTGGCTGGGATACAAAGTAAGACTGTAACACACTCTCTTAAATAAAGCGACAAAACCCAAGAGAGTCCATTGTGCGATTTCCCATAATAAGGGGCCTAGTGACGTAGAAGCGAGTGACGGAACACTGTCGACACGCGTTTGAAGTTAATATTAACAACCAATGCCAAGTCATTTTGAATTTATTATTGTACTGTTATACATGAATCAACATGTGTATAAATTGTCGAAGGGTGAATGCCGCTTAAACGAACTATTATGAAATGCGACTTCGCTTCTGTTATAAGAGTCAACTGTTTTTTGTCCTTTTAGCTTCTTATTTAAAACTAGACGATGGGGAATACTCGTAAAAACAATAACTACTGTTGCTGAGGTGAAAACGAGACTCGTCAGAGAATAGAACTTGTCCCCACTGCATGGCCGTCCAGAGTAGACGCTGTCTGCATCACTATAGACGTGCTTGACGGTGGTTTCCTGTCAAAATCGGACGTCTGGCGGGTCTTCTGGCGACAATCCCTGCACATCTGAGGCGACGACGTACGGTTAATGAAGATATTCGTCTAAGGCCAGGGATGCGTCTTGCAGTCACTGTTGCTGGCTGGAATCGAATTCGTAGGTGTGTTGTTCAAATCCAGTTGTCTTGTCGATTATTGGTTACGCGTGGCCTGCCACGTTGACATGAACACCAAATGGTGTTTCTGTGGACGTTAAGTTGTCTTGTAACATCCCGTTGACTCGATCCTGCTTCAAGCATACCAATGGCCCGCGGACGCTCATTTTCGGACAGGCGTGGCATATTGTAATGTTGAATAATTGCGTAATTATGTTGTTTTTTCTAAATGGTTGTTGTCAGTACGATGCTAAACAATGCATATGGATTCCCTTTAACGCACATGTTTTTATACCCATTCTTGGGTAGTGAAATGCATGGGGCTTGCATAAAAGTCAACTTTTGCATGGAATGCATGCTTTTCTGTAGTAGTTGAAAACCAAACTGTACTTATTTGAAAAACACACTAAAATAATGTAATCACAGGAACTTTTGTTGTTGAGTATATTATATGAATACCCTTCACTTATTTCACTCTGTCTGTCTTAATGAATTTTCCACGTTAATGGTAATATGACTCAAGGTAAAATGGTATAAAACATTGTTTTCCTATTTGCTAACACGAGTAACGTATTTGTAATATTGTGGAATATGTTATGCATACCTATAAATATGCTCAGTTCAAATGTTAAACATGATAAACATTTCCAAAGTTCTTTAATAAAATACCTGTCATTTTACAAGGCGTATCCTACCTTTTACAGACAATTTTAAATAAACAAATCAGTAGGAAAACTACCAAGATGCAGCAGACTGCGTCAGCCGTGCAGACAACAGACGCTACGGCGTTTGTCAATGGCCAATACTTATTTCCAGATGCTATGAACGTAAACCCTGAAACAATCATATCTACAACACAACAGATAAAAAACAATATACACGTATTAAAAGAGATATACACATACAAATAAGATAAGACACAATAGGTGCCATTGATGTAAATGTACTGGCTATTGTGGTCGGTATTTGGTACTTTCAAGTAAACACATACTTGTTATGAGCAAGTAAATACATGTACATTTCAAAGGTAGTTTTGTCTCGATATAAAACCAAATGCATACACTACATATACAAAGTTAACAATAGGCCCAAAGGGCCTGTATCGCTCACCTTGGTATTTACACAATCATGACAAAAATATACATATACAAAAATTGTACATGTATATAATACTGCAAATATTTCGTAATTTTGACTTAGTAAGCATTTAAAATAGGTGGATGACAAATCTGACAGCATGAACGTGTATTTCTCTTGATACAAAAAGAGCATAAAGACCTGAACCGTTTCCATGTTATGATCCAGGATCTAAGTTTCCAGGGGCAAGGCTGGACCCCAGGGCGAATCCAATTGGCATAATTGCATTATTCTCTTCATAACAAACAAGTGTATACAATGTATCTACATATTATAGGGTGGGGATAATATCAGTTTGCATGTTATGGTCAAGGTTCTAACTCCTTTGTGAGTGTCTGACAGATGAACAGCAGGGCCAGTCCTGGTAGCATATGTGCATTCCTCTCATTATACTCAGCAATTGTACCAATGGTTATACGGCGGGAATCTTAACTGTGTCAAAGTTATAAACTCTTTTTGGCCTCGACCCTCAGCCCCTAGGGGGGTCAGCCCCTCCATTTGTACAATTATGAATTCCCACCACCTGAGAATACTTCCAACCAAATATGGTTGATGTTTATCTCTTCGTTCCAGAGAAGAAGTCGATTAAAGCAATATTACCAAATTACCTTTTTAGCCCCGCCCCTCAGTCCCCGGGGGTGGGGTAGAGATTCAGCCCCTCCATTTCACCAATTTTAATCCCCACATTGGAGAATGCTACCAACCAAATATGGTTGAGATCTATCTCTTAGTTCCAGAGAGGAAGTCGTTTAAAGCAATAACACCAAATTAGCCCTATTTTTTGTTTTAGCAGTGTTTACCTTGAGTTTCCAATGATTACAATAGTTTTTCAAATACGTTTAAACATAGTTTCAGGTCGGAAGGTGTCTCGGACATTAGGATTGTATCATCCGCACAAAGAATTACCAATAGCTTAATAAAACATCCAATTTCTTTTAGAACATAATCGTTAACTTTTTCAAGCCCAATAACGTCGTTATCTGACAAAAAGGTCATTTAGATAAAGGGCAAAGAGAAATAGCGATACGTTTTCACCTTGCCTGACTCCTATGTTACAAGGAAAGAATTCAGTGACACTACCATTATGAGAAACACATGATTTTATGTGTTTGTACATGTTTTGATAACATTAAAGCATTTACCAGTGATATTACTTTAAATCATTTTGTACCATAGGCCACAACGCCAGACCGTATCGAAGGCCTTACTAACATCAACAAAAACACAATACAGCCTCTTATTATGGTTTACGTATACATCTACGAGTGCTTTTAAAATAAACTGACGTCCAAGAGAAACTTTACCAACTGAAAATATAAATTTCAGACAAAGTATAAATTTTCTTTCGATGAAGTCTATCTAAAACACATAACCTAAATACAACAATAGTGTATGCAGAAGATGTTAATCGTCTGTTACATGTTTGCGAGATAAACACGTGCACCACGGACAACTGCAAATGCGCGTGCGGGTAAGGGTATAAAACGATTGCAACGGCAAGTCAGACATCCACAGTGATAAAAAAAAACACACAAAAGAAATGCCACGACTCACAGTCGAACAACGTGAACGAGCCTTGGGTATGGTACAGATGGGAGCAACCCACGCCCATATTGCACGAACCTTCGGTTGCTCCCGTGTTGCCGTTACCAACTTGATGCAACGTTACAGACAGACAGGGCGGACCGCTGACAGGCCAAGAACAGGCAGACCCAGGATGACCACGCCCCATGATGACCGGTACTTGCATACCTTGCACCTCCGAAATCGCTTCCTCACAGTGATTTCATCGGCGACAAATGCCTTAGGTCACAGGGTTAGTTGACAGACAGTGGCTAGGAGACTCAGGGCTTTTAGACCATACAGAGGACAGCTATTGACAGCGCAACATCGTCGTCTGCGATTGAGATGGGCCCGGACTGTACGGCGTTGGCAACGACGTGACTGGCAGAGGGTTGTCTTCACTGACGAATGTTTAGGGCTGACGGAAGACAACGTGTTTACCGCCGAAGGGGTGAACGAACGGCGGCGTGTTGCGTGCAGGAGGTCTTACCATATGGTGGAGGGAGTGTCATGGTGTGGGGAGGGATCTGTGGGCAGGAGAGGACACCGCTGGTCATCGTTGACGGAAACTTGACAGCTCAGCGGTACATTGATAACATCCTTCGTCCAGTTGTCCTACCGTTTCTCCAACAGCAGCCACGTGGTGTCATTTATCAGAATGAGAACGCTAGAGCCCCTACAGCCAGAATTGTCACTAACTTCCTCGCAGCCAACAACGTCAACGTCCTGCAGTGGCCTGCACGCTCATCCGACATGTTCCCCATAGAACACCTCTGGGACTTGATGGATCATCGTGTTCGACAACGACCACACTCTCCAGCCAACCGGCAAGAACTGATCTTGGCCCTCCAAGAAGAATGGCGTCAAATCCCACGTGACCTCATCAGACGACTGACTTTTTCTGTGCGTCGAAGAGTTGTTGCGTGTATTGAGGCATTTGGTGGTCACACACGATACTAATGGAATGACTTGTTATTGATCGTGAGCGATTGTTTATGTACTCTGCCTATTGTCCATGATTCTGAAAGCTCGAGTTTTGTACCACAGCCAACTTTGGGGGGCTCTGACGTCTTTCTCGGTCGCGGTATGATTGTCATTTTCAGTGCATCATTTGCTTGATCAAGGTGGGTGTACTCCTAATGACGCTATCATTACTAACATGGAATGTACGTGGAGTTCTCCACGGTACGGACTATATTCGTCAGACATTGTCTCGACCTGTTGATGTTGTGGCCCTACAGGAGCATTGGCTGCCTGCAAATTGAATGTCTAAATTAAATATGTTTCAGGATCTAAATTTGATATCCTATAATGCTGTTTCTCCGGAAACATGCTTTTCGGGGATCAGATGTACTAGCAATCTTAGTTAATAGCAACAGCGAGTGGAAAGCTCACACTATCACTGTAAGCACAGACCACGCAATAGCTATCAAAATAACTCGGCGACACTTCTGTGATATTTATGTAATAGCATGTCGCCTACCTTCAACTAATGTACTACATTCTGTGTATTGTGACGCCCTTAACGAACTCATAGATATGTATGATGATCTCTGTGAACAGGGTGTTACCTTTATCCTTGGTGATCTTAATGCAGATATTTGTAAGCACAATCTCTCTGCCAGGGATAAGCTAGTTAGCACTGCTATATCTGATAGACACCTCCTACACACCATTAGTGAGCTCGCAACCCATTTCCCACGTTATACATGTAGATCCAAGGGTAACACCTTAAAGAGTATGATTGACTATATCCTGGTACCCTCGTGGATAAAAGACCCTGTTACCGATCTCCATGTTATAGATACATGCCCTTATACGGTGTCAGATCATCTCCCATGTTTATTATCTATGTCATTGAGAGCCTTTGGTCGAAATAATCTCAATATTAACCCCCCTGTTCCAAAATGGAACAAAGCAAGTCAAGATGATATACTCATGTACCAGTGTGAATTTGGTACATATCTTAACTCCTTTCACGACTGTAATCTGTCTTGTCAGCCTGAAAATGTTGATACATATAGCGACCATATAAGTAAATGCCTTTTACTTGCAAGTTCCAAATGTATCCCTAAATGTGAATATAAACCTTATCTTAAACCAATCTGGAAACCTGATGGACTAAATGATGCACATTACCGTATGAGGGCTGCTCGACGTGCATGGCTAAATAACGGTAAACCCAGGGACGAAAACTCGGAATCGCGCATCTCTTATAAAACTGAAAAGAGACACTTCAGGCGCCTCTATCGAAACTCGAAAAGGTCCAACAAAAAGAATACCCTAAGGGAAATTGAGAGGTCAGCTGAACTTGATATAAATTCTTTTTATAAAACTGTTAGAAAACAACGAGGGCGGGTGGCCGAGATACCTATAACTATAAGGATGAATGTGGTTCTACAACCTCAGCTATTTGCAGATTATGGGGTAAATATTTTTCAGATTTAGCCAAACCCTACCATTCCGAAGGATTTGATGATGTATTTAAAGAAGATATAACTAGTAAGGTACAGATATTTAAACAAGTTCGAGAGAGGCCTGATGAGGAATTGGAAAAAGAATTTACATGTCAAGAGATAAGAGAGGCCGTCAAATCCCTCAGCAGGAATAAATCCCCAGGTCCGGATAAGATTACAAATGAACATATTATCTATGCAGGAGAAAATCTTATTTATTCCTTACGTATACTTTTTAATCATATGATGAAACTACAATATGTACCCTATGATTATAGACTTGGTATGGTCATACCAATATATAAGGGGAAGAATGAAAAATCTGACCCTCGAAATTATAGCCTGAGGCATTACTCTCACATCATGTCTCTGTAAGCTCTTTGAAAAAATACTGCTCAAACGTATAGAAGACAAACTATGTAGGCTTAACCCAGACTTTCCTGATATGCTACAGTTTGGTTTTAGAAAAGAACATCGAGCTATTATGTCAGTATTTACTTTGATCGAAGGCATTCAGTATTACATACAAAGGGACTCTGCAGTCTATGCAGCTTAGATAATGAAAAAGCATTTGACAGGATATGGCACGATGGATTATTTTACAAAGTACATAAACTTGGCATTAGAGGTAATACATGGAAATTACTACATCATTGTTATACAAATAGTTATGCTTATATTTCCTACCAAGGTGAACAATCAGACAGATATATGGTTCAACAAGGTGTTGGCCAAGGCGGAGTAATCTCTGCTTGGTTTTTTCTTGTTTTTATAAATGACCTCATTACAGCCCTTAGACATGCACAATGTGGCATTCGTGCATATGGTATGGATATTCCTGCAGTCTTGCTTGCCGACGATACTACACTTATTAGCGCATCACCGAGAGGCTTACAAACATCCCTTGATATTGTACATACATATGCCTCAAGGTGGCGCCTAACATATAATCCATCAAAAAGTGCAATAATTGAGTTCACCAAAGCAAAACGCAAGGGATATAACTGTCATTACCTTTGTAGATACCTTTGTACTGGTGGCTACACCTACCGAGTTGGACCTGGATCTCTTGGAGTGAGTGAGTTGGGTTTAATGTCGCTTTTAACAGTATTCCAGTTATATCGCGGCGTGTCAGCTTAATGTGGGAGGAAAGCCCGAAGTGATGCAGATCTCAGACGTTTATCACTTCGGTGAAACCCGCGAGCACGGGTATGGGGCTGACAAACCTAGAAACATAATTGGGTTCGAACCGGGATTCGAACCCACAATCATAGGTTTCTGGCGTGCCCAAGGGACGCAGCTCTGCACAGCGAATCGCGGCGCCTCAGACGACTGGACCACCCGTGCCCCCTGGATCTCTTGGAAGTACACCAACAAAGACTGTCGTTCCACAGTATCGACAGTCAATGACATCATGACGAAAGAGTCAAGTCCTCCAGGTAAAACAGACTAGATTACTGTACGAGATGGCGATGACAACAAGATCCTTGGCTTCAGTACCATCAGCAACCTGCGATTTCTGTGTGCGGCCGACACCATCTACGGAGATGGAACCTTTTACGTTACTCCACGTCTCTTCTACCAGCTGTACACCATCCACGCCTTCGTCGCCAACAAGATGGTGCCCCTGGTATTCCTGTTGCTGCCAGACAAGAAGAAGGAGACCTACGACAGAGCCTTCCGCCTGGTCAAGGATGCTGCTGAGAACCGAGGGTTCCAGCTACTGACCCAAACAATACAGGTAGGACAAATGTGTTTATTTGGGGTGTATATTTTAGTGTAATGTGATTTATGAAACCTGTCCATATTAGCGCATATACCAAGTTTTTATTTATATTTTTCTATTTTCAGATGGATTTTGAAGCAGCGACAAAGATAGTACCAGGCCGGCCAGCGTCTCCCACCAAAAGAGAAGAAGTTCTGTGAGATACAAGGCAGAATCGATTAACTGAAGACCAGACTGATCTAGAATGAAGTCAGCGTAATTTTCTGACTGACTCAGTGTCTCATCTTCTTCTGTCCTAATTGCCCATAACTTTTACGTCATCTTGTACATACATGTATACATTCAAATTATTTGTAAAAACAAATCAATATTCCACCCTCATTGTCTTTCTTTCGTTCGTTTCAAATCCATTTCCACTTTTTTACTTGCTCGAGTTGTTAAAATAACACTCGATACCCATTGTTTAACTAGATTGGCGGATTAAAATATTCGCAGGACGACGACCTCACTTTTTGCTAGTTTGTTTTCATACGACACAGGGGGTCGTCGTCCTGAGAATGAACCCAATAGTCCACTGTACTGGCGTCCTTACAGGTTAACTTCCCGTGTTCCTTATCATAGCCGAGACGGCCATTAACGATATAAATTCCAGTGTTCTTACATAAGTCTAACAGCTTCCTCCCGTAGTTGTTTGAGTGAGATAGATTTTAGATTTTCAAGCACTTGAATACTCGAATATAATATATAACCTTCAATATTGTCTTTCGTCACGAAAAACTCATCGATTTTTACAAAATCATGAAAATTCTTAGTTCTTGCATTAAAGTCACCCGCTACGCAAATATAGTCAGAATGAGTAGAGAAGTTGACTATAATCATCCAAGAAAGTGGTCAGGTGAGGCGTATCGACTGTTCTCGGGGGTATGTAGACACATCCAAGATATGCGTCATTATCTACAGGGAGTAGGTCTTTTGAGAGCAGACACCATGTTATTATGTCGTTTGATTTGTCTAATACATGCACATGTTTCTCAACAGACTGACGAACAATCCAGAATAATTTCTGTTTAATAGTTCAAAATATATTTCCAAAAACATAAACCGAAGCCTCAGCGGTAAACTTTTATTTACAAATTATAGAATTCTTGCATAAAAATGTTCAGTACAGTACCCACTTATCTTGGAGTGTGGAAGTTACTACTGTGGAAAATAAAGGCATTTTATTGAATAGAAATAGAAGCGACAAATCCCTTTAATAATCATAAGAAATATCTATCAAAAGCAAAGTTTATTGTACTATTCCGATTGCATCACGTGTTTCTCAATCTCTATCAAATGGTATGAAACCATTTTCATATTCATAAGAAATCTTTGTGAAAAGCAGAAAGGCAGAAAACAAAGTGCCTTATTGTTTGGATTTGGAATCGTGTATCTTCACGGCCACATATCCAGCAGTTACGACAACCGTAGCAACTGCAGCACACGTTGCGACATGTTTAACAGTTCCAGGTTCACAATTTGCCGCTGCTACTGTTACGTCTTTGTACTTCACTGCAAAATTCTCCCCAGTATCCTTGCCCTTGTCCTTGTCCTTGTCCTTGAAAACAAATAATAACATTAGGGTGTTTTTATTATACAACTGTGATACCCGTCAGATTGCTGTAAGGTATTACGTATACATCATATGTCACTACGCTGCACACAGTTACTGACTGACATTATTTGATGACCTCTGTTACCCATTGTGCGTGGCATCACAAGGAATAAAAAACGCCTGTATGCCTGCACGTGAGAAGCGAGAAGTAATATCACAAAGATGTTCACGTCTGATGGTCTTCCCGCTAGTAATGATTGTGAAGCAAACACAACTTCTGAACTGACTGAACACACATGAATATGAATAATAGTCACATGTACACACGGCTATCTGCCATCTTGCACACTTGTTAAACACCAATGCTTAACATCAATGTCAATGATCCAGATAAATTGGCGTAAGAGGCGACTAACGAGATTGGATGGTCAGGCTCGCTGACTTGGTTGATGCATGTCATCGTATCCCAATTGCGTGGATCGATGCTCATGACGTCAATCACTGGATTGTCTGGTCCAGACTCGATTATTTAAAGATCGCCGTCATGTAGCTGGACTATTGCTGTGTGGGGCGTTAAACAACAAACAAACGGACGAACAATTGAGATAAATTGGATTATATTATATATATTGGATTATACAGGGTTAGTCCGTCCCAGTCAAGTCCCGTTAATCCGACATTGTTTGTTGCATATGATTATGTCGGATTAACGAGTATGTCGGATAAACGAAATTAGGTAGTATAAACGTTCGTGATCGAAAATTGGACAACTACACGATATATAACGATACAGACACGTAGGAAAATGAAAAATGAAATATTCATATTGTTGTGTTACATTGTCAGCGGAATTTGTTTTCTAATCATGCAACCACTAAAGTTTAACACAAGACTACTGTTGTGGACTGTATGACTGATTCAAAATTGACTGATTTTTAAAACATAGTCAGGAATGGAAGTCGCTTATTTGAAACTAGTGACGCAATGCTTAAGGAAGCTGCTATCTTAGTGGCTAATGTCGACTTCCTGTAAGTAATTTCATTCGTCGGCCATAGTTCGCGAAAGGTCGTTCTGACGTGACATGTAGTGGTAGCGAGAACGTGTATCCGAGTTAAATGAGATTGAGGTAATCTAGACATGAGATTAATCCTGTTTTCTTTTTTTAAAGCAGTAATTGTTTATTGTTAAGCAAGTTTATCTCTGCAGCCGTTGAAATATGCAGCTACTCGCCGACTCGTCTCGCATCAAAACACGGGGCTCTGTACTCGCGGGCAGATGACCACGGAGAACGCTTATTACTGTGTCGGATTAACGTGACTGATTAATGAGTGATTTCAGCAATTCGTTGCAAATTAGGGTGTGTCGGAGTCGGAGTGCGAGACTGTCGGATTAACGGGTCTAAATAGCACTGATTTACCCGGTTCCCACCATTTGTGTCGGATATAGCCGATTGTCGGATTAACGAGTGTCGGATTAACGAGTCATGACTATATATATATACAATATATATATTGTATATTTGTACACATTTACCCTAAAATTCTGCCATAGTAAATGAAAAATATAGCCTTGGACATCTGGAAGAAACACATCAGATGCATGTTTTCCAAAACCGGAAGTGATGCCATTTAACCGGGGTTGCGCATGGCTGCGTTATTTAGGTGAGTGAATTAGTGAGTGATTATGGTTTTACGCCACTCTTTCAGTTTCGAACCTGTACTGCATTTGGCTTGTGTTTCCCCAAACAGGAAGTAATGTTGTCAAACCGAAAGTACTTATAACTCAATTATTAAGGTAGTGAGAGGACTTTCTGTTTATATAGTTGTATTAAACAACTTTATTTAATAACTTCCGTTTTCGGAAGCCAAAAAATATGGTTCAAGCTACGAAAGGTGTTAGTTCTTCCAGTTTGGATTATGTTACCTCCTGATGTTGGAAACACATTATTTCTCTATGAAAGCAGAATGTCCATGGTTCGAGTGAAAGACCGTAACAAAACGGGTTACAATACAACTTGTTTATATCAGATCTAGACACAAACTGGCGTTCCTACAATATCCCTTACTTCCACACAGGGAGCACGAGAGGCCCAGGTGTCTGAGGCGCCGCGATTCGCTGTGCAGAGTTGCGTCCCTTGCGCCAGAAACCTATGATCGTGGCTTCGAATGCTGGTTCTCCCCGATTATGTTTTAAGGCATGTCAGTACCATATCCGTGCTCGTGGGTTTCACCGAAGTGGTAAACGTCTGAAACCTGCATCACTTTGGGCTTTCCTCACACATTTATCTGACACGCCGCGATATAACTGGATTACTGTTAAAAGCGGCAAACCCAACTCACTCACTCACTACTTCCACACTTGATATCATAGCGACTTATACAAAACAGTCGATCAGTTACTGTCACTTACCAGTTACCTACTGTTATAGGGCAGTATAATTTATTGTTCAACAATGTTGTAACTGTCTTACCTTCTTTCTGTTGAGATTTTGACAATGGTTAGTTGTCAGGAATGTAGTATTATCTAATGTAAGCAGAGCCGTGGCAGTTACTATGTTTACATGGTTTTGGAGTTTGTAATCTGGAATCTTTAACAGCTATACACGATAATCAAGACCAGCGGTTGTATGAAGATCGTGTTTTCACCCTGGATATCCAGCCTCGGCCTATTTTGGGAGCTTGTCGAAGGTGTCACCTAACACTTACTAACATTAGAATGTCCAAACTCACTGACAGTCTTACATTTGTTGTCACTTCCACTAACTAGAGTTATCTCCCGAACACAAGCTCAGTTTGAAGCAAATTAGTTTGTACTTCCGGTTTTAAAAATATATCACCCAGTATAAAAACGAAATCCCACAAAGAAATGTCTATCACTTTAAATATACAGTAGCGACAAAACCCTTTCCATATCCAAGTATCTGCATAGAGCATAGTTGATTGTACAATTCCGACTACATCACGAGCATGTGTTTAAGAATCACAATCAAATAGTAATGATACTAGGTGTTCGCGAATAGGTGAGCGTATCCTGCCCAACAAGTGGCACCCGTCACAAACACATGCGTAAGCCAGTCAACTGTTCACTTGAAAATACATGGTCAAAATGGGGAATTGCATCGGACATCATTTTTGTCACTGATGCGTCAATATTTGAAATTTCCTCCACATGTCTCCCTTAAACCTTTTTTTTGAAAGCTTACTGAGGCATAGAATGTTGTAAACTTGATTAAGTCATATGACGCTCTTTGAAATCTTGGTAGAAAGAGCATGCTCGATTGTATCTCAAAAGTTGCGAAATATAAACACCAAAGGCTGGAGCTGCGCTGGAATATTGCTCGACATGAAGGGAAAGTTGACTATTGGAAAGTTGAGGTCATTCCTCTTGTCATGCAGTCTTGTGGATAGTGTTTTGTCTCTCTGAATCTTTATGCATAGATCTAAATATGAAACAGATGAGGCGGTCTCACTGCTCCTCTTTTATTTCCAGTTCAGGTGGGTAAATCAGTGGAAGGGAATTGGCTATTTGATGTTTTATTGATGATATCAGATCATCGATATACCTGAAGCTTAAGCTAAACTTCTTCGCCAAATTACCTTGCTTTGACTTTGCAAATCCGAACAGAAATTCTGATTTATATACATAAAATAACAGATTAGCAAGAACGGGGAGCACATGTTCATTGAGTTATCCCCAAGATACAAACCCCACCCTCATTTGAACCTAAGACCACTTTGTTGTCTTGTGAACCCCCCGAAAATACACTTCCATTATTCCTATATAATAAAGGCGGTAGGTAATAATGGATTTCAAGGGGTTTTTTAAATGCATATACCCACTATAAATAAGACTTGCAAGACAACAATGCTCATGGCTCGAGGGTCGATGTAAAGGCATTGAAGGTATTATCATATTATACTGACTCTTCTTCAACATTTCAACGCAGCATGCAGTTTTTTTATACTCTCTCCAAAATTGTAGGGTTATTCGAAAATAACATGGGATTGCAGAAATTGGTCAAACATTCCTTTATGCAGCGTGGCATGGTCCGAATCAATCTCCTAATGACACTTTGAGGGAGTAACGGGTGGCCTTATCACAAACGTGCTCTATAGGAGAAAGGTCAGGACATAGCTGGCCACTGCATCTGGTGATGTTTTGCTGCTGCAGGTAGTCAGTTGCCATACGTGCACGGAGGGCACGAGCGTTATCGCCTTGAAAGACAAAACGTTGACCAGCATGGCACACAAACGGCACAACTATTCGCGCGAGTATACTGTCTCAAAAGTAGTGTCCAGTGACCCTTCCATGGACAATATGCAGTGGCTTTCTCTCAGTCATGGTGATCCCGCCCCATATCATGACCCATCACCAAATCTGTCATTTTGCCTTACGTTGACGTTCGCATGACATCAACCGATATCCCAATAGTCCAGGTTGAATCTGCACTCACCAGTGAAGGTCAATCGGCGATTACCACAGTTTTAAGGCTCTGAACACCATTGACGCCTGGCTAGAATGTGTCGATATTTTAAGGTTGACCAGTACAACACGTGGTCCCGAACATGCAGATTGGCTGCAAGTAGACGGTTTCTAATTGCGCGGTCAGTAACTTGGGAGGAACTCTGGTGGCAATGGTGCAAGAGAACAGCGATTCGATTTCGACTCCATTTCATAAAGATTAATAAATCGATCCTGGACTTGTGTTGTTGTTTTTGTGCACATTTGGTCATGCTGTGTCTGCAGAAATCTGTTAAAAAATCTGCTATCACAGACTTAGACGCATTGAACATATTGGCTACGTCCGTAGGCGACAAATGCCACCCTCTACGTTCCCCGAAATGGGGAAGGCATTGCAAGAGGAGAGGACAAGACTCCTCAAATTGACCATGTTACCCATCCATTATGATGACTCGATATCTCTTGGCATTTCTGTGAACATCTCTTATTAACGATTACCCCTTGTGTTTTAGGAAGGTATATGAAGAAGCAGAATTAAATCACACTGAACCGAATAATTGGGAGTCCCTTGGATCCCCACTTTTTTAAGTCCAGTTAAAACTCTAAATTTCAGTATATCTTCCTATGTTGCTCGGCCTGCACGTCTTTCACCATACAACACGCACATAGCTGTCATGGCTACGCCATAACAAACAACAATTCAAGCAATCAATAAGGCCTTTTCAAACATTAATCTCAAATACACATTTTCTTAATGCTGAAAGCAAAATAAATTCTATGTACCACGTAACACACTACACACCACTGTGTCCCAAATAACCTTTAAATAGACCCCCGAATCATGGATACCAAAAGGGGATTGGCAGCCTCGTTACTCGTACGAATACACACTGATGGTAATTTATGAAATTAAGACATCTAATAGTACAATCATACTCACCATTCTGTCTGTAATTCAGTGTATCGGTAACAGAATCAAAACCACAAAAGGACGGCACTGGTAAACTCCAACAAACAAATCCTTCAAGTTTTTCAAACGGGAACAAAAAGCTCAGTCTACCAGGCACAACTGCGCAATAGATACACCCAACGACAGAGTGTGCTGGAACAACTTGCACGGAAATAGCCGAACGGACAGAAAAAAAACCCAGCGTGTGTGGTAGTCGCCAAACAACGAATGTACACACACATTCCTCTTTTGGGGCTAACTGGACCGGAGAGGTTACCAATGTCTCCTCGTGTCGACTACATTACATGACTGTAAAAATATCTCATAAATCAATCAATGTTTTATTTGTAACCTGCCTTTGTTCCCCCCTTCAAAGGTTAGCATGTGCCCGGCCTTTCGTTTGGTGTAATGGCTTCTATAATGTGTGAGTATGATGGAAGACAATAATTTTGGGCTTTTTTAATATTCGTTAAGTTTTGATTACTGTAGTTGTTTTACGCAGCACAGGAAGGGTAATATAAGTAAGTCTAATGTGGAGATCTACAGACTTTGTTGAAAAAATATAGGCGTAGCAACCATATACTGTAAAACGTGAAATTAATGCGTCTCCAAAAGAATGCGACCGCTGGCCCCTAGCAAAAAATGCGACTCAATATGAATGCGACACCCCCTCCTTTCAAGCATCAGTGGATATTTATCTGAACAAAATGTCCTCTGTCAGGTTTACAGGAGAATCTTCACCTTAATCCAACCTTACATTAATCCAATCACACACCAAATAGCACCGCTTATTAGCGCTGAGTAGAGTACAGTCAAGTCTCGTTAATTAATCCGACACTCGTTAATCCGACAATCGGCTTTATCCGACACTAATGATGGGAACCGATTAAATCAGTGCTATTTAGACCCGTTAACCCGACAGTCTCGCACTCCGACTCCGACACACCTAATTTGCAACGAAATACCGAAATCACTCATTAATCAGTCTCGTTAATCCGACACAGTGATCAGCGTACTCCGTGGTCATCTGCCCGCGAGTACACAGCCAGTGTTTTGATGCGAGGCGAGTCGGCTGGTAGCTGCATATAACAAAGCTGCAGCGGTAAACTTACTTAACAATAAACATTTAATGCTTTAAATAAAGAAAACAGGATAATTCACATGCTTAGATTACCTCAATCTTATTAAAATCAGATACAAGTTCTCGCTATAGACGAGGACATCCCATTACAAGTCACGTCAGAACAACCTTTCGCGAACTATGACCTACCAATGAAATGACCAACAGGAAGTCGACGTTAGCCACTTAGAAAGCAGCTTTCTTAAGCTTTGGGTACCAGTTTCAAAGTTGGCCTCAGACCACAGTTATCCCCCCTAAGTTTTTTGTTAAAAAATGCATGCATGTACCTAAAAATAGGAAAAAAAAGAAAGAATTGATATACCGGACTGAAATTGATGTCTGTTGATAGTATATGTAATGACGAGACAGGAACACTTGCTTGTTCTGTCAATTTCCTTTTGGTTATGGAGTTATGGACTAATTAGAATTGCATTTGAAATGAATTCATGCCAAAAATGTACTCTCAAGTGCTATGGATGCAGCATGATTTCAAATGACTATAAGTCAAGCTGTGTATGAGTTAGGGATTCCAAATTTTCTGTGAGCCTTCAACAGTGTATGGGCTTAGTATTGATGAAGTTTTATTTGAATTGCATAGTTTTTTCTGTCCTGATAGGCCTCAGACCACAGTTATCCCCCCTAAGTTTTACCATGAACCGGAAGGAAAATAGGAGAATATAGTACCCTGTTTAAATGGGCTGTTCAGCCCATGGCAATTTTTTTGGAGTGACTTTACAGTGCCTTTCAGCAGGGGCCGTGACTTTACATGCTGGGACTACAACAGGTCAAGGTGCGCCAGGCCAGAATGCAAGTTTATTCATAAATGCTCCAATTGTGGCGAACAACATCCCGCCTATTCTTGCTTTCGCGCAAAGGGGGGTCGTAGACCCTCCAAACAACTTAACTCCACACAGGCAACCCATGCTAAAGGCACTGGCCCCAACTCCACTCATACTCACTAGATTAAAGCGACATTTGCAACTGTACAAGCATTCTAACCATGCCCATGCCATTTATTTATTACAAGGTTTGGAATCAGGTTTTCAACTGGAATATAGTGGGGCACGCCTAAGTCGTTGGTCTGAGAATCTACGCTCAGCCAGGGATCCCATTTTACAAGAGATAGTAGCTGCCAAATTGAAAAAGGAAGTAAAATTAGGTAGGGTGGCAGGTCCTTTTGAAACGCCGCCCCTGTTGAACCTACAAGTTTCACCCATCGATCTCGTACCCAAAAAGCAAACGGGTAAGAGTCAGTCCTTGCTGGGGACAGACGATTTTCGTTTAATACACCACCTTTCTTATCCTCAAGGCAGATAAATCAACGACAACATAGACAGCGAAGCATGCTCCGTGTCATATGCACGGTTCGACGAGGCTGTCAGTATGGTACAGCAACTTGGTCCGAATGCTCTACTTGCAAAATTTGATGTGAAATCGGCTTTCAGGATTATGCTGGTACACCTTCAGGACTTTGAGTTGCTAGGCTTGTGCTTTCAAGGTAAATACTACTTTGATAAATGCTTGCCGTTTGGCTGTTCCATATCATGCTCAATGTTTGAAAAATTCAGCACCTTTTTGCAATGGTGTGTCCAGCAAAAGTTGCCTAACGGCCAACTCATGCATTACCTTGATGATTTTCTCACAGGCGGAACTGCAGGAACAAAAGACTGTGGTGACAACCTTGATACATGTCTCAGTACTTTCCAGGAGCTGGGCGTACCCGTAGCACATGAGAAGACAGTAGGTCCTGCATCCTGCTTAACATTCCTAGGTCTTGAAATCGACACAGTCAGGATGCAGGTTAGAATACCACAGGAAAAGATTGTAAATATCAACGCAATCATACACGATATGCTGGCCTCAGGTAAGCACAAAGTGACCCGTAAAGCTTTGCAGTCTCTGGTGGGTAAGCTAAATTTCATGTGCCGGGCAATACCCATGGGTAGACCGTTTTGCCGCAGACTGATTGATGCCTATACAAAGGTAAGTCATCAAGCACACCGTGTTCGCATCACGCGGGGAGTTCAGGAGGACCTAGAGGTTTGGCTCGGGTTCTTGGGGGAATTTAACGGTGTGTCGGTTTTTCAGAATAAAAAGTGGGCTGACAATACATGTCTGCAGCTGTTTACTGACGCAGCCAGCACTGTGGGGTTCGGCGCATACGATAACGGGAACTGGGCAAACGGGCTCTGGCCCCGTGAGTGGGTGGAGGACGGCTCGACTCGTGACATGACACTGCTGAAGTTGTTTCCGATTGTGCTGTCAGTTTGTCTGTGGGGGACAGTCTTTGCTAACAGGAAAGTACTTTTCTTTTGTGATAACCAAGCTGTAGTGTCAATAATAAATAAACAGTCTTCAAAGGCACCCAGAATCATGTCACTGATTAGGCAGCTAGTGCTGCAGTGCCTCAAACACAACATTTTGTTCAAGGCCAGATATATAACAACACACGACAATATTATCGCAGATGCACTGTCGAGATTTCAGTGGGAACGATTCCGCAATGCAGCTCCATCAGCCAATCTGCATCCCACACCACTTCCAGACAATCTCTGGCAGGGCTAACAATCGAGGCAGAGAGGCTCCTTCAGCGATCATTGGCGGCAAACACGTGGGCAACTTACCAGGCAGGAACCCAAGCGTTGCAAGCATTCAGGGCATCACAAAACCTGGGAGATGTCTGGCCGGTTCCAATAACTCATCTGGTACATTTTATTGCTCACCTGTCAGTGTCAGGACATGCACCGAGTACGGTAAGAACGTATATGGCCGGTATCTCAACGTACCATAGGCTACACAGCATGGAAGACCGCACAGGCCACTTTGTTATTACTAAAATGATTACGGGGATGCAAAAGTGTCAGGGGAGGCAGGATCACAGAAAACCAATAACAATAGACCTTCTCAAAGTAATTGTAAACAACCTGCAATTTGTCTGCTCTTCTACCTATGAAGTAAGATTGTTCAAAGCAGTATATTGCTTGGCCTTCTTTGGTTTCTTTCGGGTGAGTGAACTCGTGCAAACCAAACTTTCTCAGCCAGGGTGCGCTTTCTTGGACCTAGAAGTCCAAGACACGACTAAAACAGTAACAGTCGCTCTAAGGCATTCAAAAACGGACAGGCACTCACATGGCATAGTTGTTTCCATTTCCGCCATACCTGGCCACAATCTGTGTCCAGTGGCTGCAGTTAAAGCATACCTAACAGTTCGATCACAGGGTCAGACTCAAGCTTTCGTACACTTTGATAAATCTCCCCTGACCAGGTATCAATTTCAGGCCGTGCTAAAAAGAGCACTGGCGCATAGCGGCATCTGCACAGCAGCATACTCTTCGCATTCCTTCAGGATTGGCGCAGCAACGACAGCAGCCTGAAACGGAGTGAGTTCAGATTTGATACAGCACCTTGGTAGGTGGGGGTCAGAATGTTATAAAAGCTATATACGCATACCTGCAAACATTTAAATCGCCAACCATGCAAGAACAGTTTTCTTCCTATTGATTCAGGTTTTCAGTATGGTTGATTGGGTCCAGCTTCCTGACCCGGGCGAGAGAGCACCTACAGGACAGTGACTTCGGTATTCCAGGGGGATGTCTCTGGTTGGCAAGGGGCGTCATGAGGTGGGAAGAGCTGACCGAGCTAATAGATGCCCAGGTCAAAGCAATGCAGACACCACCAAAGGCGGTGGTGATTCACCTTGGTTCGAACGACCTGGGTAAGGTAACCACGTGTCAGCTATATCATGAGATCAAGCTGGCACTCCTGAGGATACACCTCCTCCTACCTGGTGCTGTCATTCTGTGGTCAGACATGCTGCCACGGAGGTACTGGCATGTAGCCAGCCGTGCCCGGGACCTGGACGGGGCCAGGCAGAAGCTGAACAGACGAGTGGGGAACAGGGCCCGTGAGCTTGGGGGGATACGGGTTCCCAACACAGTGTTCAACCAGCAGGAGCAGCAACTGTACCTGCGTGACGGGGTTCATTTGTCACCGGCCGGACTTGATCTTTACACACAAAACATTGGCAGCTCCCTTTCCGCAGCATGCTTGTAGGAAACATTTTCAGTATAGGATAACACGGTGGGTGTACATGAGCGCGAATGGTCGCGGTTGTGGGGAAGCACCTTGGTGCTTGTGGCGGGGTGCTGGTGGACTGCATTACAAGTTACATTTGGCGTCTTGGGATACATCCCAAATTATAAATTATTTAGGATAGGGTTACCCGCTTTACAGCAGGAACCAATTTATCCATTCTGCTTTACAGCAGATGGCTTAGTGTCCGTTTTACAGCGAATGGTCAGCTTGGCAACAATAGTTGCCCTCGCTCATGGTTTGGCAATGGTACTTGCCTGGCAGCGATAGCTGCATAGCAACATGGGTTGCTTGGCAACGGTAGTTGCAGGGCAGCGGGCGCTGCATTGGTAAGCAACATGGGTTGCTTGGCAACGGTAGTTGCAGGGCAGCAGGCGCTGCATTGGTAAGCAACATGGGTTGCTTGGCAACGGTTGTTGCAGGGCAGCGGTTGCTGCAGTTGGGGTTGCTTAACAGGGGTTAAGCTCATTGCCGAAGTCCACCAGTACCTCCACATCCGCTACCATTTCATCCAATAATATCTCTTGTCTTAATTTGAAGCTCCGCTATCATGCATGATGGCGGAGCCTGTCATAATGGAGTCATGTCCTTATATAGTGCCCTGTTTAAATGGGCTGTTCAGCCTGTGGCAATTTTTTTGGAGTGACTTGTGATAGCTTAAATGAAAGATAAGACATTGTAGTTTGCTGTCAATTTTTTGTTAGCCCCAATCTGTGAAGGTATTGATTCCAGCTTCTCATGATTTGACCCCAAGATTAAGGCCGTTGTGTGTGTTTCGGCTCGAAACTTCCGGTGAGCATTGTTGACAGTGGTTACTGCGAAAGCAAGGTGGTGAATGCTGGACGTAACTTTGCGTTTTAAGTGACAAGTGGCAGGTTGGTCAGCATGCAACAGGAGAACGGCCTACGACTGATAATAATTATGGTGGGCTGTCATGTCACTGTAGATAGCAAAGAAGGAAATTAATTGTGGTCTGAGGCCTGATATGGTGAGGCTAGTGCATATGTTTGATTCACTATATCTCTATTATTATGCAAGAAATTGACTTGAAACTTGGCACATATATTCACAGTAAGTGTTGAAATCTGTGTACATGTGTTTTCAGGTTGAAATATTTTTTTATTTTTTTTAATGATTTTGTGTTCTTTTTCGAACGTGCGATTTTATGCATGTTGTTGAAATGAGTGAATGCCAGCATCATAATAAGTCATATGAGTTCCAATATGGTAGAATCATGTATCACTACACCTGTCGTGCCTCGTTTGCACTTGGACACTATTAATATGGCCAACATCGAAGCCTTTTTCAAGAAATACAGAGAGATATTTGCTCGGCATTCAGCCAAAAGTGACCAACATGGGACGTGTCAAAACGGCCCATGTCAAATCTGGTCTAGGGCATGTAAGCCCAGTGAATATGGGGTTTTGAGGTACTATTGCCCCATATCCAACAAGTGGCGCACCGTACATGCCCATAGAGTTAGCTACATTGTGCATAGGGAAGATTTCGACATAGGTGATTTGGACATCAGCCATTTGTGCCATAATTCCAAATGCACCTACATGTATGTCGAACATCTGTCTGCTGAGCCGCATAGTATAAATGCAGACAGAGAAGCCTGTGTGAACAGGGGTGCATGCAAAGGCCATGCGCCATATGCGGATTGCCTTTTGGCTTTGAAGCTGTGAAAGGAGACAACAACAAGCAAAGTAAATGATTAAGATTTTATTCATTAACTGATGTTCATCACAGTGACAGCTGATTGTAGTGTCATGGTGACTGATTTACGACACCCATTGTCTAAAGAACATTTAATTGCAAAGGCTCATTACCCTGGAGCCATGACATCTATATGCCTTGAAACATTTAATTGCTGTTATTTATTAGATGCTAATCCTATTTGTTAATCCCCATTTTTGTGTACATCAACCGTCTGCCATCCTGAACAGGATGTGCAAGTATGTCACTGATGATTTACTGTTTACATTTATATTTATTACTTACTACATGTCAGGTGACCTTGGCTATATAAGCCTTGGTCCAGAGAGAAAGAGAGAAGGGGTTTGACTCTCTTACCAAGCAGACCTCTCTCCCACAGCCCAGAGTGTGTACCGACTCTCTGTGGCACCCTCAGTTATTATCTAAGTATATTGTAAATTGTTAATTGTTCTTGTAAATAAAATTGTGATTAGTCTCCTGTGACTCTGGCTCTTTGCTGACTAATTCCCCAAGAAAACCAGCACGTCATTTGGAAGGTATTGTTCACCCAGAACAGTTCCATGATAATTTGGTGGAGAATCCGGGTATGACAGACTTCTTAGTCTGTCCTTTCCTGTACCTCTTTGCAGCATGGCTTATGGTTCACAAAACTGTAGGAAGTGACAGTCTCTTATTAAAAGGATATACTACCTTCCTGGGGGCCAATCACCAAGAACGAAGAAATGGCCTTTAACAAGATTGAAGAAAGAACAAGAACCTCTCTGATCAAGAACAAGTTCTCAGATCCCAAACCTTCCCTGCTCGAATATCTTAGCAACACTGCTAAGACTTCCCCTTCAAGATGTCGTTCCTGCACATGACCTAAGAAAAGAAGTATACACGCCTTTCCCACAGAGATCCGACCACAGCCATCATCATGCAGACCCTGCACAATACAGAAACCGCCTCACAGCCACCTACAAGATGGACACTGTGTACAAGATATCTCATTGGGACTTACTAATTTGTGTTTACTTACATGGACTCAATCAAGGATATATATTGTGTGACTGTTGAATAGTAGTGCAACCAGGTATGTTAATCAAAGCCAGTATATTAATGCCAAAATGTGTCTTTCCAAAGTTCAGTTTTGTATGTGTGCAATATACTCCAAATTACATCTTTAGTCAGCTAGATCTTTGAAGTTATTGTGTAGGGAATCTTTGAAATGCGTCCAGGCCACGCCAGACATATAGTTGCAGCTAGGGCCCAGACAAACCTAAGCTGTAGGGTTATCGAGTCACACCTCTAAGCTCGACTCGTAATTTTAAAAATCTAAACGACAAAATTTGTCATTTGTTACAAGTAATTAATGTGCACAGTTTGGTACAAAATTGAATGTATTGTCTAGGACTTTGAATTCAGATTAGGGATATTCTTGGGTGAGCCACCCCTACACATATGTTTATTGTATGTCAGTATTAAGTAATTAACAGCACAGCAGTATTCAGCATTTCAGAATTTTGATGTCGGAATTAAGGATTTTTTTTCTTGGGCATCGCACCCACAATATCTGGGCAAGCTCCGTCAAAGACACGGGAAGAGCACCCATTGTACTTAAAAGGGCAATAGTACCCACAAGTACCGTTTGAGTCACGCGGTAAAGCTAGACTCCTGGTTTCAAATTTCTCTATGCAAAATATTTGCTGAGATGTTTAATTTGTACTTTTTATGACATTAATCATTATCATTATTGGGTACTGAGTCGCACCGCCAAGCCAGACTCCTGAATTCAAAGAACCTTCAGTGATATATTTATTGAATCTGTGCAAAGCAGTAATTACCTTGTAGTGAAATTGCACATTACAAAGATCACTTGGTTAGTTTTCAAACTGGCACTAATTCAAATTGGCTAGATGATCACTTTCATACCGTCATTGCATAGATATATTTGTTGCATAAGGATTTCATATAACTGATTTTGATCACATTTGCATGGTTGTTTTCGTTGGTGAAAAAAACTCACACATATCAATTTGGACTCATATAAGCTTGGGGTCCAAGCTTCACGTAACGGAGGGAAGTTGTCATGGTGACTGATTTACGACACCCATTGTCTAAAGAACATTTAATTGCAAAGGCTCATTACCCTGGAGCCATGACATCTATATGCCTTGAAACATTTAATTGCTGTTATTTATTAGATGCTAATCCTATTTGTTAATCCCCATTTTTGTGTACATCAACCATCTGCCATCCTGAACAGGATGTGCAAGTATGTCACTGATGATTTACTGTTTACATTTATATTTATTACTTACTACATGTCAGGTGACCTTGGCTATATAAGCCTTGGTCCAGAGAGAAAGAGAGAAGGGGTTTGACTCTCTTACCAAGCAGACCTCTCTCCCACAGCCCAGAGTGTGTACCGACTCTCTGTGGCACCCTCAGTTATTATCTAAGTATATTGTAAATTGTTAATTGTTCTTGTAAATAAAATTGTGATTAGTCTCCTGTGACTCTGGCTCTTTGCTGACTAATTCCCCAAGAAAACCAGCACGTCATTTGGAAGGTATTGTTCACCCAGAACAGTTCCATGATAATTTCACACTCAAACATGCTATGAGTAATACACCTGTTCTGGCGTATCCAAATTTTGACAAAGAATTTCTTCTTGCAACTGATGCCAGTGATATGAGCATAGGTTTTGTTTTGAGTCAAAAAGACGAGAAGAATAATGAACATCCAATAGCTTTTGGTGGTAGAGCTCTTCATGGCAGCGAAAAGAACTGGAGCATTACAGAAAAGGAAGGCTTAGCTCTAGTTGAAGCCATTAGATCCTTTCGTCCATACCTTGCAAATTCCAAATTCACAGTCTACACTGATCATATAGCATTGAAGTGGCTGAAATCCATCAAGGATGCCACAGGCAGGTTAGGACGATGGTCTTTGGAACTTTCTACCTACACATTTGACATTGTTCACCGCAGCGGCAAAGCCAATGGGAATGCCGATGCTCTCTCACGTAGGGAATATGAGGAAAATATTAACTGTAATGATCAGACAGAAGAAGATGCTGAGAAAACAGTCTTCTCAGTAACTTCAACTCAGCTAAGCAAATCAACTAGCAATACAATCTTGCCAAACACCCATTCATCCACACAGGTCACACAGACAACTCAGACTGAGGATATTTGCACACCTATTGTCAATCACTCAAAATCAGTCACCATGACAGTAGCATTGCATATACAAAAAACATAGCTGTACAGCAACTGTTACCTATTTCAACTCATTTTTTTACACAAAGTCAGTCATAAGCTAGTCATTAGCTACAGTATTACTGCACATGTTCATTTCTTTGAATATGAATGGTCAGCTTGTTTACTAAAACATGGCACAGGGTCAAGTTGATCCTTTTTGTAGTCCCCCCTCTGTTTGTCACTCAGTTTTGACTTTAAATGTTCACTAATTTTGCTCCCATGCTGCACGAGCTTTCTTTTCACAACACTTGGACTTTTCTGGTATTCCTTGTGATAGGCAGCTTCCTTGTCCATTTGTTCAAGTGACCGCACTGCTCGACTTGATAGTTCAACACCAGAGTTTTGGCACTTGTCGATTGCTGATGTCCCGGGGCCATTGTTGAGCCTATGAAAAGTCGATGAAGCCCTCCCGATCATATTTCTTGAAAAGTTCACGTTCTTTGGCAAAGAAATACTCATTGATCGGTTCACGGCTTCACATTTCTGTGTGTCTGTGTACAGTTTCATTTGTTCGACAACTTCGACACTCAGCTTCATCTTGAGAATTTCATTCATCAAGTGTTTATCATTGTCATCCATATTGAAATGAGTGATTTTGTTGCAGCCGAGGAACATGGACCGCTGCCACCAGCTGTTTGTTACACCGCCTCGACACACAACAGAGTACCGGGCACACCTGGAGCAGTCGCTGCTGTAGCACTTAAGGGTTGCTTCGAGCACTCTAGGTAAGATACTAAGAAGTGCTTTCATGTCGCCTGCATGATCCTTCATGAGTTCTTTCAGTATCAGGCTGCACCGTGCCTTTACATCCTGACTTAGCACCTTCTTAGCCTCCAATTTCTGTGTACGAGTAGTGCCGGGGAACATATCTGGGTTGAAATCAGCTCTGTAGCATTGCCGAAACTGTCCTTGAGCCAAGTGGGTGGGATCAGCCAGCCTCTGCACCTTCCACATAGGGTCTAACACTTTCAGAGCCTTGTCTATTCCATCTGCAGACTTAGAATCCCCATCGGTAGTAGCATACTTAATTAGCACACCCTGTAGCGCAAGCTGATTTCCAATGTCCTCTCCCATATTGAACTCGGAGAACGGAGCGAAGGCCGACATGTTTGCAGTACAGTCTGGGTGCCCCCCTGGACACTTCACATCCATTCCTTTTCCTTTCCGCCAAGCACCAGTCCAGCACAGCTTATTCTGGAATGACGCGCCGATGATGAACTTCTTATCGGTAACAGTTTCGCAGGCTATGCTGATTGCTTGTGATGCATTCTGCCCTGGCTTCTTCCTGCTTGCTATTGTCGTTGAGTTGTATCGGCCATCCATGGCAATATTCATCTCGCATGGCTCAGTACCCCTCTTCCGATAAACTTCCTTTACCAATTCAACTTTTTCAGCCATATCCTGTGTATTCAGTTCAGTAACAGCAATAGCCACCTTGTTAGAGGTCCTCTGCATACTGCTCCTGCATGGGGGCGGAATGTCCATGTTCGCCATCAGTAACCTGGCTCTTGTGTTTCCAATAGGGGTGTCTTGAAGACCCAAGGCAAGTCCTACTGCTGGGTTTGGTCCAGGTTTGCCTGTCTTGATTTCTTTATACAACTTCATTTCAGGTGCTGTGAAGTCACATACAACACATTTCAGTGTCACTTTCCAGCATGCTCCCCATTTTCTCTCCTTGGCTATCTGCAGCTGAGGGTCGTCGCAGTCAGTGGATGTCGAACGATGCAGTCGCAGAGCTGTGTTCCATGCTTCGGCCACCTTTTCATTGTCGACTAGTCGCATACCCTCCAAGTCATCTTTGCTTGACTCTTGTTTCAGGTCTTGCATGCTGGCCGCAGTAGGCCGCAACAGCCTCACAGAGGTAGAGATGCCCTCACAGTCAGGTGTCGACAGCCCAGTGCCATCCAGCCTAGGTAACCAGTGAGAAGTCTTCAGCACTCATCCTAGTGACAGTCCTGGGTATCTGGGGTGGAGAGTCACTTTCTGTCTCTTCAGACTCAAGGGTGAGACCTTTGTTCCAGGGAGTGTGGCCCTTGCTGAACTGTGACTTGATTCTTTTGCGATCGCCTTTCATCGTGATTGTCTCGGACAGAACTAATGAGCTCTGAGCACAAGATGTACCTATATATATATACCCCATCACTGTGTAATGTCAATGGCAATGACAAGCGTGTAAATGTATTAGAAACTCTCGAGACATACATATGTCTTGTGCCAGCAGTCCAAATTGCAGTTGAGCTGTACACGCAGTTTGACACCTTGGCGTGTATTGGCCGAGTGTCAGCTGAGAGTGGTCACACCTGGTGACTCGCTGCACTTGATTGGCTGTACACAGCTACCTGTCCCACCAATCATTCTAATGAGTAAAGACAGGGCTTTCATGTGAATAAAAATTTAACAGTTTCAATTTTCATTTTTGTTGAAAAATATGAACTTTAATTCAATTTTTATGTTAAAAAATGCATGCATGTACCTAAAAATAGGCAACAAAAATGAAATTGATGTCTGTTGATAGTATATGTAATGACGAGACAGGAACACTTGCTTGTTTTGTCAATTTCCTTTTGGTTATGGAGTTATGGACTAATTAGAATTGCATTTGAAATGAATTCATGCCAAAAATGTACTCTCAAGTGCTATGGATGCAGCATGATTTCAAATGACTATAAGTCAAGCTGTGTATGAGTTAGGGATTCCAAATTTTCTGTGAGCCTTCAACAGTGTATGGGCTTAGTATTGATGAATTATTTGAATTTATTTGAATTGCATAGTTTTTTCTGTCCTGATAGGCCTCAGACCACAGTTATCCCCCCTAAGTTTTACCATGAACCGGAAGGAAAATAGGAGAATATAGTATCCTGTTGAAATGGGCTGTTCAGCCTGTGGCAATTTTTTTGGAGTGACTTGTGATAGCTTAAATGAAAGATAAGACATTGTAGTTTGCTGTCAATTTTTTGTTAGCCCCAATCTGTGAAGGTATTGATTCCAGCTTCCCATGATTTGACGCCAAGTTGAAGGCCGCTGTGTGTGTTTCGGCTCGAAACTTCCGGTGAGCATTGTTGACAGTGGTTACTGCGAAAGCAAGGGTGGTGGATGCTGGACGTAACTTTGCGTTTTAAGTGACAAGTGGCAGGTTGGTCAGCATGCAACAGGAGAACGGCCTACGACTGATAATAATTATGGTGGGCTGTCATGTCACTGTAGATAGCAAAGAAGGAAATTAATTGTGGTCTGAGGCCAGTTGCGACTTCCATTCCAGACTATGCTTTTTAAAGTATTTTGAATCTGTCAAACAGTCCGTAACAGTTGTTTTGTGTTAAACTTTAGAGGTTGAATGATCAGAAAACATATTCCGCCAACAATTTAACATAACATTATGAATATATATTTTATATTTTTTATAACGTGTTTGAATCCTTATCAATCGTGTAGTTTTCAGATTTTCGATCACGAACGTTGATACTACTAAATTTCGTTTATCCGACATACTCGTTAATCCGACACAATCATATGCAACCATCTATGTCGGATTAACGGGACTTGACTGTACTTCAGCTAAAACAATACGTGTGCGCTGGCTCGTGTCGGCCTTTGATGCAGTCGCAAAGAGCAAACACATCATGTTGGGTGGCGTCTGTCTGGACTTGCAGGTGTGATGACATGAGTGAGTAGAACGCTTGCCTTGACCCCAGCAGTGACAATTCACAGGATGTAATGAGTGTTTGAATGACATTGTTTATATACTTGTTACAGGTGCTGCTCAATAAACATTCATGTTGAATACATAGTTGTTTGTTTTCAGTTGTTTGTTGGTATTTCTGCTATCCAAAATGTCTTATTGTTGATATAAATGCGATCTTTAATAATGCGAGCAAAGACCACTCGCATTTTTCTCATTTAATTTCACGTTTTACAGTATTTACTGTTCATATTGCGCAATTGCACAGCCTTTTGTTGAGATTGTTGCCGAGTGACTCACACATGTTATTGAAAGCTTCTGGGCGATGTTCGTAGGACTTTATCTTATCCTGTCGACATTTTTTTATTTTATAGCCAAATAAGCTTTCCATTAAATATCGATCTTTGGCTTGAGCACCCGTTAAACAATGTATTTACACAAAAATAGGCTTAAGATACACAGTAACTGAATTTTGTCAAAGCATATTTTTGCCTGATTAAGAATGTCAAGAAAATAGGTTTTGTACATATAGCCTTAGCATTCGCCAAGATCATACTTTTATCTCAACGCTTTACAGACGCAAACTGACTTCTCACATCACCATGCACACAGCCTCATTTATAATTAAGCCCTCAGTCCTTCCTTCTTTCAGTCGTGCTTCTGAACGCAGTGTTCTAGCTGAAGCCTCTCTCGACAAGAAGTTTCCTTGGTAATTGTTGGTTCTTAATATCTTAATCTTGTCTTTGTATATGTATTGTTCTCGTTTTTGTTTGTTCTGTGTCCTTTCGATACACATTTAGTTACATTCGTTCAATAGCTGCGTTTCAACTCTTTTGTTGTTTGGCTATTTGATGTTTATCGGCACTGACCTTTTGTAAGCCTCTAAAGGTAGTTTATATTGTTACTTCTACACCTACGTTGAGGATGTTTTCTCTGTGCGTTCCTTTCGCACAGGCGACGCAGCAACGTTCTTGTGCCAGAGGTTCCCAACAATGGATGCTGCAGTTTGAAAGCTACAAATCTTCAGGTGCACAAGCAGATGGAGTCACTGGTGTGGGACCCAAAGATGTTCCGGCCCCACCGGTGGGGCAGGATACACTCACCCTTTCAAAAACACCTGGTATCATCACTGATTCATAAATGCATGCACATGATATAGCCTGAATCGTACAATGGACAATGCTTTTTATTTGTGTGTGTTTGTTGTTGAAAGACGAACTTAGAAATACTGAAATATGCCCCTGTTCACCCAGCAGTAGATAGATATCTGGTAGGATGAGATGGTCATGTCACTACCTCAAACGACAGCCTCTGTTGTTTACTCCCCAGGGATGGGAATGATAACTGACTGTACACTAATTCATTCCCGGGGTTTATAATGTCAGCAATTTGATCATGCTAAAGGATGGCTTTGACACGCTACAAATTCGTATATAAGCGCAGGGAAAGTGTTAAGAACTAAACATCAGCTCTTCATGTGCGATGAAATGGTACTGTATTCACAAACAGACAAACTAAGCTGAATACACATAGCACATCTTAACATGTACATGTAATAATTGTCATTCATTTTGATTACCTGGGACTGCATGAATCCCTTGTATCTAGCTGTGTTCATTATACAATGTACGACAATGTGACAAAACCATCGATAAGCCACACTGGGGTTCAATTTCACTCATTTCCTGTTGCCCTTTCTCACCCCTCTTACAATTTCACAAGTCTCCTCCTGCTTGATCTACACGTTATTTTTTCCATTCACGACGGGAGAATAATACATGAAATGGATCTCTATTTGTAGAAACAACTGATGTGTGATCAATGACAAAAAGTGGAACGGACATACAGAAAACATGGAACTCTTGATGCTAATGTCTTCGTTGTTCACGCTAATAGTAACGTAATTAAGGAGGGTAAATCCAAGGAAAAGAAACACCTGTCGGATCAGATTCTTACCCGAGTGTCAGCTCTAAGAAACACTAGTGGTGGCTCGGTTGTCGTACATTAAGAAGATCAGGAAGGTGACAACAGAAGCTTAGAATATTTTGATGAATTCATTAGTGGTTCTTTGAGTGATCTTATTTCCAACGGGACACTGTATGTCAATGTGTTTAAACGTGAATGGTTAAATTTGAAGAGAGAATTTCAAGAATTTTCAGACTTTATTGTAATCGGAATTGAGCAGGACCACTCAAACGTATCCACAGTTACCTTCAATACCAAAATACGATCTGACTTTGAAATCAGGGACCCTTCGATTTTAAACATTGTTTCCCTATTGACCAATAAGCCCAGAAACACACAGAGTGTACCAAATATCAGGGGACTACCAAGAGACATTTCAAAGCTATGTGAATCTCGAAATAGTGAGTTCAAAGCCTTTCATCCAGATGAAAGTAAGGTGGAAGATATAAACAAAGGCAAACCTGACATTGTCGAATATCTATGGTCAGATCTGAAGCTGAGGGACAACATAACGTCCTTCACGAAAATACCAGACGGAGGATCTTTGTATGTGGGGATTTCTGAAGTGAACAAAGATAAAAAGTCAAAGCGTTTTGTTGCTACAGGATTTCAGCTTGAAAACACTCCTGAACCTGAGCCTTGGCGGGTTGTCAAAATCAGTGACCATATGTTCAAACTGAGGTTAAACAGAATTCAATTTGAAAGGAACATATTTGACAAATTGAATGAGTTGACTCTCCTGGGCCTAAATGGTCAATTCAGCAATCCTCCAAATGATATGATAAAAGTCACCTTTCACAGGGTAGAAGGGACTTTACCAGAACTGCACGTCCTAGAAGTATCTATCTGCTACTTAGATGGGATATTGTTTTATGACCATGGTCCCAGATCCCATGTGGTGGACACCAAACAGGAAACCCACCAATGCATTCGCATGACCAATGAGGAATGGTTAAACAGATTGTGCCAGAACTGCATCGGTTGTGGGCGGCGGTGGGATTATTTTAGGAAGGAAAAGTAGACATACCACGACATGCTATAAAGGGAGATCTGTAAGGACATAGTTATCAGAAGAATTTACAGACATCACGATTCAAAAGTTGTTTTTGAAAACAGAGTGACTATCATTAAGGTGGGTCTCTTGTAAACACGAGGCTCACAGTAGTGGGTTGTTGTGAAGTGGAACATACAGTATTTAGCAACAGTGTATCTCATGTGCACAATTTCTTCAGAATCAAGAGGATCTTAAGTTTCAGCAGCTTTACATTGGGGATAATCCTACAAAGTGGCTATCAATAGTTGAACCGTCATCGTGTACTATACATCATGTCATCGACTGAAGGTGATGATTCTGACGGTTCTGGTGCCTACTTCTCTGAGGGAGATATACCCTGCTCACTCACAAAGAGTGATGGCTCAGAGTCAGATACAGAATCTGAAATGATGGATTTGGAAGGTACATATAGATGTGTGTAAAGATGCTACAGGCGTTTTCATGTTCAGGTTAAATTGTGACATATATAGCAAAACTTATGACACAAAGTTCAGATATGCTTCACATCATATCATATTTTTTGAATTTATGTGTGTATGTGTGCATGCGTGTGTGCGTGTGTGCGTGCGTGCGTGCGTGCGCACGGAAACGTGTGTGTAGGTAGGTATACAGGTATATAATTTGAAACAGTAGTGCCTTGTAGTTACTGATTTGTTGTATGTTATGAAGAAGAGGCGGTGGTATTTGTTTGCTGATGTCCCCTTGTAATGCTTTCAGGAACGGACATGCTGCTTACCCCATTCTATCTTCAAGGTGACGAGCATCGCAATATTACTGCTAATGGTTTAAGTCCATCAGCTGGTAAGTAATTCAATATAATATCAATTTAAGGTAATATTCAATAATATAATATTTATTGTAGTGATGGTAAACTATTTGTTTTGGTTTATGTTCAGAGTCCATCATCCTGCCTGGAGAAATGTCGCACTATTTACAAACTCGCCACCCGGACATACACAGCAACCTGATGCAGCTCCATGGAGGAAGAGGGTCCATGGTATACGTCCCTGCCTCCATCACCAACTTCCATCAGCTCAGTATTTCTCACCCCAGGCCAAACAGCGTCTTGTTTGATGCATTTGTATTTCATCCCTCAAAGCCAATCATGCTGCTCACCTTCTCAACACACACCAAACCAAGAGTTTCCCGATACAACGCCAGCGTGACTAGAGCTGCCATGATGTTTGTGACCTCAAACCTTCAAGACACAACCACGTTTGTCCATGGTGTGATCGATACCGCTACATGGGAATGTAAAACTCTGTTTGCGGAAATGATTAGAGAATTTGAAACATCTGCAGAGACCTTTTCTGTTCCTATTTCCCTACAAATGAATGAAAACAAATGCAGAAGTGCTATCAAGGTTTTGCTTAATATAGACTCAAGCCAAGTGAACTCAGAAGGAGAACCAGAAGAACAACACCCATCAGCCGGGATGTCGGTGTGTCTGGCAGAGAACAGCAACACGTTCAGCGGTAAACATAATTCCTCAGATATATCATGATTCCAGTAACATCTTACACTGTTTAAAAAGCCATCATACTTGTGTCATGTGCGTAATTATGTTTGCATTTGATGGAAAAGCAGAAGCAGCCCCGTCCCACCTTTTCTGTAATGCCCTAAACCTTTCCTACCTGAAACATTTACTGCAAACCATTTTTATCAGTTGTCAATCTATATTCATCTTTGATTTATCATGTTGTCTTGGGCCAAACAGTTCTCTTTTGTGGGTTCAACATTTTTGGTTGCTACCAAGTAACTTATATATATGTGGACCAAAATGACAACCAGCAGACATGAGTCATGTCGACAAAAAAGGACAAAAATCATTTCCACGATCAGGACAAATCTCTTCTGAAAGCAAGTGTTCATTGTGACCACCATTTGTATCAACAACTGCCAGACATCTCCTGTAGTGGAGTGACCCAGGCCATGTGAGTCATGCTGGTATGTTGTTGTGGGGAGAGATGGTACACTTATTTTAGAGTTCATACATAAGGTTTTTGGTCGTTGTGGGTGTGTTTGTTATTTTCAACCATGAACCATACTCTTCTATGAGAGCTACCTCACTGATGGTAATATGTTAACTCCTGTAGCCTGACACGTCAATTTTTCAGTAGCCCATCCTTGCCGTAAAAGGCGACAATGCTTGTCGTAAGAGCCAACAAGCGGGATTTGGTGGTTAGACTCGGTGACTTGGTTGATGCATGTCATCGTATCCCAGTTGCGGAGATCGATGCTCATGATATCAATCACTGGATTATCTAGTCCAGACTCGATTATTTACAGACCGCCGTCATATACTTGGAATATTGCTAAGGGCGGCGTTAAACAATAAACGAACAAACGGATAATTGGCTCAGAATGGTTTTGATCTACTGCAACCTGTATGATGATGCGTGTTCCAACCAGAGGCGACCCGTGAAGATTCCGGGGTAGAATAGGTCTTCAGCAACCCATGCTTGCCGTAAAAGGTGACTATGCTTGTCGTAAGAGGCAACTAACGGGATCGGGGGGTCAGACTCGCTGACTTAGTTGATGCATGTCATCGATCTCAATTGCGTGGATCGATGCTCATGATATCAATCACTGGATTGTCTGGTCCAGACTCGATTATTTACAGACCGCCGTCATATAGCTGGAATATTGCTGAGTGCGGCGTTAAACAACAAACCAAAAATCCAACCAGAGGCCCGCTACAATACAGTCATCCGTACAGTGCTCGTATCGCCTGCGCCATCTTACACTGCCATGATCCTGTACGGCTGCTGATGCTGACATGTTGTTGAAGTGTCAATTATATTCTGTTTGACCATGGTGAACTTGGTGTCAGCGATGAAGAGTCCGTTGGTCTTTCTGTAGTTGATGCATGACTGTGTTACTAACGGCAGAATTCAGATATAAATTTTACACCCAAAGCTTCCACGTGGATCTGACGACAGTTGTTCATGTGATACATGTCCAATCTATCATATGAGAGCTCGATCACCACGACACCAAATATGTCAACCAAAATAGTATTTCCATCTATTATGATCTGATGACACTTCCAGTTATATTGATTAGTAGCATTAGATTACATAATAGTGATATTTCCTTTTCTTTTGAGTATATGTTGGTCTCAGCATAGGTGATGTTAAATAACTTTCCTGCTTTTTTTTTCAGGTGTCCTTGGACGTGGAATTTTAACATTTTTTGGAAATGCTGTCAGACGACACATATATAAAAGTTTATTTCCTTACGCGAAAAAATCATAATGTCACTTTTTCAAACAGCATCCGGTTATCAAGTGTCCTGGGGTTTAGTCCAGGAGAGAGAGAACCATCTACTACTCGCCTTTACGCCATTCTTTTAAAGGAACATAAATTTCAGAAGATATTACGTTTCTGGTAGACCGCCTCCGTGGTCTAGTGGTAGAACGTCCGCCCGGAGAGCGAAAGGTCGGGAGTTCGATACCCGACCGCGTCAAAAAGTTAAAAGATGGTACTTTTTGTTACCCTCTCTGGCGCTGGGAATTAAAGGGCCAAAAGAACAACTGGTCGGCTCGGAGTCCGTATACTGTGTCTGCGTGGGGTATTAGCACTATAAAATCGAAATGTGTCCAGACGAGTACAAGCAGCCACACACACGTGCATGCACGTCGCTGTGTACATGCAATAATCTTGGACGCGACGGTGAACACCATTTTCACCTCACTGTGTTGTTTGAGTGAGTTGGGTTAAAGGTCGCTTGACATGATTTCAGTCAATTCACAACATATTCGCCACTTGCGTGTATTGACTTGACAGATAAGGGCCATAATCAATGCGAATTTTCTTTCGACGCCCTAAATCACGAACGTTTTGTTAATTAATAGTGCTACAAACACAAATGTCTCCAACTCCGCACGTAATGATAAGCTGTAGTCAAATACAGGTGTTTGGCAGATTATACAAATGAAAACAATTATGGCTGTATATTGCGTTATCTGTACAAAGATGAAACTTCGGAATTAACAAATATCCATGTGTAACTGCATTTGTGACGGCAGTTTTGGGTGTGACTTGGTGAATTTTCCGTCTGTGACTGTAGCTGTCTGACACCATAGCCTCCGAATGGGAAACAAAGGGAGATAACTCTAATTTATTTTAATTCTTGTCAGGTGTGCTGTTTTTAAGTTTCGTGTTTTGTTGACAATGTATTTAATGATTACACGCAGCTGATTTTTTTTCAATTTCTACATGATCGTAGCAATAGCTTTCATAGATATACGTAAATCTGGTTCACAGGTTTGAAATCTGAACTAGAATTAGAAATCAAGTTGGTGAGGTTTACAAGTTTTTATACTCGTCATTGCAACGACATCTATACATGATATTTAAAGCACGCCTGGCTGTTCCAAGGGCGGATGCTGCATGTTTAAAAGGGAGGGGTATAAAATAACAAAATCCTCACTCATTGCGGGGGTGGGGTGAGGCAGTTGGTCATACTGAGAACGTGTTGTAATTTCTCCTTAACGTAGAACAGATGAATTGAGGATAATGATGACATCAGAGTTGCAAGCGTTCCAAGATTAATTCAGATGCAGTGTGACCTGACAGTTGTTGTTGTTGTTGTTGTTGTTGTTGTTGTTGTTGTAACCGAGCCGGGCTGGGGCGTGGTCTTGACATTCCAGTAACAAGTGAGCAATGGAATCAGGTTGATTGCACGATGGACAAGTCTGAGGCGTGAGATGGCAATTTCAACTTTCTGTCTAGGCGGCTCAAGAGTGAAAGGACTCACAAGCATAGTCTATTTTTCATCTGATATGTGATTTGTAGAGGTCCAGCTGAGTGTCCCTCGATGTGCCCCAAGATGTACCTGAAATTGCCCGTAATACGTTCAGGTCTTTTTGACATCTGTTTTCCACATATTCTATATGTTTGTTTAGAAGTCTGATTGATTGACTGAGGTTGGGGATTTTACGTGCGCTTTCCGACTGCAAGCGTATGTTGCACACGGGCCCGCCCCGCCATTTAATGGATTTGCCAATAAATATGAAGGAAGGGATTTGTGCAACCCAGGAGGCGGTTTAGGGGCTGCTTATATAGGAGTTTTTAAATTTTACAGATTTGGAATGAATGCCAAGGGGGGAGGGGGCGGGAGAGGGGGAGAGAAGTTGAGCAGTCAAACTGCACCTACTTATATAGTGGAGGGGCGCATATTGTTTTGAAGACATTATTTTAATTTCTTGTCACCATTAGTTCAGTTCCTTTGTTATTTCATGTGTCGTTCCTGGGCGATACAATATGGGTGGATTATGGTAATAATATTAAAAAAAACAAAGGCTGGCGTTCATTTGAGCCGGCAGCATTTCAGTCTGACCGCCGACTTGTCAAGGGGAATACCGTTATTAGTCAGTGTGCCAATCTTGAAGTGACACTCAGCCGGGGACTGTAATACAACTAGGCATCTATTGTCTAAGTTATGTCTCGCGGCATGTTTTTACAACCAAAGTAAGTTACTCCCATTTATTGAGACCGCATCCGTGGTCTAGTGGTAGAGCGTTCGCCCGGAGAGGGGAAGGTCCGGGGTTCGATCCCCGGCCGCGTCACACCAAAAGACGTTACAAAATGGTACTTGTTGTTACCCTGCCATGTCTGGTCGGCTCGGAGTCAGTATACTGTGTCTGAGTGGGGTATTCATGTTAAACTGCGGCATGGTATCTCAGTGGGCTAGCACTATAAATCGGCATCAGTCCGGACTAGTACAAGCAGCCACACAAACACACACACGTACATGCACGTCGCTATATAAGTGCAATAATCTTGAACGCGACGTTAAACCCCATTTCCCCTCACCTCACCCATTTATTGAGATGTCCGAGGTTTGCCTGCAAGGATACGTTTGTGTATTTTATAAATTTTGAATATTATTTTTATATTTTGATATGAATTATTAAGCAAGTGTTTGCACTATGACAATACTACAATCAGCCTGGATCCGCTTATGTGCTCTCAAATGAGTATTTACATTGAACATTCTCGTAGCAATTGATGTTGGAAGAGACAGATTAGTTCTCTTACCTTAATTCCCGCAGCTAACACGCCAGTGAATAAAAATACATAGTCTTAGAAGTACTTTGGGTTTGATAGTTGTGTTGAAAACACATCCCCCGATCACTCAGTGAAACCCGATCACCCAGTGGATTATGGTGTTTAGAGTGTTATCACCTGTAAGATTGTTATCACCTGTAAGATTGTTTTCACCTGTAAGATTGTTATCACCTGTAAGGTTGTTATCACCTGTAAGATTGTTATCACCTGTAAGATTGTTATCACCTGTAAGATTGTAATCACCTGTAAGATTGTTATCACCTGTAAGGTTGTTATCACCTGTAAGATTGTTATCACCTGTAAGGCTGTTATCACCTGTAAGGCTGTTATCACCTGTAAGATTGTTATCACCTGTAAGATTGTTATCACCTATAAGATTGTTATCACCTGTAAGGCTGTTATCACCTGTAAGATTGTTATCACCTGTAAGATTGTTATCACCTGTAAGGCTGTTATCACCTGTAAGGTTGTTATCACCTGTAAGATTGTTATCACCTGTAAGATTGTTATCACCTGTAAGGTTGTTATCACCTGTAAGATTGTTATCACCTGTAAGGCTGTTATCACCTGTAAGATTGTTATCACCTGTAAGGTTGTTATCACCTGTAAGATTGTTATCACCTGTAAGGCTGTTATCACCTGTAAGGCTGTTATCACCTGTAAGATTGTTATCACCTGTAAGATTGTTATCACCTGTAAGATTGTTTTCACCTGTAAGGCTGTTATCACCTGTAAGATTGTTATCACCTGTAAGATTGTTATCACCTGTAAGGCTGTTATCACCTGTAAGGTTGTTATCACCTGTAAGATTGTTATCACCTGTAAGGCTGTTATCACCTGTAAGATTGTTATCACCTGTAAGATTGTTATCACCTGTAAGATTGTTATCACCTGTAAGGCTGTTATCACCTGTAAGATTGTTATCACCTGTAAGATTGTTATCACCTGTAAGGCTGTTATCACCTGTAAGATTGTTATCACCTGTAAGGTTGTTATCACCTGTAAGATTCCCATTCCCTGTCCGTGTATACTTCTATATTACAGCTCCACCTCTTATCTTTCACAGGACGGATATACAATGTTATGTTAATAATAAGTTAGTAATTCCAAGCTATTGTTTAAATATTTTTCATACGTATATTAGCCAGCATACATTTCCAGATTGAACAGACCCGGAAGTGTTTAACTTATTCTGGATGTCTACAAGTTCGAGTGGAACTCATTACCCTATGAAAGGTCCATTTGTAAACTTATATTATCTGTTGAATGCATTTTGGCGTGAAATAAAGTGGATCAAGTAACTTTTCAGTTAAATGTTCATGTTTTGGTTTTGAGGACGCACCACTTGGTACACAAAAACCTTGTCGATCTCCAGAATTCAAAATGAATTCAATCACGATTATGTTGTTTTTCAAATGAGCGGGTACCACCCTATCTTGTTTGTGGCACTTCATCAAACATTACAGCTTAGGGGTTCCTCCAGCTTAGGGGTTCCTCTGTTTGGGTAAATACAGAAGGGAAGTATAAATGCCACTACTGAGGGAAGCAAGGAGTTCTGGCAAGAAAGCGCACATATCTGTAGATAGACTCTTTATTGATGATGTTCCTGAGAAACCTGCTACACCACCCCCGTATACCGGACCCCCAGCAGAGCTCATCTGCACAAGCCGAGCCAAGCCGCGCGTAGGAATACATTTGTGGCCAGAAGGCGATCACACCATGTCACCAGCCTGTCACCAACTATGCCCAACCACATCCAGCCAGTGTGACTGCCTCTGACAGCGACGTACAGCCATAACCATTACTGCAGGATATTCCGGTGAGGCAATTTCATGCTGTATGCTGTAGAGTATCAAATATTGTTGGTGACCGTGATAGCCCGCTGTCAAGTGTGGACCACATGGTGTGTGACCCTGTGTCCATAGTGCACAGGGAGGAAACTTTTCATAATGTTTTATGTCATACCCCAATTGGGATCACTAAGACACTGCCTGACTCCACTGTGTCAGCTGATGACTCTGTTTGTATGAAGTGGGTTGGTGATGAAACCCCACACTATCATCATACCGCAAAACATGACGCTGTCGATGCGATCGAGACCAGTGATGTTGGTTGCGCTACTCTCAGTCGCAATGTTGAACTGGGACTGAGAACGACGGAAAATTATGCCATAAATATGAATAGTGTTTGCAATATTGATGACTCTAGTTTTAACACTTCCAACGATGGGTCTCCTAAACTGCCCAACATACACCATTATACTGTAAATATATGTATACCACCACTAAGCATTACTGAGGTTAATATCCAAGCTTCTGACAATCGCCCTACCTCTTTACACTTTTTAAATTTGAATGTGTGTGGAACAAGGAGGCGATTAGAATACCCCGAGTTCATTGATCTAATTGATAACAATGATATACTAGGCTTCCAGGAAACCAAAACTGATATATTGGATGATATCCATATTGAGAGTTACCATGTCTATCTCCAACATAGGAGCAGTGCTTTAAGAAAATCAGGAGGTATCGGTTTTGCAATAAAAGAAAATTATGCTAAATATGCCAACCCCATTGAGGAAATGTGTGAGTATATTCTCTGGGTTAAAATGTCTAAGGGGCTATTTGATACCGAGCAAGACCTGTATTTAGGAGTAGTTTATATTCCACCCGAAAACTCTAAATACTTTAATGAAGATGAATACTATAAACTTGAACAATCCATATTACATACTCTATCCTTGAGTGATTATGTTGTACTGATGGGCGATTGTAACGCTAAAACTAGTAACCTGTGTGACTATTGTACCATAGAGAAACACATACTTGATGAGTTGGATATAGACATAAATTATTTGAGATCTGAACTCGAACCTCAAGCAGAACTCGATGATCTTTCTCTTCCAAGGGTTAGGTCGTCAAAGGATACATCACGAGGTTATAACTCGGGTGCAAAATTGATAGAACTGTGCAAGAATCTGAACTTATTTATATGCAATGGGCGTATGGGTCAAGATAACATGGTTGGGAACACTGCGTGTCTGGACAAGAGTGTGATCTTGTCGACAATGTGTCTTCATTTATTTAAAGATTTTGAAATTAAAAGTTACTGTTCATTGTTTTCTGATATACATTGCCCAATAAGGTTTTCTCTAGATAAATCAAAATGTTCAGAAAGTCAAAACCGCACAACAAAACCAGTGAAAAATAAGACGGGCTGTGAACCTAAGCCGGAAAGATTTGAGAATACTAAAAGACAGATATATTTTGATAATATCGATAGAGACCGGATTGATTGTCTTGTCAAATTAGCAAAGTCATTTCGTTTGGGAGTCGCTAAACCAAGCACAATGAATGATATAGCAAACGAAATCGCACATGTCCTAGTCGACGCTGCACGTGCAACATTCGGGGTGAGATCTTGCTACCGGCGTGATGCGGACGCTCCCACTAAGAGAAAGCAAAAACCTTGGTTCGGTCACGAATGTAAAAAACAAAGGAACTACTTCCGTAAGGCTAAAAAGAAATCTAAGAAAAGTAACACTATTGAAAATAGAAAGCTTTTCCGAGAGCAATCGAAGGCATATAAGAAATGCTTCGACAAACATATCAAGAAACATAGAAACGATTTATGTAATTTATTCAGAGCCAATCGAAAACAGTCCACGTGAATTCTAGAACGCTCTGAACAAGAATACGAGTAAGGTAAATAACACTGAGCCTGATATCGAACAAAATTGTGAATTCTATAAAGATATAAATAAAGACATGAATACAGACACAATTATTGATGAAGAATATCCAAATACTACTATGCACGATGATGAAATGCTCAATAGTGATATCACAATAGAAGAAATACGCAAAGCTGTAAAAAGTCTGAAAAATAACAGAGCTTCTGGTACAGATTGCATTGCAAATGAGTATATAGTAAACTCCTAAGAATTATTCGCACCCGTGTGTCTTGATTACTTTAATGCTGTGTTCAATACTGGTAACATACCAGATGCATGGCTAACCGGTGTGATCAAGCCTGTATTTAAAAAGAAACGTAACCAAACAGATCTAAGGGAGCATGGGTGTCCCAGTCGTCTGAGGCGCCGCTATTCGCTGTGCAGAGTTGCGTCCCTTGGTCGCGCCAGAAACCTATGATTGTGGGTTCGAATCCCGGTTCGCCCCGATTATGTTTCTAGGTTTGTCAGCACCATACCCGTGCTCGTGGGTTTCACCGAAGTGGTAACCGTCTGAGACCTGCATCACTTCGGGCTTTCCTCCCACATTAAGCTGACACGCCGTGATATAACTGGAATACTGTTAAAAACCCCTTTAAACCAAACTCACTCATTCACTCACTCACTCACTCACTCACCAGATCCAAAGTCTTACAGACAAATCACAATTTTGATTTGCTTGGGGAAACTTTTTACGAGTATACTAAATACACGATTGTCATCTTTCACTGATAACAATAGCATCCTGTCTCCCGCACAAGCTGGATTTAGGAAAAACTACTCAACAGTAGACAACATGTTTATCATCAATATGTTAAAGTATAGCAAACAAAAGTTGTATTGTGCTTTTATAGATTTCACCAAGAAAAACTATTATATTTGTCAGTGGCCCTGCTAAACGAAGTAAAACTCCAGTTCATGTTTGGTGGAAAACACCTCGAGATAGTAGATAGCTATGTTTACCTTGGTATAACATTCCATAGAAATCGAAGGATGATAAGCGCTATCAATCTATTGCCTCTGTTGCCAAGAAAGCTATGTTCTGTCTCCTGAAGAGAGCACGAAATATTAATCTACCTCTCGATTGCCTTATATCGGCGTTTGATTCTATGGTATCACCTATCTTGTTATATGGTTCAGAAATATGGGGATACGAAAATTTACAAATTATTGAGCGTGTACATTTAACATTTTTAAAAATTGCTTAAGAGCATCAACTCTAAACTTTATGGTTTAAGGCGAATAAGGCAGGGAACCTCTACGCATAACTATCTCAAAACGTGTAATTAAATTCTGGCAGAACATCGCAACACCTATGTGTGATAAGAAACTGTCACAAATGATTTATCACATTGTTGAAAGGAATCATGATGTAAGCAATCCCTGGCTAGAACGGATTAAAACTATATTAGATAACTGTGGCCTAACACACATATTCTATAACCCTAATACCAATAATACCACATGGCTGGTTGCAAAGGTAGGCTAGATACTACAGGATCAATTCCTACAAGAATGGAGATGCAATATGGCATCTGACGACAGAAAACCAAAATTTGAAAGATACCTTTTAATGACAAAAAAATATGCATATTCCAATCTTAAAATTCAGAACATATAACAATAATTTACCTATTGAAATCGGCCGTTGGAATAATGTAAAGAAAGAGGATCGTGTATGTGAACTGTGCAACTCTCCTTCAGTTGCAGACGAATTCCATTATCTGTTTAGATGCCAGGCTCTGTCAAAACATAGAGTTGTATACTGACCAACTGCTTACCAAAATAAATGGTCTAATTTGTATGCATTTAAGAGGTTATTGTCCAGTCAAAACATTAGAAATCTTAAGAGCCTATCGAGATTTATTGATGAAATATTTAAAGCAGTAAGAAAATACAAAACAGAAAAGATATTTTAACATATCCATGCATGACGTACTGTCATCTTGTCACATTGATATATTGTTTACATGCTTGCTCTTTTGTACTCTTTTGTACCACCGCCGGTGGTTTGGAGAGAAATAAACTGTTCAAAGTGTTTGAGATCACCTTACGACATGCACGGCATGCTGGAGACCCACTCGACCAGGAATCCCCTGGTGATGTTCGTACGTAGATACTCTTGCGGTAGGTGGGTGGCCCTACGACGCCGTTATTCGCTGTACAGAGTTCCATTCCTTAGCTGCGCCAGGATCCACTATACGTTCACCTATGTCATGATCCTTGGTTCCTCGGCAACTTAACCGCGTCAGTATCCCACACGAGCTTCAGGAAACACTTTATTCCTTGACTCTTGGGCATTTTGACTAAATGTGGTGACCACTAATCTACTAGTATTGTTTGTTTGTTGTTTAATGCCGCACTCAGCAATATTCCAGCTATATGACGGCGGTCTGTAAATAATCAAGTCTTGACCCATCTTCCCGAGGCAAGTGAGTTAACTGACTATAAAAGTCCAGTTTCCTCCCTTGCCGAACTAGGCTGGTATTATTGAGTTAAGCTTTTGCTGGACTAAAGAGTCTTTGCATCGTCCAATCAAAATCGCGCACCGAAATCGAAATCCGGTTCGTAAACTTTCGTGCAGATTTCGGTCGATTGCAAGATTTGCAAAGCATGTGCACCGCCAACTCGTTGCCAAATTTTCCAAATCTTTTCATAATTTAAATCAAGGTTTTTACGTGATTTGATGCACTTCGCGATGTAAGACCCGTTTTATCACAATATAGATCTTGATTATCGAGCAGATCGACCTGACTCGCCGCCGCCATTTTGTTTGAAACAAATGCAAGGGATACGAGAGGTGGAATCTGATTGGTCCATAGGAGAAGCTTGGAAAGGAAATAACTCGGTGGAAACTGGACTTTTAAAGTCAGTTAACTCTCTTGCTCGGGAAGATGGTCTGGACCAGACAATCCAGTGATTGACAACATGAGCATCGATCCACGCAATTGGGACCGATGACATGCATCAACCAAGTCAGTGAGCCCCCCCCCCCCCGTCGCGTTAAAGATTATATAGCGCCGTGGGGCGGACGTAAAATCTCTTACTTAGGCCACGTGTTGGGCCGGTCATTTTGTTTACCCGGGAAGAGCTTTTTCACGTACAAATGTACTGAAAACAATTATCCTTCCTTATACTTGTCATACTTAAAAATAGGATCATAATATAGCGGACACTATTTTCATGACCCTCTCTGAAACGATAATTTGCAAAAGCAATATTAAAAAATACCACTATGACGAAATACCAAGATCTCGATTGAGATTTTTTTTTCAGGTTGATCACTTTAATTCAAATTGGTAAATTCTATTTGCACTATGCTTGGTTTGTTGTATTCCAGCTATATGACGGCGGTCTGTAATTAATCGAGTCTGGACCAGACAATCTAGTGATTGACTCCATGAGCATCGATCTACGCAATTGGGATAACTGACCACCCGATCCCGCTAGTCGCCTCTTACGACAAACATTGTCGCCTTTTACGGCAAGCATGGGTTGCTGATGACCTAGTCTATCCCGGATCTTCACAAAGTAGAGCTAGTTTTATATAAACTTTAGCGATTTGGCAGCAACAAAATAGGACCGGGATATAAAATATTCTATATTGTGTATGCATAGTATTCAATGTTCTAAACAACATGACATGTATGGACTGAAAAGCATTTATTACATTGCATATACAAACCAAACACAAGATGAGCTGCCATTCTATTTTATAGTAATTTTGAAAAACAAATCCACAAGACTGAATTTCATGTAAATCGAAATTCTCTTCACAGGTAAAACTATTGAAAGAATAACACTTCGTCTTTGTAATATGTGTGGATCTGAGAGTGATGATCCAACGTTCCATATATATAATACATTATTCAAGAACATCGGTGATTTTCTTAATGAATCTGTAATAATATGTGGGGACTGGGATCTAGTTCTTGACCCGTCACAAGACTTTGAAAGTTATAAAAACAGTAATGATAAAAAGCTAGAAATACAGTACTGAACAAATAGAAAACATGACATGATAGATGTATGACGAGAACTAAATGAAAGTGCTCCAATATTCATCTTGTCGATTAATGTCCAAACGACAGTCTCGACATGATTTTTAGATGATTTTTTTTTTTAAAAATACAAGAATTCTTCGCGTAAAGGCTCTGGAATCCGAATCTCGGAAGCGTGAAAATATTCCGGATTTTATCAACTCCGGCAAATGAAAGTATGGTCTTAGAAACTTATTTCTATGATGAAACTTCGGGGAACGTTTTTAAGAAAAGTACCGATATGCAATCCCTGCACCGACGAGGCTATTCCAAAGGGGAAATGATAAAAATAATCCAGAGAAATCACAACATTGATCATCGAAAGTCTGCCGCTATTTATGAAATCTTTATAATACTTTTTTATATACTTCAGTGTGAAAGACCGAGTTTTCAGAAGTTGAGAAAAGTGATGTTTCCATTGCTGTGAAAAATAACAATTGGTATGTCACTGCAGTGAACATCACACTTCGACGGAACTATTGACAACAATGAATAATAAATGATATCTGGCACACAGTATGCGCCAATATCTGCCGAATATGTGGAATCTGCCATACACTTGAGAATCCGCCACGGATCAGGGTCCTACACATGTAATTTAACTTATGAATCATTCATTCTACCGGGTTGTGAATCAGGTCAGTGTCGCCATGTTAACATTGTCTAATGCCAACAGCCAAACTAGGGGCAAAGGTTACTGGAAACTGAATACTTCACTGCTCCGAAACGAAGGTTATATGAACCCTGTACCTAAAATATCAGAAGAAACAAAGAATATGCTGATGAAAACAACAACTAAACATCCGAAATACGAAAAATTCACCAATGGAAATCACAGAGGAAAAAAGAGAAAATACAAAACAGTTTGAAACAAAAAATATGTACTAGAAAATAAGTATTCAACGTATTGATGAAGAATCTTTTGCTGTATATCAAAATACAAAGCAGATTTAGAAATCAATAAGTGTGGAAGAATCTAGAACGATACAAATTTGAAATAAAATCCAGTGGTATGAAGAGGGTGAACAACATCTAGTTAAAAACTTTGAAAACAGAAATGACACAAGTAAACTCATAAATGTGCTAATTATTGACAATGGAGAGGTAATAATTCAAGGAGACGTGCAAGAGAATAACCAGTTAAGATTATCCGCCGAAACAGATTAATATTTGGCGTAAGGCGCAAAATAGCTGTGAAATAGGTGTTCTCGAAAAGGATAAACATGTCCTTCCCCACAGGTATAAAGCACCCGCCATTCTCACAATTTGCATTAAACAGTAGGCACTTATCGCCAGGCGCCGCACAGCAGTGCTTTTACTGATAGTGTTGAAGCCCATAAAAACGATGTGTTAATTGTGAAGTTACGTTTGTTGTGAACAAGTGAATAGATTTTCTTATGAATAAGGAAAAAAACAACAGAATTTCAAGAAATATCAAAAGGAGTAAAAACATAAAAAATACAAATACAAATAGCCCGGGTAATCATGGCTTCCGTGTCAATCTCTTACAACTTCTTTAGAAAAGATTTAGACATTTGTGTCTACAGATTTTTCAAACACAAAATTAATAACAATAAATTAACCACAATGATTAGTAGGAGTGTTATCACACGTATCCCATATCAAACAAGGACAGACACACTTTGAAGAATTGGCGGTCAATATCTCGACTTAAGCTACTTTATAAAATACCAAGTACGTGTACAGCCAACAGTATGCATCTAACTCTAAATACTATTAATTCATGGAAACCAGACAAGTTTCATTCCAGGAAGGTCACAAAATCACCAGTTACCAGTGATAACATCAGACTGTTTGAAGCAAAAAAACGAGAAACCAGCTATTATCTGTTTTGAAAAAGTGTGTCCCAAAAGTAATGATGAAATAATTTGAAAAATATGGTTTTGGCCCTCAGATGTATTCACATATTAACTAATAATACTACGTCATGTGTAATATCAAATGGTCATTTGTCATCTATTTTTTAAAATGAAAAGGTCTGTAGACAGGGTGACCCAATATCACCCTATCTTTTCATCCTGACACTTCGGATAATGAGAAGAAAGGATAGGACTAAAACAGAAGAAATATAAATAAGCACAATATCCAGGTAACACAGTATGGCCACCGACCTGCTCACGCCTCATTGAACACAGTGTCCACACAGGGAATTGCTTAATCCCTCATGATAGAGACTCTAAAACTCTTTTGTATCATTCGGCAAAAGTGGTTATTCCCAATGTGGCGCTTCTCTGTGTGACCCTTTGTCGAATTGCACAGAAGGGAGCTTAGAGCCTCTCGTACCAGGGTTGAATCAATTCCCAGTGTGGGCACTGTGTTCAGTGAGGCGGGCGGGGACCGCAGATCGGCAAACAGGTTAAATAAAGCGGAGGTCATTTCATAGTGGATGTGTTGAAACGAAGGCGGCCATTGCCCCTAACACCCCCTCACGTGACATCCCCGTCTACCTGTTCAAACGAGTACAAGAGGAAAGAAAGCCGAGAGCATTTCAAATATGGACCGTGGATAAAAAAGGATTGATTACTAAAACAAGGTAACTCTATGCCTCCTTGCAGTGATGTTTACAGAACTGTAACAAACTGTTTTCCATTTTGAAAGTATCACAAATGTTTGAATGTGTTATTGCATGACATTTTGACCAAAAAATGGCAATGCGCTCTCCAAGGTGATCGCATAAAGCAATTAACTGATATTAACTGATATTAACTGAGTGGAACCGCGCATATATCACCCGTCTTCACCCGTCCTATCCTCAAGGTCACACGCCTGTCTCTATCGATCTCTACATCAGTCGCAGGCACGGACCATTTGATAATCTCAGAGGATGAAGGCCAGGTATTTTATCAAAAACAATATATTGTCCCTGAAATTGCTTGAACAAATATGCTTCAGACTGTTAAAAGAAATGAAATTGTCTGGCAACGTTGGTAAATGTTCAATGTTCTAATTTTGCTTCACTGTGCCAGTCTGTCGCGCATGTTTGTCAGTCGACCGATACATACGATGCACAAAGCAATATCACATACTACCCCTGCTTTGATTACGAATTATGACCCCGTTCTTACCTTGACTTTGGGCATAAAGTAGGGAGTTCGAGTATTATTTATTAAGTACTATACAGGCCACAGACCCTTTGTACAAACTGTATGACACATATTTATGGCGACAATCACAATGATAAAATACGTGTTCTTTCTTCTTTACTATGATACTGATATTTAGCGATATTAATAATGAGCTTTGTGTTAGTTGTAGATAAAAGAATATTAAACTAATGGACATTTGGGTGTAGATAATATTTTGAAGGAACATAGAGATGGCGCAGGTGAGTATATGCAGGGCACACTAGCAGGAAATGAAACTCGTCTTCTATGAGGCCAACTTGACATAGTTTGCCAAATCTTTCTTCACGAAGGATGTTAAGTTTTCTACCGGCTACTATTTCCAGCAAGTGTGCACTGCATCAAGACCTTGACCTACATGACCGGAATTTACTCACGGTTACACAAATAGACATATTCTTCACACTTCAACGTTAATTTAAAATGAGAATAGGACATTTTAGAGCTATTACATAAACTTCTGTGTCCTGGTTGTTGGAAATTGTCGTTCAAACATTGCAAAAACATCGAAGTAAATTCCTGTACATTACCGGGTGATTGTGATAACCAAAAATGACCGAATCCGAGAGAAAATAACGTTGTTCTGATATTAGTAACCCAGTTCTTCTTTCCTTGACTATAGTATAGATACATCATTTCATAACACTTTTGGGGTAAACGGGTACCCGGCATACACATTAAATGTAGCCAATATTTAAAAGCTCTAATCTTTGCATTGATATGTAAATTGAATTTGCCACATTCAGCCAATACACCGCTACTTGATGTACACTGTTTAACATTCAATAACCATTTACACGCATATAAATGAACTTTCTCAACTTCTTCTATTTTATGAAATGCCCATATTTCTGACCCATACAATAACATAGGTGATATCTTAGAATCAAATAATCTGACACGAAATTTTGGGGAATAAGACTGTTAACAATTAATGCTTCTTAATAGGTTAATTAATACAATTGTAGCTTGAACTGCCTTGTTACTTAAAGCTTGTGTCCGTGACAGCCTGCTGCCTAAAACAAACCTAAATATTTATACCCTTGTGTGAGTTCCACAAGTTGTCGATTCAAATATCATTTTTTACTAAAGTACTGTCGGAAATGCTAGAAAACTGCTTTTCTGGCTTCTTTTAATAAATACGAGTCATAGGACTATAAAAAGAGCATATATCAAAATAACGCAAATTGCCCTAATCTGGCCTATCCTAACTGACACTGTGATTACCCTTCAAATGTACTTTTACAGGTAAAATGATGATAAACTTAGAAAATATTCGTGTGTTGTCATGCATGTATGAAATGGCCTATAACCTGAGGTAAATTACCTAATACCTGTCCCGAGGTGATGACCTCACACAGTCCCGTGCATTCTCCCAGGTGCAAATGTCACCGAGTTGGGGGTGGTCTCAAAATATTGCTGTTATTGTACTTAATTGACATGCGTTGATGAGGTAGCAATTTAGGATATGTACTGCATTATATTTGCTTGGAAACATGATGGACCAGTTAAGAGCTATGAAACTGGATGAGTATTGGAAGGTTGCGGTTTTGGAATCCAGAAGTAGTTGTTGTTCTACAGATGGTTTCTTGAGGTAGCATTTATCTCCGCTGATGACGTATGTGAATCTGTACTTTTGAATGTTGTGTTATGTCTTGCCACGAAACCTGTACATTTAGCCAAGATAAACACAACAGGGTTGAGCTCACAATGTCTGACTGCCGTACGTAAGACAACGTAACCGTGTTGTGCCGCCAGCACATATGTCTTGTACTTTACTGGTTTCTTATTCAGCCGAATTTTCTCCATGAGTTGAACTTTCGGTTTCATATGGTCTGAAGTCGAGCAAAGTCATATGTTCCTGTATGGTCGCCTTCAGACTACTCATGGTTTGGGCGACAGTATCTGATTCCCAGACGTTATATTAACTGGCGTTATCCATGACAATCACACTGGCGTTGTTTAAAATGGGCAGTAGCTGAAGTTCCAACCAGTCTATGAACACATCACCTCCTATGAAAATCACCAGTGTTTTTCTTCGCCTCGAAAACATCCATCAATAAGCCCCATATCATGGGTTGCAGCGTGCACAACAATGACACGATTACATTTACCTGATGGTCTATGGGTGCCTTTTGTCCATCTGCCAATAGCCACATGTAGTCAGTGGAATGATTCACCAAGGTAAATTATCTGGACGCCCTGACTGTGATAGTTATGAATGGTTCGGAGATAATGTGACCTCACAGACAGGATGGAATATTTTCCCCTGAAAAGTGCTCGGTCATCGCCACGCGCAGTGTATCGAAATCCCAAGCAATAGTTAGTGCAGTCCGGGAAACATTACTTGTATCTTTAATTCCTTCCAAATTTTACTACAAGGGTTACCTTCTGCTCATAAAGCTTGTACACTATACGCCTAATCACCCTCTATCAAAGCTGTCTAATATCCTTTTACGGCCCAGTTTTGTTTTTGAGACCACCCCTATACCTGTTTAGTTTTCTTATCATACCGTAGACTTGATGGTATGAATAGAAAACCCCATAGCTTGGGCAGTTCGGTATTTCATCCTATCTCAATTAATAAATGGTTTCCCTCTATCACTCTAAAGTGTAAAGACCTTGTATGCATATCCAAGTACAGATTCCATATCGTGTACCTTGGTTATGGCTATGCAAGTGTAACGTAACATGCATCATGGGAGCAATGTTAACCAAAAAAAACGCAGCGTCATTTGTCATTTTAAAAGCTGCACTTCTAAAATTTTCTCAAAATGATTTTTGTTTGTGGAGTAGATGTTTTATGAAGACTACATTATTATCATTGTAACGGAGTCACGTGCGCATATTTCTATAGTCCGTTTCAGTCTGCCATCATTGGACTTTGAATAAATGTAAAGTTCCTGTTTTCGTTAGAATGTGTCTCCTGTAAACTTGTCGATCGGACTCCTTGTGACTAAAATACTTCAAGCCACAGGTAGGGCGATCGGCAGTTACTCGATATTTCAATAACAACAGTCTGTGAAAAATTATATCCCTTTTCAACAGGCAAAAAGCAGTTTTCTAGCATTTCCGACAGTACTTTATTATTCAGCCGCCCAGAACAATTTTAGTTTTTTCAATATTAACTGAAACAATATTAACCAACATACTCCAGTCCACACAATACTTATAATCCCCTAATAGTGTCTGAAATTAAAATCAAATCATCTGCAAAGAGCAATAAAAAAAACCTTATATAATATCAGGATGTAGTACTTCAGATAACTGCTCCTGTTCTATTGTGTGTAAACATTCGTTTATGAAATTGTTCACACAATGTGGAATATGGAAATCATCTCTACAGACTTGTAATACGGTTCCCTATGTGTGTTTTGTCAATGAATAACGCTCCATACAGTCTTGGAATCATATTATGACATATGAGGAGCTTTTTAGAAATATAAAAATATGAATATGTTCCACATATATTGAAACGGTTCACATGACTACGACATGGAGCTAACATTTTTCTTTGGTTTTGCGGAATTTAGGTTCGATAACCTACCAAGAGTTGTAAAATGTATTAAAGAATTTGAACCAATCATCAGTTTCAAAATAGTATTATACCCTCATTTATACATATTGTGTTCCGGACATTTAAGTTGATATGTTTTTTCTAACTGATCAAGCAAGCTGATGTTTCAGTACAGAATATTAAAAAAAACCCATGTCGGTTTCATGCCTGAGAATGTGAAAAAAATATCTTGTACTGAAATATAAGAATTTACACACTTTCATAAAAAAAAAAATATTCATGATCAATGATATTTTGTTCAGGATATTATTATTGAATTTTCTGATTACATTCATATTTTTCCAGGTATTCGTCGATCATTTAAAAAAACGTATGTACCAAATGATTATCAACTCACCTTGACATGACTTTGTGATGTATTAATTAAATATCTACAGGCTGTCACAACAGCACTGTTATGTGAAGACAATTCGTTTTTTCACAACCAGTACTGTTTTCACAAACAGTGATACCAGTTTTAAATTGATGCGTTGTTAGGTATTCACGGGGGGTGTTGATGGATTATACATACCAAGAGTATATCTACTATCTAGTGCGGGTCTAACTGTGAATATGTACCGGGGATGGAGGGTTGGGGGGTTAGGGGGTATGATCTGGTTCTCCGGGTTATCCGTACATACACGCATCTATCTGATGTCAAAGAGATGACTGACAAATACTGTTCCTAAGACTGGCTATTGGATATTCGGTATGGAGATGGGATATTTTATTTCGATTATAACTTAGTTATACTAATGAGCCTTGATTTTTATTGTTTGTTATTTTAGACAAAAATATAACCATTTTCGATTTCGATGATCGATTTCGGTTTCTATATTAAAGTGAGCATTTTACTTTGTAAACGAAACCAAACGTGTCTCGTCAGAAATAAGATTTTCAAATACAGCTATTTCAGATGGAAACAAGTAGTGAGCACCAACGTAGCGGTGCTTAAGTATGTACTAGGTGTACATATAATATTTGCCTGACATAAAACAAACACAAGGGCGGTGGGGTAGCCTAGTGGTTAAAGCGTTCGCTAGTCATTCCAAAGACCCATGTTCGATTCTCCACATGGGTACAATGTGTGAAGCCTATTTCTGGTGACCCCCGCTATGATTTACTTAGAATAGAATGTACCACTGAAAATCAGTGATGACACCAGGTGTTCGCAAAGAGGAAAATCAGTGATGACAGCTGTATATGTATTTGTTCTTTTGTCAAATTGCGTTGTCGTCAATGTACCCTAATAGCCTTTTGGGCTCGATAGGTGCATGTGAACAAGGTCGTAGTTAACTTTATTTGACTAAGATTTAAGATTATTAATTTCTTAATCAAGTTAACTTTCACAAGGAAAAATGTTTTCCATAAAATATCCAGGGGGGGCAACTGACCCCCGACCCCACCCCACCCCGGCTACGGCACTGGTGAACTAATCTGTAGCACACATTGCACGGGTTTTGAAATACAGTCTGTTGTTCACAGGCGACAATAGGGTCGTGACAGGCGACAATTTGGGCCGTATGGTGACGCTCGGTGGCTTGGTTTGTTGCATGTCCTCGAACCCTGACGGAGCTCCCTAGGACGTTATCGGATATCTAATACTGGTATGAGTGGTCCTGACCCGACTATGTCCAGACTGCACTTGGTGTTAGCATACTGAGTTCATCAACCTAAATCCTCTCTATTTGAAGCCAGGATTGACATCTGAAGTTATGATTATCGCAAAATATTTGCCAGGGTATTCATTTCATAGATATTATCTTTACGCATCCAATAGGACAAAACAAGACAAGACAAGACAAGACAATATATTCAGTATGGAGGCCAATGGCCCAAAATACAGACACATAAAGGTTTCATTTCTTAGCGTTATTACATCCACACACACACACACTGTATGTATGTATGTCTGTGCATGTTTTTGACAACCTGGTACAAAGAACACTACTATATATATATACACACACACATACACATACACGCATGTATATAGGAGAAGTACTTAAGGGTGCAATTAGTAGTGTTCTTTGTACCAGGTTGTCAAAAACATGCACAGACATATATACATCTAGCACAGACACACATATCGTATGTTGCATTATTGGAAAATGGGTGTGGTATTGAATATGTTTCTTATTAGAAATAGGCGTGCTAGAAACCTGTAATAGCTTGTTGGGATCCCCGTGACGACGTGTCGGGTTGTGCCAGCACGATTCCTTTGCTCGTGGCTTTCACAAAAGCGGTAAACGTTTAAAGCGATCATTACTTCGAGCTGTTCAAATAAATAACTGCGACAAAACATTTCCACATTCATAAGATATCTCTGCCGAGTCCATTGTGCGAATCCGATTATATCATGAATAAATGATTAGGAATCTCTATAATATCGTGATGATAGGAGATCTCAGCACCCAGTCAGCAGCGAGTGCCCCGGAAATCCCCCCGAGGTACCGGGACACAACTGAGATCACACTCACGACCGGCTAGCTCCGGGGTGGGGCCAGACTGAATAGGGGTGTGGCCAGACTGAATAGGGGTAGGGCAAGGGCAAAGGTGTGAATGGTGTCCAGGTAAATTTTACGACACTTCACAGTGACTGAAAGTCACCAGGACTGTGATGACACAGCCAGTGTTAGTTTCAATTTTTGGAACGTTTCAGGACTTGTATATAGGTTAATGGACAATGACCTACATCAGTATGATATAATTGGCCCCACAGAATTTGGGTCACTGACCATGATTTATCAGAAATATTTACTGAATATGAGTATGTGTACAAATGTGCAGACAAATTAGCAGACCATGGAAGACTCCCCGGTGGAATTACAATTTTGATTAAAAGGATGTCTTTTAAGTATCTCATCTCTATTAAGATAACAGAAAATGCTATTTTCTTTGTATTTGACAGGTCTATGTTTGGTTTTATCACAATTTCTTATATGCATGTGCTTACATCCATCCAGAAGGTTCCACATGTTACACTAAGATGTCAGCAGATTGTGAAAATGGAATCGATATATTTCACGAGAATCTGTATAATATTTTAACATCTGAAAATTACATGTATATTCTCTGTGGCGGAGACTTTAATGCCCGCACAGGAACAAAGGCTGACTTTATTGAAGATGTCATAGTTGAACAAACAGAAAAGCCTTGCCAGTCGCGTTACGACTTCATACTAGATTATTTTAAAGAAACACGTTACTCTGTGGATAAGAACATTAATGCCTTTGGTAAATCTTTACTAGATTTGTGTTCAATTTTCAACGTACATATCATGAATGGGAGATGTGGATCAGACTCAGGACGTGGAGATTACACATTTATTGGATCACTCTGTGCCAGTCTTGTGGACTATGTAATTGCATCATCTTTCGAGATTTCATCACGTGCTGACTCTCCACATCTTCCAGTTTCTGTGACTTTACGGACGCTTCATCCTCACCCATGTAGCAACAATAGTTCTCGTAGTGATAGCGTTCCTGATTCTAAGTTTGTTTGGGATGTTCAGCACTGTGAAACTGTCAGAGTAAATTAACTTACAGATGAGGCACAGACTGTGCTAAACATGTCACAGGAAGAAGTGTCCGTCAATATTAATAAGAGTATCGATTATATCGAATTGAAACGACAGAGGTGTAAGTACCTAAATAAGTTTAGACAACTTAAAGACAGGGATTCATTACAACTTTATAATGCAGCAAGAAATAAGTACAATGCCATTTGTAGACAAAAACCGAAATAACTACTTCCCAAAATAAAGGATACTCTTAGCAAACAGTATAGATGACTCAACCCAGTTCTGGTCAATATTAAGAAAACTTAGAGGAAAATATTCCCAAGGCAATGATATCAGCTCAGGAGAATGGGTTTCTCACTTTAAAACTCTTTTCGAATCAAATAGTAATGATATGGGTATAGACCATGTACATACTACAGAGTGTGACCGAAATCGTGAAACTGATGATGTCGTAACTGACATTTTAGATTCTCCAATTTCTTTTCAGGAAATAATGAATAGCATAGATAATTTGAAAAAACAATAAATCGCCTGGAATTTACAAAATGCTACCGGAATTATTCAAACACTGTGCAGATATCATAATACCATATTTATCACTTGTTTTTTATCATATTCTACAGAGTGGGAATTTCCCCGAATCATGGACGGTTGGCATAATTGTCCCCATCCATAAACATGGTGATATTAACAATACCATTAACTACCGAGGTATAACACTTTTAAGCATCTTTAGTAAATTGTTCATATACATTATAAATAAAAGATTACAGAATTGGGCAGATATAATGGGAAAATTAGTGAAGCACAAGCTGGTTTTCGACAGGGATATTCTACCATCGATAATATTTTTACACTACAGAGTCTAATAGAGAAATGTCTTAGTAAAAGAGGTGGAAAATGTTATGCACTTTTCGTTGATTTTTAAAAGGCGTTTGACAGAGTAGATAGAACAAAACTATGGACACTGTTAGAATCGCACGGGATTAGCTTGAAAATGAGTAATCTTTTGAGAAGTATATACACCAATGTTAAAGCCTGCGTAAGAAATAATAACGAACTGTCAGAAAGTTTTACTATTGATTTAGGTGTTAGACAAAGCTGTATAATGAGTCCGTTTCTATTTTCTTTTTTCATTAATGAATTAGCTACTCAAATACAAGAAACTTGCTCCCATGGTATACAGTTACATCCAGATCTTACGGAATTATTTCTGTTGCTGTTCGCAGATGATGTCATACATTGCTCCACGAAAGTGATTGGTTTGCAAAGGCAAATTAATGAACTTGAAAAATTCTGTAAAGAATAAAACTAAGTTGTAAATACAGAAAAAAACAAAAGTTATAGTCTTTAAAAATGGGGGAAAACTAGCATCAAATGAAAAATGGTTTCACAATGGAGAAATTTTGGAAACCACATCTTCCTATAAATATCTGGGTGTTTATTTCACAAATCAACTTTCATGGTCTTTTCACGTCAGTCAAGCTGCTATACAAGCTAGAATGGTTTTGACTGGTATATTAAGACAGTCTCCATTTCTAAGAGTCATCTCATTTAGACCATATTTTAAAATTTAAAAGATAATTCCAATACTACACTATGGTGCTGAAATCTGGGGTATAAAAATTCATGATCAAATTGAAAAAGTACATTTGTTTGTGTGCAAGAAATATTTAGGAGTTAAAAATAGTACGTCCAGCATAATGGTATATGGAGAAACGGGACGATATCCGCTGTATATTCAATCCTACTTAAAAGTTATTAAATACTGGCTTCGCTTGATAAACATGAATAATGATAGAAACCCCAGGAAGTGCTATGATATGTTATAACTCTACGACAGTACTGGAAAACGAAATTGGGTAACGAACGTAAAAGAATTATGATTTATCACGGGTTTTAATTATGTGTGGTGTAATCAGTGTGTAGAATTAGAACCGCTCTTTTTAATGTCCTTCACCCAGAGACTAAAAGATATGTATTTGCAGAAATAGCTAGACTTAATGTCCAAATCAAATAAATGTTTATATTATAGAATCATGAAAAGTAATATTGAAATTGAGGCGTACCTCTGTAAACTTGAGTTTAAAAAATTTAGCACGATTTAGATGTTCCTCTCACAACCTGTATATAGAGACTGGTAGATATAATCACACTGATAGAAGAGACAGAATATGCACGTTGTGTAACACAAATTCAATTGAAGATGAGTTTCACTTTCTCCTGGTATGTCAAGCTTACAAACATTTACGTGATGAATATTTGCCATCTTTCTACTCTGTAAACCCGAATGTTCATAAGTTTGTAGATCTTTTAACTTCATCTAATGATACTATGTTATGTAACCTGTCAACATATGTTTATCACGCTATGTCACATAGAAACAGAATTGTTAGTTAACAACCACGTCACCTACATGTAAATACGCATTGTACTATAGACCTGTGGCATTTTAAGTACTGAATAAACTGATTGACAAGATAGGAGATCCTACGAACCATCGATATTGTGCCACTCACTCACTCACTCACTCACTCACTCACCATAATATAAGCCTGTCCTTCAAACTGTGTAACGTAATACCTTTGAACGACCATCTTTATGGTCCAATATTATTTTTTATTTTTTTTATTGAAATTTATTATTATAATTGTCTTTGCTTTTTCTTACTTCACTGAAAACGGTACGTTTCACTGTGTCTATGTCTCATTCTGGTGTTGTCTACTTTACAGGCATCAGCTGTAACGACAGATCAAGTCAGCCTCAACCAATGATGACGATGCAGCGCCGGAAGCCTTTTGTCCTTATGATGCTCACTGGCGCGTGCATCCTGCTGATCCTAGAACACGTTGTGCTGCCGCCTTTCACGAGTATGATGGGAGGTGATACTACGTCCAGTCCTAGAAAGACGTGGGAGAAAATTGACTGGGCCCAGCCCCGCTCAAGTTCTGGCAAGACGCAGGTGTACAGATTCAACGGTAGTCAGATGCAGAAACTCCACGAGTTCTGTACGTGGACCGTTCACCTGGACTGCGTTCCTCTGAGGACGTCGTCGGGCGCGATACCGATACATATACACGACGTCGTGGTCGACAGGTTTGTGTCCAAAACTTTAAAGGAGGTTGGGACATGGGAACCAGAAAATATAGATCTTATTGGCTCAGAATTGAACAAGGACCCTGAGCTTGGCTTCATGGATCTAGGATCTCATGTTGGCGCCTACTCCCTGTCTGTGGCCAAGTTCGGGAGGAAGGTGGTATCTGTGGATCCGCTCATAGAGAATGTCCAGCGACTGTGTAAGTCCATTCAGAAGAGTGGCTTCACAGACAGGATGACCATCATATTCAACCCTCTCGGGGCAAACAATAGCCTTGTCAATTTCAAACGGGAAGTGGACAACGTTGGCGGTACAAACGTTGTGGCGTCGTCGGGTTCGTCCCCTGCATCACCGTGCGAGGAATCAGCAGACTCGTATACAATAACTCTTGACGACATCTTGCCCTATCTGCCTTTCAAGAAGGCAGTTATAAAAATGGACATACAAGAGTACGAATACTATGTTATCTCAGGTGCCAAGAGGTTTTTCAAGGAGATAGATGTTCCAGCAATTCTTATGGAATGGGTGCTTATGAAATCAGATGTCAATGGAAACAGACTGGTAGATTTATTATTAAGTTTAAATTATTCTGCCTACGAGCCACGTATTGGGGGCGAAAAGCTCGACCCGAAGCTATTTAAAACTTGGCCATATGATGTTATATGGAAAAAATAGATTTTTTTACCATTAATCTTCTGCCACGACCACTACTAATACTAACGCATGACCATCAATGGTGTATACACTCATGTGCCACGTGCTTGTCACCTAGCCATACATTCCCAGAGTTTTCTGTGTTATTTCAGTGTAGAATAAGTAGATACAGTATCACCACATAAAATAGTCAATCAATATGTATATAGTAAATGGAAAATAATTATTGCCAGTTAAGTACGAATGATTTTTGTTACGTATTTCAAAGCATATTCTATACAGTTAAAATAAGAAAAAAATACACATTTTCCTAGATTGTTGGTGGCTCAGTCGTCTAAGGCCAGGTTTACACAGTGCCGACTATGGCTCCGAATTCAGATCAGACAGTGCTACGACACGGAAAGAGAAAAAGTCGGATTACTATCCACAATGATCTGGAATGTCCTATCATCGTCTAAACGCAGTCGTATACATTCGTAACAGAGTCCTACGGATCGGGAAAGGTTCCGAGAGGTCGGCCAAGCACTCCCGACAGTATGTTGCGTCCCGTAATATTCGGGAAACGATTTTGTCTAGTCGGAATACAATCGTGACTATGTCGTGACAGATTCTGCTGAATCGGATCAAAATCGTAACAATGTCCTGTGTTGTCCAGACTACCTCCTGTGAGCGGGGCGCTGTCGTGATGAACGGGTATGAATTGTTCATTGCCGTTTCTTGTCGCTTGAGTCAGATTGCGTCCAGATCTTGCCGAATGGCGGTTCACTGTCCGGTCACTGTCTGATCTCTGTCGGATCGCATCGGGAGAATCGGGACGCTGTCGGGACAGATTCGGTCGTTTTTGACCATGCGGAAGATACAATTCGGGTCGGATTGAGAATCGGTACGAATTCGGGACTCTTCCTGAACCATATCTGATTGTTTGTGAATTTCCCGCCACGAATCACAGGATCTTGATCAGACCTTAGACAAATTTTAATCGGGAATGGTCCTATCAAGGACCAGTAAAAATCCTGAAAGTGTGACTGAGGCCCTAGGCACTGCAACACCCTGTGCAGAGTAGCGTCCCCGATTATGTTTCTAGGTTTGTCAGCACCATACCCGTGCTCGTCGGTTTCACCGAAACGGTAAACGTCTGAGACCTGCATCACTTCAGGCTTTCCTCTCACATTAAGCTGACACGTTGTGATATAACTGGAATATTCTTCAAAGCGGCATTAAATTCAACTCACTAACTCAAAGAAAATATATTTATTTCGCATCGGCAATATTTGGGACAACGCGACGGTTGGGTACTGTGCTTCTTTAAGTCTCATTATGATAACCATGATCATCATCCATCATCATGTATAACATAAGTTCCAAATATGTTCGAATGAAAATCAATTCAACATCGCAAAATATGAATGCACTGAGCGTCTTAACTTGTACACAAAACATAATCTATCAACAAGGATGAAAAGTAAGCATATTTAATATAGACTGGTATGAGAATCCATGATATCTATAAATATATTTACTTTTCATGACGAATGTATTAAACATACTTACTGTTCATCCGTTTATAAATATTATGTAACTTGTGTATAGTGCTACGTGTCGATTCCCAAATTGAAACAATATGTTAATCCAGGAATCTACGTAAAATAACTTAATGTGATGTGATCTAAATGCCTGTCGTACTAATTGTGCGGGAGATGCGGACACACACGCTACTCTCCCCTTATATACAGTCCGACTCACTTCCAAAAAACAAGGGGGCACGCGATTCGCTGTGCAGAGTTGCTCACTTGGGCACGCCAGAAACCTATGATTGTGGGTTCGAATCCCGGTTCGCCCCGATTATGTTTCTAGGTTTGTCAGCATCATACCCGTGCTCGTGGGTTTCACCGAAGTGATAAACGTCTGAAACCTGCATCACTTCGGGCTTTCCTCCCACATTAAGCAGACACGCCGCGATATGACTGGAATACTGTTAAAAGCGGCGTTAAACCCAACTCACTCACTCACTCCAAAAAACAACAGAATATTCGATACCACCCCGCGGTATACCGGAAGTTAACACACCACACTGGTCTCTAAATATACTTACTTCCTGACGACTGCTAAGATTAAATGGCACTTATTCCCGACGACTAATCACTGCCCAAACACAATGCAATGAGCGTCTACCGGTTCTCAACAGAAACAATATAAACACAGTTACAATCATTGTTCGACAATAAAATACACTGCCATGTAACAAGAGATTGCCAGTTATTAACACTGACCCTTTATTCACTAATTACACATTTATACATTGTTTAGATTTAAGCCTTGGAAAGCCCAAGTGAAGGCTGATGTTATGTCATTGTAGCTTGGCTATTTGTCACTGCAAACTTCAGTAAACTACATTCATAACGAACACGCTTATACCGAACTGTTTCTTGATGCCGTCCATTTTCTGTATAGATGTTGTACATATAACGTACTACGGTTATAACGAATTAAAATTAGTGTCCCTCTGAGTTCGTTATAACCGTAGTTTACTGTAGATCAAGACAAAGTGGTAAGTTCCCTTCTGGTTGTGAACAAATGTGCCACATATTTGAAACTTAATTGTGTGTGCCATATCGGCAATATGTGAAGTTCGTGCATCAAATGCATTGCAGTGGATTCTGTTCACTGACAAATTTAATTGATCTTGTTGAGACATGAGAGAATATTTCAACATGAAGTAAATGTAATCACTGATACTTGCTCTTTTTGTGTCTAATGTGATGTTTGATTAGTCTGCCAGAATTAAATTATTTATAAATTGCTGTGTGATTTCTCTTTGTTGTGTATGGAGACTGTAGAATGGTCCAGTACATGCATGTTGCGAGTAGCGTTATCGCTGATATGCATGTTATGTTACCCTGAGTATCATCTAGCATTTCGCGAGTGCGTCCGTTCGTTTGACCAGCACTTCAGCTGATAGGGACAACGGTCAAGGAGCATCTTCACGGGAAGCATTCAAACACTGCTAGTACCCTCCATTCGCACTGACAAATTATGCTCTGATATCTCGATATAAGGGTGGAACCCGATGTGTGCTGAGTGCAGTCAGACGTACGGACATGTCTTCCTCTGGGTATAGGACAACAGGCCGACACCCGTGTTACTGAAGTCTCCTCGAGGCCGTTCACAGGGAATTCCCAGCAAGTAAGCACCTAGGTTTTACTTTACAAAGTAATTGTACATGGAAAATTCATTGATGATACTGAAAGGAAATGTTGTCCTCTGGTTAATTGTTCCAGAAGTTTTTGGTATCGTCTTTCCCGAACTACCTTAGAAACTATGCACAAATCATTTATTTTACTCTGAGACCATTATTGTTTATTATCTATATCAATGACATTGTTGAAGGAATAAATAGTAATATAAGACTATCTGCTGATGGCACATCTTTGTATGGGATCATAGAAGATCCCGATATAGCTGCTCGTAATGACTTTGACAGAATTTAAGAATGGGCTGCTAGATGGCAAGTTAAATTTAGTCCCGATAAAACCGAATCTATTTAATTTACCCGTATAGTAAACCCTAGCCCCAAACTGAACTCATATATGAATGGCACAGAAATAAAAGATGTACAAACTGATAAGCACCAAGGTATTAGTTTACAAAGTATCTGTACATAGAAAATGCACATTGATGATATTCAAAGGAAATATTGTCCCCTGGTTAATTGTTTAAGAAGTAATATATATCGTCTATCCCGAACTACCTATCCCGAACTACCTTAAAATCATTTATTTTACCAATTTTGGATTACTGTCGTCATATTTGGGATAACTGAAGTAATGAACAAATTAACTTACTTGAAAAAATAAACTTAGATGCTCTTAGAACCATATGTGGCGTTGTCCGGGGTACGAGTCATCAGAAGATTTACAATGAAACAAATTGTACGAGAAATTGGTAATGTTTTACTAAATGAATAATTATTTCTCCCTGGAATATCCGTGTAGGCTTATTCCTAATACAGTTTCGGAAAACACAAATTATGACTTAGGGGGGTAAAACTAATCTTCAAACAGTGAAGTGTAAAACAAAAGCTTATGCAGATTCATTTATACCGGCTACAACACAACTTTGGAATATGTTACCAGAAAACCTAACGGGGACAGAGACCGTTACACAGTTTAAGAATTTGCTTCATGTAAGGGGAGATAATGGTCTACACTGAGATTTAAATTATGGAGACAAGTTATTCACAGTCGCCTCAGGCTTGGCTGCAGCGATCTTTACGCAGATCAATATGATAGATATATTTTGGATACTAAAACTTGTTCCTGTGGATATCATACCGAAGATGCTTTACACTTCTTTTGTGTATACAAATTACTTTGTTCTCCGAAATGTAATGTATTTTTACCATCACGGCTACTCTTTACAAACAGTGTGCGGAAATTCGCATTTGAGTGAGGAAGTGCAAATCCAAACATTAGATTCTATTCAAAACCTCACATTAAAAACTGGCAGATTTTCTGGCAGAAGTAAGAGGATTGTTCAATGTGAACTGCAAATGTATCTATTATATATTCATGCATGTACAATTCCTGTGTTACATCTAACCTTATTTGATGTATTTATTGTATCATGTCTTCTGTGTAATGGAGCGGTATTAACATAAGGGCTTCCCTTGTTTACCAATCCATTTTCACATTTTTGTGAAAATAAATATGTTAAACTCACTCACTCACCAGTAGAATCTGTTTCGTTATCGAGACTGGCTTTTTTTCTGGCGTTGACGATATATATTTTACACGAATGCATTTTCGGCCGGTTTTGTTTGGATGGGTACATCTAGGACGTTCTCATTATTTTTTTCTTTCCACCCTGGCTGAAGCATGTAGACGTGCAGTTTCACTTTAAACCACATGAAGGAACAGTATTTCCAAAATTTATTGATGCTAGTAAATGAACGTGTAACCCGAGGTCCATATGAAAAACAATTGGAATTTTCGTATCATTTGGCCGCCAAATGTGAACATATTAACGCCGAAGTCTTTGACGGGCATTTAGAAGTTGGAAGATCATTAATAAGGAATACATGACACTCTAAATGGATAGCAACTTCTTTCATTCTTTGTCACGACGTTTCAGAGCTACTTCTTGCTTCCTCATCAGGTGAATGCTGAGTGTATAGAGTTAGAGTATATATATTAGTGTTTCAATATGTATCATATGTTTACACAACACAAAGTGTGATGTTGTACAAGGATAACAATATAGTGACAAACAATCTCATAAATATCAACCAATTGGCAAAGTGAGGGAATATTTAAGGGTCTATCGTGTATCACTTCTACATGCCTTTCAAAGACTTGTTATCGTAAACCTGCCCGATTAAACCTCCTCGTGTGCCCAACAATAGAATGGGGGCCAAGGGTGATTGTCCCATGAAACTGCTTTTTCAAATCCGTTAACCCTGAAAACGCTATAAATAGATTCTTTGTGAGTTACAAGCCTGATTTGATTTTAGATAAAGCGTATGGACAGACAAGTTTAATTTGTTTCACTCGTAGAATACACTTATATAATATAAGATATAATATATCAAAAGAAGTATAAACATAAAGTCCTACAACCAGTCGCTAGACGACTTACAAGAGACAATATGTCATTAAAAATAAAGAATAATTATTTGATATTCGGCTGGGACCTGGGGTTTTGTTTGGAAGACTATATATCTGTTCAGCTACACCTGCAATACCAAATATTCCTTTTTAAAATATGAGCCTACATTTTATTTAAAAGCACCTTTGAACGATGGTTTATTTGTGGCAGACAATTTGATTTTTTTCAGTCTGCGGCATATAACTGTTTTTCAAGCATTTTCGGGGGAAAAATGTACTTTTCTCGATAAAATCCCTGCAACCCATGCTTGTAAGGGGTGACTAACGGGATCGGGCAGTCAGGTTCGATGACTACGTTGATGCACGTCAGCGTATCCCAGGAGCGTATATCGAGGCCCAAACCATTCTTGTATACGTGAATCAGCATAATCGTTAAATGCTACTAAACTTATGTTGAAACTCGTTGACTGCAGTCTACCAGCTGAAACATCGACCCTGTTCAAGTAATACAAGTAGAGATTGTGCAGAGCATCAATTGTTCCCTGCCATATATTGTCATATGCACAGAAAGGAAGTGTAAGCAATGAGAGGAGAGGATTGGTGTAAAGTACAATTTGGTTAAGTAAGGATAAGATTTTATGGATGAACAACTTCTTTATTACATTTAAGAGCGACGTTTCGGGGTAGGTTCTAACACCGTTATCAAGCAAGCAGAACCTACACCGAAACATCGCCCTTAATTGTAATAAAGAAGTTGTTCATCCATAAATACTTATCCTTACTTAGTACTCCAACTTCTAAATGCCTGTCACAGAAGTTACAAATTGGTTGTTATTAATGTAGTTTCTGGCCCTCGAATGGTAGCTCAGGGTGGAGACGGAAGACAAAACTCAGGGGTGAAGTTTAGACGACAGCAGCCATGTTTATTGACGATGGGTGGAATTGGTCGAAAAGGTGGTTATAACTTGACAGACCCCGGGACAGAGTGGCCAGTGTTCCTGGGTGGGTGTTCGCTCTGTCACTTACACGAGTCGATCTTCTGGCTGTCTCCCTGACTGAACATGTCAGTCGGGTTTTGTAGAGCGAGGTATTACGTAACATGTGGCTAGGTCATTGTCCCACGTGTATGTATGGTACCGTATGTATATACGTAAGATCCGGCGACGTAAGGAGGTGTTAATTGAAATTTATAGATAGCGATAGAGATTAAGGGTCCTGCCCGGAGGGGCTTATGACAAGAGGGGATACGCCGAATGTTTGCTGAATATATTAAACAGACAAAGGGCATAGAATTTCAGTGCACTTGGAAACATATTAAACCAATAAGGTATTTAAGACAAATGAAATTTGAATTTTTTTGCACTCTTTTAAATAAAAGTATTGAAATGATTGCACTATACAGTATCTTTGGAATTCACAATAAAAGAAACAGTATCTTTAAATGTTCAAGCACAAGGAAATCCAAGGCAAGAAAACATATAACTGGGCCTGTCAGTCAGAACTTGGTATATACCCACTAGTAGTACCAGTAATATATAAAATAATTGATTACAAGTCCTATATAGATAACATAAGAAATGTCATTCTTAAACATGCTTTAGCAGCAAATATAAATCTTTCTGGTCAAAATGTTGGTTGTGTTAAATAAAACAAACTTTTGAAATAGTAAACACAAACAAATGTATGAATCCTCAGTAGATAAACTTCAGTCCAAATGTAAACATATGTTCACGCATTCATTAAGGGATTCCAATTTATCCAACAACAACTTAAGGTCATACAGGTTTGTCAAGTCATCTATAAATATTGCGAATTATCTTACATATTGTCAAAACAACGCTTATAGGTCACATTTCTCAAAACCTCGCTTAAGTAATCACAAACTAAATTTGAAACTGGTAGATATACAAAAAGATCAACCCCACTGGGACAACGTCTCTGTGAAACATGTGTTGTCTCAGAAGATGAACAACTTCATGCAAGGTCTTGTATAAAATACAACAAAGAAAGAGAATCACAAATAATCCTCAATCATAAAAAAACGACGTTGGTACACTCTATTAAAAGGAACATTTCTTTATAATTTTTACCAACAGTTATACAGAAACAATTTCCACGATCGGTTATCATATCTACAATTATAAACAAATTCCTTGTATGTTCAACATTACCATAGTTTTGCTCAATTCTCACAGTGTTTCCCCTGAACATTTTTACCTCTTTTAAAATTAAAATGAACATATTGCATGGGTTATCTACATTACAAAACAATACTAAATCGCAGCATGAGAAAGGCGATTGGTTAAAACATGTCTCATTTCATTTTAAAAACTCCAACTTGTTTAGAGAAACCAAAATGGCGCTCTCCTTCAGTCAAAATTAAGCTAACCCTTATACTTAACACGTCAAAGCCAGAGAAGAATCAGTCTCAATTATCTGCCGAAACAGATTCCACTCGTGATATTAACACTGTTAGGGAAATGATGACACTGATAGGGAAATGATGACACTGATAGGGAAATGATGACACTGATAGGGAAACAATGACACTGATAGGGAAACAATGACACTGATAGGGAAATGATGACACTGTTAGGGAAATGATGACACTGATAGGGAAATGATGACACTGATAGGGAAATGACGACACTGATAGGGAAATGATGACACTATTAGGGAAACAATGACACTAATAGGGAAATGATGACACTGATAGGGAAACAATGACACTGATAGGGAAACAATGACACTGTTAGGGAAATGATGACACTGTTAGGGAAACAATGACACTGATAGGGAAATGATGACACTGATAGGGAAACAATGACACTGATAGGGAAATGATGACACTAATAGGGAAATGATGACACTGATAGGGAAATGATGACACTGATAGGGAAATGATGACACTAATAGGGAAACAATGACACTAATAGGGAAACAATGACACTGATAGGGAAATGATGACACTGATAGGGAAATGATGACACTGATAGGGAAACAATGACACTGATAGGGAAATGATGACACTGTTAGGGAAATGATGTCACTGATGGGGAAATGATGACACTGATAGGGAAATGATGACACTGATAGGGAAACAATGTCACTATTAGGGAAATGACGACACTGATAGGGAAATGATGACACTGATAGGGAACAATGACACTGATAGGGAAAGGATGACACTGATAGGGAAACAATGACACTGATAGGGAAATGATGACACTGATAGGGAAATGATGACACTGATAGGGAAACAATGACACTGATAGGGAAATGATGACACTAATAGGGAAATGATGACACTGATAGGGAAATGATGACACTGATAGGGAAATGATGACACTAATAGGGAAACAATGACACTAATAGGGAAACAATGACACTGATAGGGAAACAATGACACTGATAGGGAAATGATGACACTGATAGGGAAACAATGACACTGATAGGGAAATGATGACACTGTTAGGGAAATGATGTCACTGATGGGGAAATGATGACACTGATAGGGAAATGATGACTTTGATAGGGAAACAATGTCACTATTAGGGAAATGACGACACTGATAGGGAAATGATGACACTGATAGGGAACAATGACACTGATAGGGAAAGGATGACACTGATAGGGAAACAATGACACTGATAGGGAAATGATGACACTGATAGGGAAATGATGACACTGATAGGGAAACAATGACACTGATAGGGAAATGATGACACTGATAGGGAACAATGACACTGATAGGGAAACAATGACACTATTAGGGAAATGATGACACTGATAGGGAAACAGTGACACTGATAGGGAAATGATGACACTGATAGGGAACAATGACACTGATAGGGAAACAATGACACTATTAGGGAAATGATGACACTGATAGGGAAACAATGACACTGATAGGGAAATGATGACACTGATAGGGAAACAATGATACTGACAGGGAAACAATGACACTATTAGGGAAATGATGACACTGATAGGGAAATGATGACACTGATAGGGAAATGATGACACTGATAGGGAAATGATGACACTGATAGGGAAACAATGACACTGATAGGGAAATGATGACACTGATAGGGAAACAATGACACTGATAGGGAAACGATGACACTGATAGGGAAATGATGACACTGATAGGGAAACAATGACACTGATAGGGAAATGATGATACTGATAGGGAAACAATGACACTGATAGGGAAATGATGACACTGATAGGGAAACAATGACACTGATAGGGAAACAATGACACTGATAGGGAAATGATGACACTGATAGGGAAATGATGACACTGATAGGGAAATGATGACACTGATAGGGAAATGATGACACTAATAGGGAAACAATGACACTGATAGGGAAACAATGACACTAATAGGGAAGATGAAACCCATTTCCTCATTACCCGTGACTTTTATTCTTTTATTCTACTGGAAAAAAAGGATTTGGTACTTATTCAAATAGCCACAAGTTAACTTACATTACTGCTTGAGGCATCACCTGGGTACTCTATAAACAATGAGTGCGCAGTTAATGACCGTGGACCATGTGTGCATTTTACTATATAGGTATATTGAAATGTTTGGCGGGTATTAATATAACTCATATGTTTTAATCATGTTTTAAGAAATGGCTGGATAGTGTACACTTTATTGTTTAAATAACATGTTATACTTTTATCATATACAATATGTGACACTTTATAAAATATGTCTCATGTTATGTTATGATAAACGGTCCCTTGAATGTGTGAGGGCCTGATGGAGAATGTGATCAATCTGCTTCACACTTGCTAATAAACCCTGATCATATGTGTCTATCTTTGTCGCGCACGCGCACTAAGAACATAAAGACTTACTGGAAAAGCAACAATTCCACATGAATGTCAGTTAGCAGTTTATACTAAAGGCTTAATTAGTAATTTTGAAGCGATTCACGTCCATTACAACATTAAAGAAACATAAACCTTCCTTTCTAGAAATATCATACAATTGTAGTTTTATTCAGTGCGTGTGTGTCTGTGTGTCTGTTGTTGTTCAACGTGTGAGTTTTGGTTTTGTCCAGAGTGCTATATTCAATGTGTTTTATTCAGAGTGCGTATGCGTGTGCGTGTGTTAATTCTGTGTGTCTGTGTGTGTGTCTGTGTGCGTGCGTGCGTGTGTGTGTCTGTGTGCGTACGTGTGTGCGTGCGTGCGTGCGTGCGTGTGTGTGTTGTGGTTCAATGCGTGCTTCTCCCTTTGTGCACGGTTTTGTTCATTGGTTTCGTCCAGAGTGCTATGTTCAATGGGTTATATACAACGTGTGTGTGTGTGTGTGTGTGTGTGTGTGTGTGTGTGTGTGTGTGTGTGTAGCGCTAAGAAATGAAATCTTTATGTGTCTGTATTTTGGCCTCCATACTGAATAAATTGTCTTGTCTTGTCTTGTCTCGTATATGTGTGCATGTGTATGTGCGTGTGAAGATGTGTGTGTGTTCGCGCGCGCATGTGTATCCGTCCAGTTCTGATTTTTGTTTTTCCTTTTTCAAGAAACAACAGAAGGCAAAGAAAATGGATATCGCCATCATTGGCGTGGGATGTCGATTTCCGGGGGCTTCCTGTCTGGGGGAATTCTGGGATGTCTTGGTCAAGGGAGAGAACCATGTGATAGAAATACCGCCCGACAGATGGAACAGGGACACTTTCTATGACCCGGATGTAAACGCCAATGGCAAGTTCTACTCCAAAAAGGCGGGGTTCATACAGAAGTAAGTCTGTAGTCGGGTGTGTTTCGTCTCCACATTCCTTCTACCAACCCATACGATACAAACATTGAACATGAACGTAACTCGGGGTTGTCGTCACGTCCTCCTTTGTTTTATTGTTTTATTGTTTTAAACAATTTAACTTTGTTATTCTAGTTATGCTCACTTTGACAACAAACTGTTCGGTATCAATGAAAGCGAGGCTGCCCAGATGGACCCCCAGCAGCGCCAAGTGTTGGAGTGCACGTTCATGGCGCTTGAAGACGCTGGAGTCACCAGGCAACAGGTAGCGGGCCAGAAAGTCGGCGTCTACATAGGTGAGTCATGACGGCGGTTTGTAAATACCCGAGTCCTTTTAGCCGCATCTTACGAGAAGCATAATCGCCTTTGACGACAAGCATGGGTTGCTGAAGACTAACGGTCTCGGGTGGTCAGGCTGGCCGACTTGGTTAATGCATGTCATCGTATCCCAAATAACGTGTATCGATGCTCATGATGTCAATCACTGGACTGTCTGGTCCAGACTCGATTTTCAGACCGCCGTCATATTTCTGGAATATTGCTGAGTGCGGCGTTAAACAACAAACAAACAAAAACAAAACACTTACTCTGTTAAGAACACGTGTGATCACTGATGCCTGCCAATAAAACACAAGCAATCCTCTCTACTCCAGGTGCCATGAACAGCGACTTCACTGTGCGGATGACTGCCAACTCTCACGAGATCGACCACTACTCTGTTGCTGGTCTCGCGGGAAGTGTGTTAGCCAATCGCGTGTCCTACGTCTACAACTTGTCAGGCCCCTCCATGGTACTGGACACTGCCTGTTCCTCTTCCCTCGTGGCCATACATCAGGCAGGCTTGGCCCTCCGAGCAGGTGCGTGGATGTGTATAGCACAGCTCATATAGTCACAGTAATAATCTTGTGATATTTACGGTTGTCTACCCAAAGGTATATTGTATTCTTCTAAGAAAATATATATCATATATTTACCAACATTAAGTATGTTAATATAACCCCCGCAAAAGGAAACACAAACCATAGAATCATAGAGAGAAGTATGTTCGTTAATAAGAGATGTTTTCAATGTGTACCACTTGATGACAAAACTAACAATCTGTCAAGTGTAACCAAGGTGTCTTTATTCTCATCACGATATGCTGCACGTGCTGTCCAAACTTTGTACGCTAATCCTGCACGAGACAAATGGTGCATCTCGAGCCATTGGTCTATGGCATCACATGTGATGCGTTCATGAGAATCGATTCACACAACATACCAGTATGTTCGTTTGTACGTCGAACCAATAAAATATCTTTTGAATATGAGTGATTCTTCTTATAGTAACCAACATAAGGTATATATAAGAATGCAAATACAACGTATTTTGTGATGTAAGGTATATAACTTTTTTCTCAGCGATGGATCGCGTAATACCGTGAATAAATAAAATACATGTTTTGTAAATTAGATTTGTAACTATGGTTAAGAAGTGTTCATAATGACATTATTTCCTGAAGACATTGTATGAATTCAAATATTTTTACTGGTCATATATAGAGGATATTTCATGTGTCGAGTGAAATATCATGTTTCTCTCATCGAGTGGCGGGGGGAAAGGAGATATTTTCACGAGTGACAGTCAGTCGTTAATTTGCCTTGTCAATGTGGACCTAACTTAAAAAGAACGTCAACAGTTTGTGTACGGGCTGGTCACTAACGACAAAGGGAGACTATTTAAGGGGAGGCAACCCTTGTTTGACAATAGTTCCAGAGAAATATCAAGGGTTATGTTCACTGCAATGAAAATATCACTTTTCTCAACTTCGGAGAACTCGGTCTTTCACACTGAAGTGTATAATAAATACATGTACGTGTGTATATAATTGTCCAAGGTAGTAGGGCAATATCTGAACATGCACGTATTCCTCATTTATAACAACCCAATGTCCTGTGTGTCCAGGCGACTGTGAGATGGCGCTGTGTGGGGGAGTGAATCTGCTGCTTCACCCCACAGTGTTTGTCCCCCTTAGCAAGGCCCAGATGTTGTCACCCAGTGGCCAGTGCCACGCCTTCTCTTCTAACGCCGACGGATACACCAGAGGAGAGGGGTGTGGCATCGTCCTCCTCAAACCACTTGCACAGGTGAGTTGGTTTGGTTCCTCGACGCTTTGAACAATACTTCAGGTGTATCACGGCGAATCTGCTTGATGTGGAGGAACTGATATATCTTAGATGTTTACCACCTTGATGAAACCCCGAGCTCGTGTATAGTGCCGACTAACATAGGAACATAATCGTCGTTAAACGGGATTCCAAAACGCGATCATAGTTTACTGCCACATCTAAGATGTAGGGCTGTAACGATTCACTGGTACCTGTGATATCATTTATACTAAGGTACAGACGATACTCGAATACACAGAACAGAAACGGATATAGCTATCCCCCGTTGTTGCGGAAGCAGCAGAGCACAGCTTGTAAACATGGCGGAACACGAGGACGTGGTGATAGAGGACGTGTCTGCTATTAAACTATTACATTTAATAATCTTCCCTTCATTCTTGTTCTTGTTTCTGGGATTATAATAAGTAAATGTATGAATCCAGAGTTTTTAGAGTAACTGTTGTATTTCAGTGATTTCACTTTTATTTACCTATTTTTGGGTGTATAGTGATACCAGTAGTATCGTTAGTCTGTATCGCAAGATACCAGGCGATACTCAGCTCTAGTAAGATGAATACTGAACCTAAAAGCTGAACTGAATCAAAATGTGCGGACAGACACTGTGGCACATGAAGTATATGTTATGTAGAAGCAGGTGAAATAAATAGTGTACGTCCGTGTTCAAGGCACTCCGTGACGGGGACAACATTTGGGCGACGGTCTCTACTGGCGTGAACCAAGATGGTCGAGCAGCCCAGCCCATCACAGCGCCATCTGGTGGCCAACAGCTGCAGCTGCTCCAAGACCTCTATCGGGCGTATTGTGTGGACCCTCACACTGTTGAATACATTGAAGCTCATGGTGGGTCTCTGACTTTTTGTTACACTTTACTCTAATGGCGTCCATTGTCCTGCCAAGGATTAATATATAGATACACCATGAATACATAATATGTACTCCCGAAAATTACAGTTAGTTAAAGGTTTAGGGTCACTGATTTTAATATTTTCGGAGGTTCAAATATTCAGCTTTGAATCTATCTGATCTGATTATCATTCGCAGGTACTGGCACGAAGCTGGGTGACCCTATCGAGGTCAACACATTTGGAGAATTCTTTTCATCTCCTGGGAACCAAAGGAAACGTTACATGGGTTCTGTGAAGACCAACATCGGCCATCTGGAACCGGCAGCAGGGGTAGCAGGTCTCATCAAGGTCCTGCTGATGATGAAATACAACACCATCGTGCCATCTCTACACTTTGACAAGCCAAACGAACATATAGACTTTGACAAGTTTCAGTTCATCATCCCACAGCATCCTCTACAATGGACATCAGTTTCGAAAGTAGCTTGTCTCAATTCATTCGGTTTTGGTGGAACTAACAGTCATGCTATTTTACACAATTACAATAAACCACCATATGCTAGCAGGTCCAACTTGCGTTCTTCGCATATCGTTTGTTTTTCAGGCAGCTCTTTAGAGACACTAAAGAAAAGTCTTGAGAATTTCCTCTCTTGTGATCATCTCACACACGATGACCTGCCAGCAATGGCCTACACATCGACAGTTAGAAGGGAACATTTTACGTGCAGAAAGGCTTTTGTTGTGAAGAGTGTTAATGATCTGAAACAGCAAGCACAGATAGTAATGAAGAGCAGAAACATTGTTGACATTAACACAAGCCCTTTAAAGATCATCTTCGTCTTTTGTGGGATGGGCACTGCTTGGTCAGGAATGTGTGATGGCTTCATGAAAATGAACAAAACTTTCAGCAAAACAATCAACATGATTGATGTGTCCTTGAAAAGGTTCGTGTCCTGGTCATTGACCAAAAGGCTGAGAAGCGGTTATGACGTAGAAGACCCTCTGTTTGGTCCAATCGCCATATTTGCTTGTCAGGTTGCGCTGGCCAAACAGTGGGAAGCTTGGGGAGTGGTGCCAGCAGTTGTTGTGGGCCAGTCAGTGGGAGAGGTGGCTGCAGCACACATGGCTGGAATCCTGTCCCTGGGTGAAGCTGTGAGGGTCATCTACCACAGGACTCGAATCCTGGCTGAAGCCACAGGTGGTAAGATGCTTCTTGTCAGAAACCTTAAAACGGACAATGTACAGGAAATTTGTGATGACGTTGCAGGCGTGAACATTGCACTTTCTTACAGTCCTGTGTCGTGTGCAGTTAGTGGTGACTCTGCCGCCGTGGATGATTTGAGGTCACGTCTTCAACTTTCTCACAGCAATCTTACACTGACTGATCTTCATGTTGGTGCTGCGTACCACAGCCACCACATGGATCAGAGCAAGATGCAGTTGGACAGCGTACTAGCCAATCTGAAGTCGTTACCGGCAAGAATACCTATGATATCAACAGCTGATGTTCACCTCACAGAGAAGGACGTTAATTCATCAGAATACTGGGGTAAGAATGTTCGAAACCCTGTTCAGTTCGCATCAGCAATAGCAAGATCTACCTCTGACAATCATCTCAATGTATTTATAGAGATTGGCCCTCAGCCAGTATTGAAAGCTCACATGGGTGATATTTTTACAAAAGGATCGCCATCATGTCTATGCCTTCCTTCCTTGACAGTTAAGTTTAGTGAGAACACAATGCTCGTGACCCTCTCTGAGCTGTACCAGCTGAAGGTGAACATAAACTGGCAGGAAATATTCACGCACACAGAACCTCCAACACCAATGCCGTGTTATGCTTTCTCGCACAAGCACCTAATGATCCTGCCTGTAATTACAGAAGAAGAAGTGTTTGGATCCAATGGAAACTCTGGCAATCATCTCTTTGTAAGACTGTCATCTTCCACAGACAAATGCATGCTGAACATCCGCCCATCTACGTTTGGAACTGTCTATGAACACAAGATCAAGGACATTATTGTTGTCCCAGGTGCAACCTACGTCGAGGCAGGGTTTGGAATCGCAAGGTCAATGAATACTGCCAATGTTAGAAATCTGATCATATCAGTCAGCTTTCTGAATCCAGTTATTTTAAAAAAAGAAATGTCTGTTCAACTAGATGTTGAGGTTGAGGATCACATTGCGAACGACTGTACGAAAACTTTCACCATCCGAAGTACAGGTGTTGCCATTGCGAAGGGGAGAATACTGGTGTGTGACAGTGCACCTGATGAGGAGCGGATGGACATGGAGGCCATACAGGAGAGGTGTACCGAAACAGTCACCGGTGACGAGGTGTATCAAGCTCTGAAGTATTCAGGATTTACATACGGTCCTAACTTTGCAACTATGAACTATGCACTGAGGGGGAAATCTGAAAGTCTTACAAAGTTAACAGTTGGACAAAAGCTGAAAGAGGAGATGACCAACACTGTAATTCATCCGGCAATACTCGATGGAATGCTGCAGTCAGCTGCTGCGTTCAACATGCAAGAAAAAGAATTTCTTCCAGTCGAGCTTAAGAATGTAACTGTCAGACATTCAGTGAAGACTGAAATGTTTGTTTATGCAAGAATGACAGACTCCACCAGATCACACACATCATTTACCTTGACACTTCTTTCGCCTGATGGATCTGTCATAGCACATGTTGAAAGATTCTCAACAAAATTTATAGGATCAGACACTTTTGATATTCACAATGCAACATTCAAAACAAGCTTGGTTCCCTTGGGTTCCTTTCACGTTTCTCAGAACAATGTTGACACTGGATTAGTCATCTTCACCAACGTAGATCTAACCAATGTGGATCTAGCCTGTGTCATACATGAATTGGATCACATGGGAGTTGAAGGCACAAAACGTGCGCTTGACTCTGTCATACATAACATCAAGCAAATCTGCTTTGTCTTTGCAGTAACTGACCTCAAAACAGACACTGGAGAATCGCTGCAAAAAGAACTCACAAGGAGGATCATGTCCTTGCGACTGATTGCCCTTTACGCTGCCAGCAGAGGAGTGTCTGTTCCACTGGTGATTATTTCAGAGATACGAGACGCAGGAGATAATGCTGCCAGTGGCTGTCTTAGTGAAGCTGTCAAAGGTTTCATGAGGTGTGTCTTGAGGGAGTATAGAGCTCTCCACATTCAGCTTGTGGATGTTCTAGTCGACAATGACGAGAAGTTCTTAGCAAGCCTTCCAGGGATATTATCACAAAGCACATCCGAGGACTTCATAAGGTACCCTGAGATGAAATTCCACAATGACAAAATGTACATGCACACAATTCTGCCACACCCAAATCCACAACCTGTGTTTCGGACAGTTACAATGGATGAACACACTGAGGGTTTGCTCTGCTCAAAATCAAAAACATCAATAGTTAATCCATTTTTCTATCCAAAAGAAAAGACAACAACTTCCACAAAAGATATGACTGATATTGTTGTGACTTCTGTGGTGGTGCATAGCCCTTTGTTGCATGGACTTCACAGTGGACGCCCTAGAGCATCCACAACAGATATACACCCAATTCTGTGTCTCGAAGCAATTGGAAAAGTATCAGCCAAATCAAGAAGTAACCATCCTGACAAAATTACCCTCTTTCCTACACACGTTTGCAAGAATATCAAAGTTCCAAAGAGCTGCACCATAGATGCAAGACACGTGCCTGGTTATGTCCCAAGTCAGCTAACCACACTGTATCTGATGTGGTCGATGTCCATTCACACAGCAAAGAACAATGTAGTCATTTTGTATTCAAGCAGCAGTAAAACCTTTGCAAATGCAATGTCACACTTGCTTCTTTCACAGGGGGCAAAACATGTGTCATTAGTCAAACCATATGAAACTGTACTACAAAGAGACGATTTTGTGACATTGATTCCTACAGTTTTACTGACAGAAGTAGAAGCAAAAAGACTTTGGAAAATGTTTACAAATGTAAGGAAAATCATTTGCTTTGAACCAATCACAAAACAGTCTGTCCTCCAGAACCTGTTTGGGGCAGTGCAAGACTTTCAACTTCAGGTCATACGACCATTTGAAATATTTTCTCAGAGAATAATGCTTGAGACAGTACCCAGAATGATTAAATGGATCAAATCCCACAGTGAAACTGTCTTCAAAATATGCGACAGCTTCAATGACTTGCGGGTTTCAAAACTACAGGGAACAGTCATCCCACTAAACATCTCAGAAGTTCTTAATAGCACCGAGTTGTCCTTGTCTTCAGATAGCAACTTTGACATGGAAATCATGATGACACCAAGTACCCACCTGTTCCAGGACACAGGTTCTTATGTGGTTGTGGGGGGACTGACAGGACTAGGATGGGAATGTGTGACATCCCTTGCAGCAGGAGGCGCTGGAAGCGTGATCATTCTGAGTAGACGTAAACCTAACCCTGAAACACAAGTGGATATGGACCATCTATCTCAGCAACATAACTGTCACATAACATCTATTCAAACTGATGTCACAGTCTACAAGGATATAGAAACAGCTATATTAAAGATAAGGAAACACCTGAAACCTCTCAAGGGCGTATTCTACGGGGCAGCTGTTTTACAGGACGCTTCCCTCGCTGAAATGACAGAGGAAAAACTTGTCACAGCCATGGCTCCAAAGGTAACTGGTGCTTGGAATCTTCATATCCTGACCGCAGATCTTCCTCTTGACTTCTTTGTCCTGCATTCTTCTGGGGCAGCTGTTCTGGGGAATGCTGGTCAATCAAACTACGGAGCTGGTAATGGATTCTTGGATGGATTGGCAGTGTACAGAAGACAGCGTGGAATGAGTGGCCAGAGTATCAATTGGGGACCTCTCGATCTTGGGATGCTGGAGAAAAGGGGATCTGTATTGAAGAAGTTGGAGAGTCAAGGGTACATGGTCATTAATAAGAAGGATATCAGTCAGTGTCTTACACACATGCTGATGCTGAACGAGCCCCAAGCCTTGGTGTGCAGAATAGACAGACAGAAAATGGCAGAACAATTACAAAGGGATAAAGAAACAACCTTGATGATGCGATTAAAGACATATTTGGAACCTGCCATGAAGATCCTAAATGAACAGGCAACATCAGAAGAGGGCAAACGATCTTGCGATGTTGACAAACTACGTACCTGCTCAGCGGAAGAAGGGCTGCAGATGCTCCGGGAATATGTAAAACATCTTGTGTGTGATAAGGCTTTGTTGGATATAAACAGTTTTCAGATGGACGCCAATATGAAGGATCAAGGTGTGGACTCGATGTATGCCATGGAAATTACAGGTGGAATCTTGTCAGACATTGGAGTAAAGCTGTCCACTCACGAAATACAGCTTCAATCAACATGCAACATTGCCAAGAGAATACTGGACATCCTGTCAGGTACAGAGAAGGAACAGGCACAGGCCAGTGACATGGAGACTGTGATCAGTAAGCAGGCAATAAGCATGTCAATCGCGAGGTCAGTCTGTGGATTTAGGGCAGACTGTGAACACAACATGGGTTTTGTAATTGTCAGCACTATTTCAGTACCGGATGTGGTAAACGTATCGACATTGATTGCTGTGGCGAAAGAGTGTGTGTCACGTCATCCAATCACTAGAACAACTTACATCTTCAGCCATGAAAATGTCTCCACAAACACGTTGACTTTGGAGAATGCCTTCGACTTTCGTATATTATCTGGAGATGACATGTCTGAGGTCAAGAAACATACAGAAGAGCCAATACATCTTCAACACCAGAGTCCATTACGATTCATATTCCTTGGAAGATCTTTACAGCTCAGAATGGTTTTCCACAGACTTGCATTTGATTTAAAAGCAATTACAATCTTGGTAAAAGAACTTGAAAACATGGCCAATGCAGTACAACAGGGTAAGCCCCTGGTAGATGTTGTAACTGACACAGACAAGGATATAGCAAAGGAAATACAGAAAATTCTTGCTCCAAACTTCAAGAGAGTAAGCCAGTTTTGGAAAACGAAGACAAAGTACATATCATACAACAGCCTTTCGGAAGGTCCCACAAAACACAATGTACAAAATGACCACATCTTCATCACAAGAACAGTCAACAATGACCTGTACACTAAAATATTGAAGTATGCGAGAGATATGGGTCTCACACCCTTTGACTATCTTGCCAGTATCTACCAGCTCTTTCTTGCCTTTGTCAGCAGCAAAACAACATCAACCATCACAACCTCGGTTGACCTTCGGGGCCTGGTTCCTGCTCTGACCAGATCGTTGGGGAGATGCACGAACTTCATCCCTCTAATCTGTCAAGTGCCAGAGGAAACTACCACTGTGCAGGAGTTCCTACAGAGCAACAGCAAGGCTATACAACACTTCACAAAGTATGCAATATATCCATCGGAAGAAATCAAGAAGCTTGTTCCGGAGGTCAAAAATCTTGGTACGAACTACTTCATATATGAGACTGATATCATCACCAGTGCATCCAACCAGCTGACAGTAGACATGCCGGTTATCTTTGATTCTTCCACTGAAACATTCATGTACATCTGGCAGAGGAAGGAGACGAGGCTCATGGAGATCAAGTTTCACCTGAGGAGGGACCTGTTCACAACCTCCAGAGCAGGTGGCCTTGTGGAGGCATTCCTGGGTCTTGTGGCTGATTCTTTGAACAACCCCGTATCAACTGTAGGGCGTCTAAGACATCAGAGGTACATGACCTTGGAAGAGAGGGGTTCCAATAAGAGTTTCTTGTCATCAGTGTGTTCTATGATGTAGCACTGTAATGTTTCTTGTCATCGGTGTGTTCTATGATGTAGCACTGTAACGTTTCTTGTCATAGGTGTGTTCTATGATGTAGCACTGTAACGTTTCTTGTCATCAGTGTGTTCTATGATGTAGCACTGTAACGTTTCTTGTCAAAGGTGTGTTCTATGATGTAGCATTGTAACGTTTCTTGTCATCAGTGTGTTCTATGATGTAGCACTGTAACGTTTCTTGTCATCAGTGTGTTCTATGATGTAGCACTGTAACGTTTCTTGTCATCGGTGTTATATGATTTAGCACAATCACTTTACTTCCAAATAACTTGCATGTATTGGTGTAGATATCTCATTTCTGATCTAAAACGTGAAGTGGAACGTATGACAGTTACACCTGCAATAGATGCTTAACTGTAATCAGTGGCCAGTAACATTATTGGTTGTCAACTTCTCATTAAATACTTCTATTCTGTCTGGTTGAAGAGTCAAGCTTATACTGATTTATACATCCAACAACTACTTCTTTTAGTATCAAACTGGGCATCTAGTCACTGCTGGCAAGTAATCTCTACTGAAATATAGTACAATTGAAGCAGTCCTCATGTTTTCTTACTTTGAATATTGCACACACTGGAAAATTTGGTCCTTCTTTTACACATTTTGTTGGCAGATGTTAATACATAACACTAACTACTTTACAAATGTATATTTTTTTATAATATAATTTTTTTGGTTAAGAGCTAAATTGGGCAAACTGATTTGACAGTCTGCAAGGTCAAAAACTGAAGGAAAGAAAAAACGGGACAGATGTCAAGGTTAGCATGACAAGGCATATAGTATGTACCAGTATTTCAAAGATGACGAATGTTTGCCACTTTAGTAAATACATTCAAAATCTCGATTCTAGAGGGGCCGTCTTGTAACTTGAAGATATCAGTACATTCGCGATAACGGGGTTCAAGATAATGAGGTTTGACTGTAGAACAAAAGCTGTGTATCATTCAGTATTATTAATGATACTAAGCAGTAGTTGGGGTGCTAGGTGTTACCATGGTTATCTTCTGTGTTGTTCTATCAGTAGAGGTTTTTTCCATCCCCAGGAATCCGGAAGCTGTTAGTACATAGACTGCATTCGCTGTTGGTGCAGATATTTGAAATAAATGACAGTTGAAATGTTACTGTCATGAAAATATCCACAGCGCCAAGTCATGTTATATATGACTACAATCCAACAGATACTTGACAATAATGTTCAACAATCCATGGCTCAATAAAATGAATTATTCTGTATCTCATTGTATGGTTCTGCTTAACCTGTATTTCACTCAATATAGCCTGGTTGACCATGTGATAACCAGCAACTCCCTCATATCCAGCCAATCATCTTGTAGAGTTATTCTTAAATGTAGGTGGGGTAGCCCCAAACCTGGCACTGATATAACCTGTTTTGAGTTGATGTGTTCCAGGTGCACTTCAGCTACCACTGCAACTCCAGCTGTCCTTTTGAGGAAGCTGATAGATAAACTATTTGTAGACAAACACAAGTGGTTGAAGGGTTTGCTCGTCATGCCAAAGGCCTGGCTTCGATTCCCTACATGGATACAATGTGTGAAGCCCATTTCTGGCGTTTCCCGTCATGACATTAATGGAATATTGCGTAAAACGTAAAACCAAACTCACTCCCTTAAATCTATGAATTGGCCTGAGATGTATTTCTGATACCTCAACCATGAGACTACCTGAATGCCCCTAGGATGAGTCTTTATTGTTTACCTCTGCATCAGCAATATTTACACATGGATCACTGTGGCTCTACTGTGGTCTTTTAGCACAAGTTGAAGCACTGGTTTTGTGCTAAAACTGATCAAAACAGCATCAGCCCCATGATATGATATGACACCAAGGTGTACAACCAGGTGGGAAGAACACCCTGTTCTGTCTGTGATGAGTGGACACACCAGCGCCCTGCCTACCTCATAGCCTCTCACATACTGGAACATCAACACAACATCAGCCCCATGATATGATATGACACCTAGGTATACAACCAGGTGGGAAGAACACCCTGTTCTGTCTGTGATGAGTGGACACACCAGCGCCCTGCCTACCTCATAGCCTCTCACATACTGGAACATCAACACAACATCAGCCCCATGATATGATATGACACCTAGGTATACAACCAGGTGGGAAGAACACCCTGCTCTGCCTGTGATGAGTGGACACACCAGCGCCCTGCCTACCTCATAGCCTCTCACATACTGAAACATCAACACAATACTCTTTACAAAAACATTCACTTTATTCATCATTCGTACATATCTGAATACAACTCCTGGCCAATACGTATATACTCGTCCTTCTCCGCTGGGGTCATTTGTTCCACCATGTCAGGGGTCACTTCCTGGTAGGGCACCTTGCGGATGCCAATTGTTACCATGGGAACACTCTCTTCTTCATCATCACTGTCCATTTCTTCAACAACTGGGAAACAAAACAAAAAAACGTCTTCAGTAACTTGCATTACAATTTACACTTAGGTATCATACTTATAGATTATGTACACATGCAACACTCATAGAGTAAAATATAGAACAATTAGTTCACAAGTCACACCAAATGGAATCCTGAGAAAGGACCGACATTTGCTTTCAGTGTGGTACCGCAGTTTGAAGAGTCAAGTATTTAGTTCATGAAAAAATAAGACTTCATGTGACGTCATCATGGTGATGTTTAAGTGAACCCATTAAGAGGAGCTAGGTAGATTTTGTTCACACGAGGAAATTTATATGCATGATGAAAAATATTTCACTATTATAATTAATCTTACCCAATCAAATACCATTCAACATATTGCCTGATAGGTCCTACATTATTTGATGTGCTTCATAGACATACAATAAACTATGTTTATAACAAACACGCTTGTAACGAACAGATGGATATAGCCAACTTAATTTTTGGCCCGGCCTTTTGCTGTATATTTGCTGTTTATAAGTTTATAACGAACTATGGTCATAACAAACTAAAATTAGTGATCCCTTCGAGTTCGTTATAACCATAGTTATTCTTTCATAGAGCTATCCAATAAACAGAGATAACCAGGCACCATCAAGTCATGAAATGTTGCAGGGTGATTGCAAAAGTGTATTTTTGTTTCAAATCTCAACGAAAACAATTTACAAAATTACTCCGTGAGGTAAATGTCCGTAAGTTTCAACATTACTCCAACATGAGTAAATGTTGGTAAGTTTCTCTGATACAGTGACACAAACATACATACAACATTACTCCAACGTGAGCGATGTTGGCAATTTCTCTGATAGAGTGACACACAACACACACATACAACATTACTCCAACGTGAGACATGTTGGCAAGTTTCTCTGATACAGTGACACACAACACACACATACAACATTACTCCAACATGAGAGATGTTGGCAAGTTTCTCTGATACAGTGACACACAACACACATACAACAATACTCCAATGTGAGAGATGCTGGCAAGTTTCTCTGATACAGTGACACACAACACACACATACAACATTACTCCAACGTGAATGATGCTGGCAAGTTTCTCTGATACAGTGACACACAACACACACATACAACATTACTCCAACGTGAGAGATGCTGGCAAGTTTCTCTGATACAGTGACACACAACACACACATACAACATTACTCCAACATGAGAGATGTTGGCAAGTTTCTCTGATAGAGTGACACACAACACACATACAACAATACTCCAATGTGAGAGATGCTGGCAAGTTTCTCTGATACAGTGACACACAACACACATACAACATTACTCCAACATGAGAGATGTTGGCAAGTTTCTCTGATACAGTGACACACAACACACATACAACAATACTCCAATGTGAGAAATGTTGGCAAGTTTCTCTGATACAGTGACACACAACACACACATACAACATTACTCCAACATGAGAGATGTTGGCAAGTTTCTCTGATACAGTGACACACAACACACATACAACAATACTCCAATGTCAGAAATGTTGGTAAGTTTCTGATACAGTGACACACAACACACACATACAACATTACTCCAACATGAGAGATGTTGGTAAGTTTCTCTGATACAGTGACACACAACACACACATACAACATTACTCCAACATGAGAGATGTTGGCAAGTTTCTCTGATACAGTGACACACAACACACATACAACAATACTCCAATGTGAGAAATGTTGGCAAGTTTCTCTGATACAGTGACACACAACACACACATACAACATTACTCCAACATGAGAGGTGTTGGCAAGTTTCTCTGATACAGTGACACACAACACACACATACAACATTACTCCAACATGAGAGATGTTGGCAAGTTTCTCTGATACAGTGACACACAACACACACATACAACATTACTCCAACATGAGAGATGTTGGCAAGTTTCTCTGATACAGTGACACACAACACACACATACAACATTACTCCAACGTGAGAGATGTTGGCAAGTTTCTCTGATATAGTAACACACAACACACACATACAACATTACTCCAACGTGAGAGATGCTGGTAAGTTTCCCTGATACAGTGACACACAACACACACATACAACATTACTCCAACGTGAGAGATGCTGGCAAGTTTCTCTGATACAGTGACACACAACACACACATACAACATTACTCCAACATGAGAGATGTTGGTAAGTTTCTCTGATACAGTGACACACACACATACAACATTACTCCAACGTGAGAGATGCTGGCAAGTTTCCCTGATACAGTGACACACAACACACACATACAACATTACTCCAACGTGAGAGATGCTGGCAAGTTTCCCTGATACAGTGACACACAACACACACATACAACATTACTCCAACGTGAGAGATGCTGGTAAGTTTCCCTGATACAGTGACACACAACACACACATACAACATTACTCCAACGTGAGAGATGCTGGCAAGTTTCCCTGATACAGTGACACACAACACACACATACAACATTACTCCAACGTGAGAGATGCTGGCAAGTTTCCCTGATACAGTGACACACAACACACACATACAACATTACTCCAACGTGAGAGATGCTGGCAAGTTTCCCTGATACAGTGACACACAACACACACATACAACATTACTCCCAACGTGAGAGATGCTGGCAAGTTTCCCTGATACAGTGACACACAACACACACATACAACATTACTCCAACGTGAGAGATGCTGGCAAGTTTCCCTGATACAGTGACACACAACACACACATACAACATTACTCCAATGTGAGAGATGCTGGCAAGTTTCCCTGATACAGTGACACACAACACACACATACAACATTACTCCAATGTGAGAGATGCTGGCAAGTTTCCCTGATACAGTGACACACAACACACACATACAACATTACTCCAATGTGAGAGATGCTGGCAAGTTTCCCTGATACAGTGACACACAACACACACATACAACATTACTCCAACGTGAGAGATGCTGGCAAGTTTCCCTGATACAGTGACACACAACACACACATACAACATTACTCCAACGTGAGAGATGTTGGTAAGTTTCTCTGATACAGTGACACACACACATACAACATTACTCCAACGTGAGAGATGCTGGCAAGTTTCCCTGATACAGTGACACACAACACACACATACAACATTACTCCAACGTGAGAGATGCTGGCAAGTTTCCCTGATACAGTGACACACAACACACACATACAACATTACTCCAACGTGAGAGATGCTGGCAAGTTTCCCTGATACAGTGACACACAACACACACATACAACATTACTCCAACGTGAGAGATGCTGGCAAGTTTCCCTGATACGGTGACACACAACACACACATACAACATTACTCCAACGTGAGAGATGCTGGCAAGTTTCCCTGATACAGTGACACACAACACACACATACAACATTACTCCAATGTGAGAGATGCTGGCAAGTTTCCCTGATACAGTGACACACAACACACACATACAACATTACTCCAATGTGAGAGATGCTGGCAAGTTTCCCTGATACAGTGACACACAACACACACATACAACATTACTCCAATGTGAGAGATGCTGGCAAGTTTCCCTGATACAGTGACACACAACACACACATACAACATTACTCCAACGTGAGAGATGCTGGCAAGTTTCCCTGATACAGTGACACACAACACACACATACAACATTACTCCAACGTGAGAGATGTTGGTAAGTTTCTCTGATACAGTGACACACACACATACAACATTACTCCAACGTGAGAGATGCTGGCAAGTTTCCCTGATACAGTGACACACAACACACACATACAACATTACTCCAACGTGAGAGATGCTGGCAAGTTTCCCTGATACAGTGACACACAACACACACATACAACATTACTCCAACGTGAGAGATGCTGGCAAGTTTCCCTGATACAGTGACACACAACACACACATACAACATTACTCCAACGTGAGAGATGCTGGCAAGTTTCCCTGATACGGTGACACACAACACACACATACAACATTACTCCAACGTGAGAGATGCTGGCAAGTTTCCCTGATACAGTGACACACAACACACACATACAACATTACTCCAACGTGAGAGATGCTGGCAAGTTTCCCTGATACAGTGACACACAACACACACATACAACATTACTCCAACGTGAGAGATGCTGGCAAGTTTCCCTGATACAGTGACACACAACACACACATACAACATTACTCCAACGTGAGAGATGCTGGCAAGTTTCCCTGATACAGTGACACACAACACACACATACAACATTACTCCAACGTGAGAGATGCTGGCAAGTTTCCCTGATACAGTGACACACAACACACACATACAACATTACTCCAACGTGAGAGATGCTGGCAAGTTTCCCTGATACAGTGACACACAACACACACATACAACATTACTCCAACGTGAGAGATGCTGGCAAGTTTCCCTGATACAGTGACACACAACACACACATACAACATTACTCCAATGTGAGAGATGCTGGCAAGTTTCCCTGATACAGTGACACACAACACACACATACAACATTACTCCAATGTGAGAGATGCTGGCAAGTTTCCCTGATACAGTGACACACAACACACACATACAACATTACTCCAATGTGAGAGATGCTGGCAAGTTTCCCTGATACAGTGACACACAACACACACATACAACATTACTCCAACGTGAGAGATGCTGGCAAGTTTCCCTGATACAGTGACACACAACACACACATACAACATTACTCCAACGTGAGAGATGCTGGTAAGTTTCCCTGATACAGTGACACACAACACACACATACAACATTACTCCAACGTGAGAGATGCTGGCAAGTTTCTCTGATACAGTGACACACAACACACACATACAACATTACTCCAACATGAGAGATGTTGGTAAGTTTCTCTGATACAGTGACACACACACATACAACATTACTCCAACGTGAGAGATGCTGGCAAGTTTCCCTGATACAGTGACACACAACACACACATACAACATTACTCCAACGTGAGAGATGCTGGCAAGTTTCCCTGATACAGTGACACACAACACACACATACAACATTACTCCAACGTGAGAGATGCTGGTAAGTTTCCCTGATACAGTGACACACAACACACACATACAACATTACTCCAACGTGAGAGATGCTGGCAAGTTTCCCTGATACAGTGACACACAACACACACATACAACATTACTCCAACGTGAGAGATGCTGGCAAGTTTCCCTGATACAGTGACACACAACACACACATACAACATTACTCCAACGTGAGAGATGTTGGTAAGTTTCTCTGATACAGTGACACACACACATACAACATTACTCCAACGTGAGAGATGCTGGCAAGTTTCCCTGATACAGTGACACACAACACACACATACAACATTACTCCAACGTGAGAGATGCTGGCAAGTTTCCCTGATACAGTGACACACAACACACACATACAACATTACTCCAACGTGAGAGATGCTGGCAAGTTTCCCTGATACAGTGACACACAACACACACATACAACATTACTCCAACGTGAGAGATGCTGGCAAGTTTCCCTGATACAGTGACACACAACACACACATACAACATTACTCCAACGTGAGAGATGCTGGCAAGTTTCCCTGATACAGTGACACACAACACACACATACAACATTACTCCAACGTGAGAGATGCTGGCAAGTTTCCCTGATACAGTGACACACAACACACACATACAACATTACTCCAATGTGAGAGATGCTGGCAAGTTTCCCTGATACAGTGACACACAACACACACATACAACATTACTCCAATGTGAGAGATGCTGGCAAGTTTCCCTGATACAGTGACACACAACACACACATACAACATTACTCCAATGTGAGAGATGCTGGCAAGTTTCCCTGATACAGTGACACACAACACACACATACAACATTACTCCAACGTGAGAGATGCTGGCAAGTTTCCCTGATACAGTGACACACAACACACACATACAACATTACTCCAACGTGAGAGATGCTGGTAAGTTTCCCTGATACAGTGACACACAACACACACATACAACATTACTCCAACGTGAGAGATGCTGGCAAGTTTCTCTGATACAGTGACACACAACACACACATACAACATTACTCCAACATGAGAGATGTTGGTAAGTTACTCTGATACAGTGACACACACACATACAACATTACTCCAACGTGAGAGATGCTGGCAAGTTTCCCTGATACAGTGACACACAACACACACATACAACATTACTCCAACGTGAGAGATGCTGGCAAGTTTCCCTGATACAGTGACACACAACACACACATACAACATTACTCCAACGTGAGAGATGCTGGTAAGTTTCCCTGATACAGTGACACACAACACACACATACAACATTACTCCAACGTGAGAGATGCTGGCAAGTTTCCCTGATACAGTGACACACAACACACACATACAACATTACTCCAACGTGAGAGATGCTGGCAAGTTTCCCTGATACAGTGACACACAACACACACATACAACATTACTCCAACGTGAGAGATGTTGGTAAGTTTCTCTGATACAGTGACACACACACATACAACATTACTCCAACGTGAGAGATGCTGGCAAGTTTCCCTGATACAGTGACACACAACACACACATACAACATTACTCCAATGTGAGAGATGCTGGCAAGTTTCCCTGATACAGTGACACACAACACACACATACAACATTACTCCAACGTGAGAGATGCTGGCAAGTTTCCCTGATACAGTGACACACAACACACACATACAACATTACTCCAACGTGAGAGATGCTGGCAAGTTTCCCTGATACAGTGACACACAACACACACATACAACATTACTCCAACGTGAGAGATGCTGGCAAGTTTCCCTGATACAGTGACACACAACACACACATACAACATTACTCCAACGTGAGAGATGCTGGCAAGTTTCCCTGATACAGTGACACACAACACACACATACAACATTACTCCAATGTGAGAGATGCTGGCAAGTTTCCCTGATACAGTGACACACAACACACACATACAACATTACTCCAATGTGAGAGATGCTGGCAAGTTTCCCTGATACAGTGACACACAACACACACATACAACATTACTCCAATGTGAGAGATGCTGGCAAGTTTCCCTGATACAGTGACACACAACACACACATACAACATTACTCCAACGTGAGAGATGCTGGCAAGTTTCCCTGATACAGTGACACACAACACACACATACAACATTACTCCAACGTGAGAGATGCTGGTAAGTTTCCCTGATACAGTGACACACAACACACACATACAACATTACTCCAACGTGAGAGATGCTGGCAAGTTTCTCTGATACAGTGACACACAACACACACATACAACATTACTCCAACATGAGAGATGTTGGTAAGTTACTCTGATACAGTGACACACACACATACAACATTACTCCAACGTGAGAGATGCTGGCAAGTTTCCCTGATACAGTGACACACAACACACACATACAACATTACTCCAACGTGAGAGATGCTGGCAAGTTTCCCTGATACAGTGACACACAACACACACATACAACATTACTCCAACGTGAGAGATGCTGGTAAGTTTCCCTGATACAGTGACACACAACACACACATACAACATTACTCCAACGTGAGAGATGCTGGCAAGTTTCCCTGATACAGTGACACACAACACACACATACAACATTACTCCAACGTGAGAGATGCTGGCAAGTTTCCCTGATACAGTGACACACAACACACACATACAACATTACTCCAACGTGAGAGATGTTGGTAAGTTTCTCTGATACAGTGACACACACACATACAACATTACTCCAACGTGAGAGATGCTGGCAAGTTTCCCTGATACAGTGACACACAACACACACATACAACATTACTCCAACGTGAGAGATGCTGGCAAGTTTCCCTGATACAGTGACACACAACACACACATACAACATTACTCCAACGTGAGAGATGCTGGCAAGTTTCCCTGATACAGTGACACACAACACACACATACAACATTACTCCAACGTGAGAGATGCTGGCAAGTTTCCCTGATACGGTGACACACAACACACACATACAACATTACTCCAACGTGAGAGATGCTGGCAAGTTTCCCTGATACAGTGACACACAACACACACATACAACATTACTCCAACGTGAGAGATGCTGGCAAGTTTCCCTGATACAGTGACACACAACACACACATACAACATTACTCCAACGTGAGAGATGCTGGCAAGTTTCCCTGATACAGTGACACACAACACACACATACAACATTACTCCAATGTGAGAGATGCTGGCAAGTTTCCCTGATACAGTGACACACAACACACACATACAACATTACTCCAATGTGAGAGATGCTGGCAAGTTTCCCTGATACAGTGACACACAACACACACATACAACATTACTCCAATGTGAGAGATGCTGGCAAGTTTCCCTGATACAGTGACACACAACACACACATACAACATTACTCCAACGTGAGAGATGTTGGTAAGTTTCTCTGATACAGTGACACACAACACACACATACAACATTACTCCAACGTGAGAGATGCTGGCAAGTTTCCCTGATACAGTGACACACAACACACACATACAACATTACTCCAACGTGAGAGATGTTGGTAAGTTTCTCTGATACAGTGACACACAACACACACATACAACATTACTCCAACGTGAGAGATGCTGGCAAGTTTCCCTGATACAGTGACACACAACACACACATACAACATTACTCCAATGTGAGAGATGCTGGCAAGTTTCCCTGATACAGTGACACACAACACACACATACAACATTACTCCAATGTGAGAGATGCTGGCAAGTTTCCCTGATACAGTGACACACAACACACACATACAACATTACTCCAATGTGAGAGATGCTGGCAAGTTTCCCTGATACAGTGACACACAACACACACATACAACATTACTCCAACGTGAGAGATGTTGGTAAGTTTCTCTGATACAGTGACACACAACACACACATACAACATTACTCCAACGTGAGAGATGCTGGCAAGTTTCCCTGATACAGTGACACACAACACACACATACAACATTACTCCAACGTGAGAGATGTTGGTAAGTTTCTCTGATACAGTGACACAAACATAACAATACACATACCTCCATGTGAGGGGCCAGGTTTGGGGGCTTCGTCTTCCGATGAACTGCTGGAGTTGTCTTCCACCCTGTCTGTGGGGACCCGGAGCCCAGCTCCCGGCTTGGACTGCTCGTGAACCAGCAGGGCGTTCATCACCTCATCATTGGCATTCAGCTGAGACAAGTCCTGAGATGGACCGGCCTCGTAACTGCTCTCCATCTAAAAACATGGAGGGAAGATGTTGGCATTATTTCTGGTGTATGTTGTGCTGCTCTCAGCAAGATTCCAGCTATTTCCTGACAGCCTTTAACTAATGTGCTCTGGACCAGGCATTCTAGTGATTGATATTGGGAGCAACAATCAACATCATCGGTGGACGATGACATGCTAGTGATTGACATCATGAGCATCGATCCACGCAGTTGGGATATGATGACATGCTACTACAAGCATGGGTTGCTGAAGACATATTCTAACCCGGATCTTCATGGGTCACGATGACATGCAATCAACCAAGTCTCTGAGTTTGACCATGTCACAAGGGACCTATTGTAACCTTGAATCTTTCCTCCATCGTACAGGAGGGCCACAGGGGACCTATTGTAACCTGGAATCTCTCCTCCATCGTACAGGACAAGGGGCCTATTGGAACCTGGAATCTCTACTCCATCGTACAGGAGGGCCACGAGGGACCTATTGTAACCTGGAATCTCTCCTCCATCGTACAGGAGGACAAGGGACCTATTGTAACCTGGAATCTCTCCTCCATCGTACAGGAGGGCCACAGGGGACCTATTGTAACCTGGAATCTCTCCTCCATCGTACAGGACAAGGGGCCTATTGGAACCTGGAATCTCTACTCCATCGTACAGGAGGGCCACGAGGGACCTATTGTAACCTGGAATCTCTCCTCCATCCTACAGGAGGGCCACAGGGGACCTATTGTAACCTGGAATCTCTCCTCCATCCTACAGGAGGGCCACAGGGGACCTATTGTAACCTGGAATCTCTCCTCCATCCTACAGGAGGGCCACAAGGGACCTATTGTAACCTGGAATCTTTCCTCCATCGTACAGGAGGGCCACAAGGGACCTATTGTAACCTGGAATCTTTCCTCCATCGTACAGGAGGGCCACAAGGGACCTATTGTAGCCTAGAATCTTTCCTCCATCAGACAGGAGGGCCACAAGGGACCTATTGTAACCTGGAATCTCTCCTCCATCCTACAGGAGGGCCACAAGGGACCTATTGTAACCTGGAATCTTTCCTCCATCGTACAGGAGGGCCACAAGGGACCTATTGTAGCCGAGAATCTTTCCTCCATCAGACAGGAGGGCCACAAGGGACCTATTGTAGCCTAGAATCTTTCCTCCATCAGACAGGAGGGCCACAAGGGACCTATTGTAGCATGGAATCTTTCCTCCATCAGACAGGAGGGCCACAAGGGACCTATTGTAACCTGGAATCTCTCCTCCATCAGACAGGAGGGCCACAAGGGACCTATTGTAACCTGAAATCTCTCCTCCATCAGACAGGAGGGCCACAAGGGACCTATTGTAACCTGGAATCTCTCCTCCATCGCACAAATAATTCATGTTACATAAACATGATAAAAGGTATGGAATGTTTAAAGGTTAAACTACTACGTAGAGCGTTCAGTGAGACAGTATCTGGTGATGATGTTACCTGTGAGTCAGTGACTGTGGCACCCTCCACCGTGCTCTTGGCCATCCATTCTGGCACCTCCTTCTTCTGCACTGTCGTCTTCTTTTCATCCTCATCCATGCTGATGGTGATGCTGTTGTCTGTGTAGCCGAAGCGGTTGTTCCGAGACAGTTCCCCACTCCAGACCATCTTTTCAGCATCAATGTTTGGCCTGTTCTTGTCACTTGGTGCCCTGCAGGTCATGTAAATTTCCATGAGCATCACAGTAATCCATATATGTTGGATGTTTTCCCAAACCATTTTATATCCTTCAAATCTCAATCTCATTAAAATCAGATCTTACTTCTTACATGTAGTTCTCGCTACCCCTAAACAAAGATCTGCGAACACCCCATTACGGGTCACGTCAGACCAACCTTGCACGAACTATGACCGACCAATGGAATGACGGACAAGAAGTCGACATTAGCCAATCGGAAGGCAATCTCATTAAAATCAGATATATGTTCTCGCTGCCACTAAACAAAGATCTGCGAACACCCCATTACGGGTCACGTCAGACCAACCTTGCACGAACTATGAACGACCAATGGAATGACGGACAAGAAGTCGACATTAGCCAATCGGAAGGCAATCTCATTAAAATCAGATATATGTTCTCGCTGCCACTAAACAAAGATCTGCGAACACCCCATTACGGGTCACGTCAGACCAACCTTGCACGAACTATGACCGACCAATGGAATGACGGACAAGAAGTCGACATTAGCCAATCGGAAGGCAATCTCATTAAAATCAGATATATGTTCTCGCTGCCACTAAACAAAGATCTGCGAACACCCCATTACGGGTCACGTCAGACCAACCTTGCACGAACTATGACCGACCAATGGAATGACGGACAAGAAGTTGACATTAGCCAATCGGAAGGCAATCTCATTAAAATCAGATATATGTTCTCGCTGCCACTAAACAAAGATCTGCGAACACCCCATTACGGGTCACGTCAGACCAACCTTGCACGAACTATGACCGACCAATGGAATGACGGACAAGAAGTCGACATTAGCCAATCGGAAGGCAATCTCATTAAAATCAGATATATGTTCTCGCTGCCACTAAACAAAGATCTGCGAACACCCCATTACGGGTCACGTCAGACCAACCTTGCACGAACTATGACCGACCAATGGAATGACGGACAAGAAGTCGACATTAGCCAATCGGAAGGCAATCTCATTAAAATCAGATATATGTTCTCGCTGCCACTAAACAAAGATCTGCGAACACCCCATTACGGGTCACGTCAGACCAACCTTGCACGAACTATGACCGACCAATGGAATGACGGACAAGAAGTCGACATTAGCCAATCGGAAGGCAATCTCATTAAAATCAGATATATGTTCTCGCTGCCACTAAACAAAGATCTGCGAACACCCCATTACGGGTCACGTCAGACCAACCTTGCACGAACTATGACCGACCAATGGAATGACGGACAAGAAGTCGACATTAGCCAATCGGAAGGCAATCTCATTAAAATCAGATATATGTTCTCGCTGCCACTAAACAAAGATCTGCGAACACCCCATTACGGGTCACGTCAGACCAACCTTGCACGAACTATGACCGACCAATGGAATGACGGACAAGAAGTCGACATTAGCCAATCGGAAGGCAATCTCATTAAAATCAGATATATGTTCTCGCTGCCACTAAACAAAGATCTGCGAACACCCCATTACGGGTCACGTCAGACCAACCTTGCACGAACTATGACCGACCAATGGAATGACGGACAAGAAGTCGACATTGGCCAATCGGAAGGCAATCTCATTAAAATCAGATATATGTTCTCGCTGCCACTAAACAAAGATCTGCGAACACCCCATTACGGGTCACGTCAGACCAACCTTGCACGAACTATGACCGACCAATGGAATGACGGACAAGAAGTCGACATTAGCCAATCGGAAGGCAATCTCATTAAAATCAGATATATGTTCTCGCTGCCACTAAACAAAGATCTGCGAACACCCCATTACGGGTCACGTCAGACCAACCTTGCACGAACTATGACCGACCAATGGAATGACGGACAAGAAGTCGACATTAGCCAATCGGAAGGCAATCTCATTAAAATCAGATATATGTTCTCGCTGCCACTAAACAAAGATCTGCGAACACCCCATTACGGGTCACGTCAGACCAACCTTGCACGAACTATGACCGACCAATGGAATGACGGACAAGAAGTCGACATTAGCCAATCGGAAGGCAATCTCATTAAAATCAGATATATGTTCTCGCTGCCACTAAACAAAGATCTGCGAACACCCCATTACGGGTCACGTCAGACCAACCTTGCACGAACTATGACCGACCAATGGAATGACGGACAAGAAGTCGACATTAGCCAATCGGAAGGCAATCTCATTAAAATCAGATATAAGTTCTCGCTGCCACTAAACAAAGATCTGCGAACACCCCATTACGGGTAACGTCAGACCAACCTTGCACGAACTATGACCGACCAATGGAATGACGGACAAGAAGTCGACATTAGCCAATCGGAAGGCAATCTCATTAAAATCAGATATATGTTCTCGCTGCCACTAAACAAAGATCTGCGAACACCCCATTACGGGTCACGTCAGACCAACCTTGCACGAACTATGACCGACCAATGGAATGACGGACAAGAAGTCGACATTAGCCAATCGGAAGGCAATCTCATTAAAATCAGATATATGTTCTCGCTGCCACTAAACAAAGATCTGCGAACACCCCATTACGGGTCACGTCAGACCAACCTTGCACGAACTATGACCGACCAATGGAATGACGGACAAGAAGTCGACATTAGCCAATCGGAAGGCAATCTCATTAAAATCAGATATATGTTCTCGCTGCCACTAAACAAAGATCTGCGAACACCCCATTACGGGTCACGTCAGACCAACCTTGCACGAACTATGACCGACCAATGGAATGACGGACAAGAAGTCGACATTAGCCAATCGGAAGGCAATCTCATTAAAATCAGATATATGTTCTCGCTGCCACTAAACAAAGATCTGCGAACACCCCATTACGGGTCACGTCAGACCAACCTTGCACGAACTATGACCGACCAATGGAATGACGGACAAGAAGTCGACATTAGCCAATCGGAAGGCAATCTCATTAAAATCAGATATATGTTCTCGCTGCCACTAAACAAAGATCTGCGAACACCCCATTACGGGTCACGTCAGACCAACCTTGCACGAACTATGACCGACCAATGGAATGACGGACAAGAAGTCGACATTAGCCAATCGGAAGGCAATCTCATTAAAATCAGATATATGTTCTCGCTGCCACTAAACAAAGATCTGCGAACACCCCATTACGGGTCACGTCAGACCAACCTTGCACGAACTATGACCGACCAATGGAATGACGGACAAGAAGTCGACATTGGCCAATCGGAAGGCAATCTCATTAAAATCAGATATATGTTCTCGCTGCCACTAAACAAAGATCTGCGAACACCCCATTACGGGTCACGTCAGACCAACCTTGCACGAACTATGACCGACCAATGGAATGACGGACAAGAAGTCGACATTAGCCAATCGGAAGGCAATCTCATTAAAATCAGATATATGTTCTCGCTGCCACTAAACAAAGATCTGCGAACACCCCATTACGGGTCACGTCAGACCAACCTTGCACGAACTATGACCGACCAATGGAATGACGGACAAGAAGTCGACATTAGCCAATCGGAAGGCAATCTCATTAAAATCAGATATATGTTCTCGCTGCCACTAAACAAAGATCTGCGAACACCCCATTACGGGTCACGTCAGACCAACCTTGCACGAACTATGACCGACCAATGGAATGACGGACAAGAAGTCGACATTAGCCAATCGGAAGGCAATCTCATTAAAATCAGATATATGTTCTCGCTGCCACTAAACAAAGATCTGCGAACACCCCATTACGGGTCACGTCAGACCAACCTTGCACGAACTATGACCGACCAATGGAATGACGGACAAGAAGTCGACATTAGCCAATCGGAAGGCAATCTCATTAAAATCAGATATAAGTTCTCGCTGCCACTAAACAAAGATCTGCGAACACCCCATTACGGGTAACGTCAGACCAACCTTGCACGATCTATGACCGACCAATGGAATGACGGACAAGAAGTCGACATAGGCAATCGGAAGGCAATCTCATTAAAATCAGATATAAGTTCTCGCTGCCACTAAACAAAGATCTGAGGACATCCCATTACGGGTCACGTCAGAACGACCTTTCGCGAACTTTGACTGACCACTGAAATGACTAAAAAGAAGTCGACATCAGCCAATTAGAAAGCAGCTTTCTCGAGCTTTACGGCACTCGTTTCAACCTGACGACTTCCATTTCAGACTACGCTTGAAAAATATGTTGACACAGTTCTTGATTAAAATTTTGAAAACAACAAACGAACATTCCGGAATGTCTAATATACGGTTGAGATTGTATGGCAGTGTTTCCCACGAACTGTGCAACGCCTCCTCCGTTCAAATGTTAATCCCACGGCAGCGAAAGATAGACGATAATTTTGACAGAATCAATCGTACGGGCTGTAACAGTCGTTCGGAATACACTGTGTTAACATTTTCGAGTTTGCGTGATTAGAAAACACATTCCGACTGTCACTTTCATGATCTGGTAAGCAACGCTTTGATTGGTCGGATGAAAGGTCGTTCTGACATGACCCGTAATGGGATGTCCTCAGATCTTTGTTTAGCAATAGCTTGAACTGAGATCTGATTTTAATGAGATTGAAACCTATACAAAAGAACATTCTGGAATGACTAATAGATGGTCTAGATTGTATGCGTTCAGTCGTTAAGCCCGCAACTATCGTTCGGAATACCCGAAGTTAAGTTTTTGAGGTTGCATGATTAAAAATCACATTCCGACTGTCACTTTCATGATCTGGTAAGCGACGCTCTGATTGGTTGGATGAAAGGTCGTTCTGACGTGACCTCTAATGGGATGTCCTCAGATCTTTGTTTAGTGGTAGCAAGAACTAAGATCTGATTTTAATGAAATTGTTCAAAACTAAACATGCTAAACACAATACATCATGATAACCAATAATCACAATCTGCAGTCACTATATCATGCATACGGCTGAGATGATGCTGATGCAAAGGTGATTTTAACACAAAATGCTCAAACTACTCACAGGAACCTGAATATATTTATATTTCGTAATCATGGTAATCCCACTGCATCAGTAATTATGGTTCCTCATGTTCATATACCTACCATGAAACCTCTGCCTCTCTACCTCTGCATTAAAGTCATGAAATATTGATTTCAACCTCGTGAGTGAGTGAGTAGGGTTTTACGCCGCTTTGATCAATATTCCAGCAATATCACGGCGGGGGACACCAGAAATGGGCTTCACACATTGTACCCATGTCGGGAATCGAACCCGAGTCTTCCGCATGACGAGCGAATGCTTTAACCACTGGGCTACCCGACCACCCGATTTCATCCTCGATATCATGATTATCATTATGAATATGACCATGATGACAGTAAAACAACACATGCAAAAAGGGATTATTGACACATAACTTACCTTGGTAATAACTTTGTGATGTCAATGGGTTCAGGTTCTAAGATTTCAGGTGCAAGTTTGATATCCTCACAATCCCGTAGTAAGTCATAAATAACCTGAATCTGTTCATTAAATTTGGCCATGGTGGTGCGAGCATCCTTCTTCGGCATGGAGCTCTCATCCTCCTCCACCTCTGTGTGGCAGTAGGTGCACTGTAAGGAGCCTGTCATTGGGTCTACAAGCTGCCCAACCTCCAAGTCAGTAAATGACTTTAAACAGTTCGGACATTTAAACGAGGCACGACTTGTGTTATCGCGTTCCTCAAGTTCAATCTTTCTTCTCATGTGGTCTAGTTTATATTTGACCACATTCACAAACACATTGTAGTTGATGAAATAATAATTGTGTCTTGTGGTTTTTCCTTCTCTATCAGTTTCAACCCTCATCCTCACTTTCAGTATTTTGTCTACTTTCAAGGAGTTGACAATTGCTCGAAGTTGTTTCCTCTCAAACTTGAGCAACTCCAACATATCATCCTCCTTAATGCAGGGATTCCTCACCAGCATGTCTATAACAATGGCTGTTTCAACTGTATAAAATCCCCGCACTATCAGCCGGATCAGTCGCTTGAGGGAGTCCGGAACTTCAGTTGCCACATCAGTATCCATTATGGAATTGTTTGTACTCTACAAAAACATTCAAGTAAAGTTAGATCTTCTCATCCAATTACTCAGAAACACTGACAAGCAAAACATGTGTCTGATTCACAAAAGCCCTTCAGATAAATCACTTGATACTGACCGTTTTAAAGTCAACATGTGGTTATAAAATGCTGGGCAGTATATGCCTGTTATCAGTCACGTGATTATATTGTTTAATGGCAACAATTATCTAGAACTTTATTGTTTCACTATAAGCATGATAAGTGACAAATGTTCACATTCCTTCTGACTTTATACGTTTGCATAAAGATAGAACTTAGTCAATATCAGTGTATGCATGACCAGATCAGTTTACACATGTTCCATCTAAATTTATTTTGAAAGGAGTACAGTCAAACGTTTCCCAATCAGACATTTTGTACCCATCTCTTGAGACCTACAGCGGGTACCGGGTAGTAAATTTGGAATCGTCCCAGCCCTAACTTGTTTAGTGTGTTACAATGTATGATTTCATGACAAGTGTTTTTCAACAAAGATTAAATTGCATTGGATTTAATCGCAAAGATAAGTGTTTTTATGATATATGTATCATTATATTTTGCTTCGGGCGTGTTTGTTTTTGGTAGGTTGTGCCTAACTCTCCACCACAGCAGCCGCCGACAGATAGGAGTTAGCTCCTGAGATAAACTTGGAATGTTTTAAATATCCTGATACTATTTGAATCCAGCCTACTTTTGTGTTTGTTGTCGTGGAAGCTCCAGGGGTGAATCCTTTTTCTACTTTCACGACCTTCGCCTTCGCAGTCGATCACATGTAAATTTAAAAATGGGGTTGTGCTGTATATTCCAGGAGAAGGGTCAAAACAACAAACAATAACTTTATGAAAATATTTCCCGCAAAATAATTTTCGACGCCATTTTGAAATTTGTGTTACCTCCCTTTTGAGGTTTTATCAAAAACCCATCGCCCTGTTTTGGGTGGAGGCTGGGGGAATAACGTGTATTATAGGCTTTGCTGGATTAGCGCTGGTGATAAAATATTAAATATTACATAGATTATTTTAGTTATATGGATGATTCATTCTTATCCACTATAAAGGAAATAATAATTTCCATGGCATTTGCACTTTTCGATAACCCGTCAATTGGATATTCACCACCGACCTTTGGGTATCCATACTAAATCAGCACCACGACCTAAATGACGCATCGCAAATTATTCATAACATCTTTGGCACAGCTCCGCCGTCGGTGAAATAAAGAGTGACGATCTTGTCTGAACCAAAATTTGGTGCAATATAACATAAGTGTCCTTTTATTTCTGAAAAGTAGATCTTTGGAAGTAAAATCCAAAGTTTTGGGCATGCACCAGATTTTAATCAATTACATTTGTTGAACATACCTTTTTGAACGCCACAAAACGATGCGAATTCTATTACCAATTTTAGAAACCTATATATGTTAGCAGTTCAGATTAATGAATCCAAATAGCGACGTTTTAAGCAAATAACACGATGTTAATTTGATTGGTTGCCGTTTTAGGCTACGCCACTCACTTAAACACCCGAAAAGTTACGAGACTTTCCGAATGATGAAGTGAGAGCTCCTCGCACCACGGATACTAACCGAGGCCAGAAACGGGAAGTAGGCAAGATGGCAGCGATAGACAAAGTTAAAGTTGTAGTGGTCGGCGATTCTGGTAAGATGACAATGAACTTGACGGTAGACTCTACATATTCTACTCAAGCTCCAAACCAAACATTACCCAAATTCTGCAAAGCCGTATGTCAACAGAATTTGATTGCCACGTCAGCAAGAAAAGTGAATAGTGATACGTTTGGGGTTATTTCCCTTTGGCTGTCTGCTAAATCGATGCAACTGCGTTTGAGTAAGATAGCTCTGAACAGTATTTCAGTTACAACGGACTATTACAGATTAATCAGAGACGCAGCTGATTGACCTTTAATCGTTTCACTGGATTCTGATCAGAGTGGATTTAGGGTGTGAACCTATGGTCAGCCTGGATTTGGATCCAGACACTGGCAAGGGATGTAACTATACAGAGAGATGGATACAGGTTTTTGTGGAAAAAATACAGTGGGTCACAAATACAAATCTTGAAGTGAACAAAAAATAGTAGGGGAATTGACACAGGTTGTCACATAAGGGCATGCACACACACTCTGATAGAATAGTTTGCAATATTGTTAATTTTTTATCTTATCCCATGCCCATTATCTATGCCAGAGTGAAGATTTTGATGTCTACTTTCCTGCCTTCTAAGACATAACAATTGGGAAAAAACCCACTTTCATCTTGTTCTTACATTGTCACTGTAGCATTGCTCTGTGAGATTTCATACAAATATAAACTTTCTAACTTCCTATCCAGTTAGATTATGCATATCAGAAATCCATCTAAATCAAAACAAAACCAATCCTATTACCTGTAGTGAGTGAGTTTAGCTTATATCGTTGCATCAGCATCACAAATTATTCAAATAAATTCAGGTTACGTCTCAGATTTAATGGAAAACAAACAAAAAATAAAAGTAGGTACCCGGTACACATTTCAGAGTTGTGTGCCTGACAATGAGTTTGAAGAAACAGGATGTGATGGACCTGTGGAATCTAACAATGTACCCAGCACAGCACACCCAAGTCATAACTGTTCTTTATTGCAGGTGTGGGTAAAACATCACTAGTCCATCTGATCTGTCACAATGAACCACAATCAAACCCCTCTGCAACAATTGGCTGCTCAGTGGAAGTAAAGGTAACTCAACTTTTGGGGATGAAAGTATTTTGTTTACCCGGTCTGTTTACTTATTACCAAAGTACAGATACCCAAACTCCAATTGCATTGATGTTTTTCAGTTAGAAATCATCTGTATAATATTATGCCAGGCATGGAGTGTTGGGGATTAAAGACAATCAAATTATATTCCAGTTACAATAATATTCCTTCCGAAGTAGGAATGTAAGGACCTGGATGAGTATTTTGACAGTTGATGACAATGATTGATTACGATTGATCCAGTGATTACTTATGTGGTTAGGCTACCTAAATTTCATCTACAGGAAGAGAGAAAGCAATTATCAAGTCAGGAACATGTCTGTATGTTTTGCATGCCTGGTCTGGTCTGAATTTAAGAACAAAAGAACTGTTTAAAAATCCAAATTTTGAATAAAACAACTATTTTTTCCCAAATTGCCATGGCAAGGGAGTTAACTGACTCTAAAAGTCCAGTCTCCATCCTTGCCGAACTGGAATTTGGATGCTCGATCGTAGCACCACCAGTGGCAATCACAAGTTATGTCCCCTCTATATCCCTCCTATTGACCAATCAGATTCCACATCTCATGCATTTGCGTCAAACAAAATGGCGGCGCCGAGTCAAGACTTTCTGATCAATAATCAAGGTCTATTTTGTCACAAAATTAGCCTTACCTCGCAAAATACATCACATCACTTGAGCACCTTTATTAAAAACATGAAAAGATTTGGAAAAATCTGTCAATGCCCAGTTGACAATACACACACTCTTCAAATTCTGCAATTGACCAAAATCTAAATGGCAGTCGCCATGTTGTTTTTGATACGAGTGTCGTTTTAGCTATCCGATTTTGATTGGACTATGCATAGACTCCTTAGTCTAGCCAGAATATAACTCCATATTTCCAGCCAAGTTGCGCAAGGGTTGAAACTGGACTTTTATAGTCAGTTAACTCCCTTGCCTCAGGAAGATGCCAAATTGCTATGAATCCTAGATAAATCCCTGGCACTGGTCTCCTTCACTGTTTCACTCGCATACACTTTGTCAGGGGTCACATGTGCTTGTTCAAGTGTGCCACAGAGATGTGTATGTGTGTCTTTTATAACGTAAATATACTGACAAGAACAAGAACAGGCCTGTAGTTGTCCTATAACTTTTATATAACTCTTGAGAGGAAATGAACAAATCGCCACAATTGAAAACAAGCAAGTGTTTTTCTCTGGTTAATAAAATTCTGTCAATAATTTAGAATAGCAATGTTACTGATAACGTCAAAAGAAAACTCCATTGATCTTCCCAACATGCATCATTCTGCATACATGTACCGGCTTTTGTTGCTTAATCCTCAGCTTCATGAGTATAGAGCGGGACTGCCCAATGAGAAGACGTACTTTGTAGAACTGTGGGACATCGGGGGGTCTGCCAGTCACCAGAACAGCCGATCCATCTTCTATAACTCAGTAAACGGTATGTTTAGAACGTGATGATTCTATACAGAGTACAAAGTTTATTGCACAAGATACTCCCTTTACAATTTTAGTGGCCGTCTTTAGTCCTTCAAAACAATTGCACTTCTATAGCGATGTGCATGCTGGTATATAGAGCTGACCCACTGAAATACTATGCTGCAGATTTAACATGGATACCACACTCAGAAACAGTGTACTGACTCCGATCCGGCCATCCTTGTTGTATCTCCTTAATGCTGAGTGCAAAGACAGGGAAACAACAAGTACAATCTTTTAACATCTTTTCATTTGACATAGCTGGAGATCGAACTGTTAACCCTCTACAGGGCAGACGCTTCACCCACTAGACCATGGGAGCATTCTTATTTACAGGTGTGAAATTCCCATGGGGGTTTTACCATGACTTACAAAGTGGGGGTCGAGGGGACCCCCAATAATTAATTTTAAGGGTAGTATGAGGGTCCTGTAAAAAATGAAATGCTGTAGTGTAATGTGTGGTTAGGTAATTTTTAGAGCCTGGAAAGAATCACTGATCATGTGGACAGTGGTCCTGACTGATGGATGACAGACACCCAATACAATGAATATTATTTTGCGTCCCTTGGGACACAGTATTTTTTTTTCTGCGTCCATTCTTTACATTTGTGCATCACGTAAAACCAGTCCCATTAGTACCAGGGAGATCTGTAATGAAGGATGTTCTCACGGTTGAGCTGCAGTTCTTCCTTGTTGACGGAAAATAGTTGAACTGTTCTAGAGAACCACTGATTTAAGTCATCAGGTGCAGATTTATGCCCCTTTGAGGTGCCAGGATCTGTAAATTTGCCCTTGAACTGTCAGCACCATACCCCTAGTTTCAGCAAAGTTGTAAACTTCTATGACCTGCATCACTCTGGGCTTCCTGCCACATGATGAGCCCGGTGATATCCAGCTGTATCGTGCGTTATGTCATGGATAAAAAAGGAAAACAGAACACCTCCCCAGGGCTTGATTTAACTATATAAACATGCAACAGTGCAACCTATTATTGCAAAATGCAGCCTAATAGTTACGTCTACATGCACCAAGTGCATGTACAAAAATTTCTGCCCCTTACTTGTCCACACACATAATCAATCGTGGAACACACTCAATGCCTCTAAAATTTATTTACCATACTACATCACTAATTCCTGTGTTATGTGTAATTTGTCATACTTTCAGGGGCTGACAGGGTTAACCTCTTTGGTCATGTGGACAAGGCGTCCGACCTCGGATCAGAAGGTCCGTGGTTCGAATCCCATCACGGGACTTGGAAATGTTATGGCCGCTACAAATGCATCAGTAATTTATGTGATCCTGGCAGCTGACCAGCCTATGTTTCAACTGTGATAAGTTTATGGGACCAGGGTGCAATCTAGTTTGGTTTGGTTTGCTAAGTGTACTAATGTTCACAGCAGTATTAAACCCGACTCACACACTTTCCTATCGATGTTGGCACAGGCATTATTCTGGTCCATGACTTGACAAACAGGAAGTCCCATCAGAACATCAGGAAGTGGCTGGCGGAGGTCCTCAACCGGGACTCATCACAGAAAGGCAACGGGTGAGACATTTAATCCCTGCATGCCTGGCGCGGTGTCATGTGAATGACTGCAGATATCAATACACGTGGGCAAGGACACTAGGAGTGCCAGACGCGGGCTCTTTGCCAGTCCCAGGATGTTTGATTTGAGTCCATTGAAGCCCGTGTTGTTGGTTTGTTCAAAGATTATGAAGGTCAATCTAACAAAAAAAATTGTGTTTTTATTTTTAACTTTTATTGTTCCCAGAGTTCTAGATTAATACAGTATTCCGTCAAAAACATATTTCGGATTGCATAGAATGACACAATACACTGTTTAAAAATTAAAGGGTTGGAAAACACAATCAGACTCAAACATAGCAACAGAGAGCAAAGAATCAAATGCTGAGGATAAAAGTGACCATTTTTTGTTAAAGTTATTTTGTCATGCTTTTTTATAGCAATAAATTTCTCGATTGAATATATGTTTTTAAGTAGTTTTAAAAGTATATATATTCGGTTGTCAATCTAACAGACAATAGGTACTTTAACTACAAAGAGATAATATCTGTTTCACAAATAATTTTGGTTACAACAGGGTCAGAACTTTACCCTAGTCCACTACTTGCCAGGGCTAGTACAACTTCCTGTGGGCTAGTACAACTTCCTGTGGCCTAGTACAACTTCCTGTGGCCTAGTACCAATTTTCCAATTTTCCCATTGTTTTTACATCACAAGGGCATTTTATCGTTACCCGGGCTAGTGAAGCTTTTTAGTTACTTCTAACCCTGTACAATGTCTACAACTTGGGAGAAAAAGGGCCCTAGTCTTTGAGTGGAGTATCCCTTAAGGCTGAGATCAGGTCTTGCTGCGTCCTGGCCAAGGGGTTCAAACTCCCCACAACACAGGAATGATCAGGAACAAACCGGCATGCACAGGTGGCCTGGTTGTTGAAAGTGTCCCAGTTGATGGGTGCCTGTGACAGTAGCTCATGGTGTGTCACTCCCAGTGTCTTGATCAGCAGTGTACATCTTCATTAAGAGTGTATGTGCTTAATGTCACATCCAGTCCTAAGCTATCCAACAATTATTAAGTTCATGTACAAAATATTTCATTGTCCATATAATATACAACACTGCCCTGCACTGGTGGTGGAATGAGCTGTATGGTCGTGTGTTCAGCAGGTGGAACTGACAGTGTAGCCTCCCGTCAGCCTGTCAGTCTCACAGAACATATTTACCGTATTACCGACCTGTTCTAATAAGCGTCCCCTGATCACTTTAAGATCAACCTGTTGGAAATCTTTGTAAGCGCCCTCTATTATGACCTCAAATATACTTGATAGTCTGTACTTATTTAATGTGGATCTTTTTACAGAAAACAGCACCGTAGAAGAAACAAATAACAGCTCAGTGACTGTCATCCAAAAAGTCTGCCAGATTCACTGATGTTTGAACTAACTTTGTTCACTACAATCATTCTCCGAATATTTCTTTAACTCAGTGAGCATGAACACACGCATGCCATTTAGAAAGTGGTCAAATGTTACAAATGGTATATTTGGGATAACACTTTCTGAGTAAAGCACAGATTCTAATACTTTTATTTGGTTGAGTCACATCCGGGACTTTCATTTTTGTGGAAGCCTCGATGGCTGAGTGGGTTAGATTGCTGACTTTGTGTGCTGGCGACTAGGTGCGTCACTCTAGCAATGGGGGTTCGAATCCCATATGGGACTAAACCAAAAAAAGTATGAGTATCTGTACTTTACTATGAAAGTGTTATCCCAAATATAACATTTCTCAATGTGCATGGTTGTCATAAGTGCCCCCACTACACATACACTAGTTACAGCACTCTACATCATAATAAAGTTAACAGATTTATTATAAGTCACAGTAATTACGTATAATAACTATGTTAACTATTTTATCTAGAACTTATTTCAGGTATGAGTTTGACCCTGAGCAGTTTGCAGGGAACCAGATCCCTATCCTGGTGGTGGGCAGCAAGGCCGACCTGGCCCAGAGCCTCCGCGAGGACACACGCACTTACGATAAATACTCCTCCATAGCCGAGGAATGTGGCGCTGATGAGCTGAACCTGGTAGGTGGCGCTGCATGGTCGGGGGTTCACACGAAAAAAACGTCTCATATCCATATTTTTTTGGTTTTTTTGTTTGTTTGTTGTTTAACACTGCACTGAGCAATATTCCAGCTATATGATGGCGGTCAGTAAATAATCGAGTTTGGGCCAGACAATCCAGTGATTAACATCATGAGCGTCGATCCACGCAATGGGGATATGATGACATGGATCAGCCAAGTCAGCGAGCCTTTTACGGCAAGCATGGGTTGCTGAAGACCAATTCTTTCCCAGATCTTCACGGGTGCTCATATCCATCATTACATTACAATGCATGTCTTGCATAACCCATGCTGTTATATAATGAAGAATGTTTGTGGTTTTCAGGATTGTATGCAAGTCAAATATTTAGCCCCAGCCACAACCAATGCAGTGAAGCTGACCAAATTTTTTGATAGGGTAAGTTGAAGCATGCATGGTGCTCCTCCAATACACAGAGTATATATGTTACTCAAAAGAAGTTGAGGAGCATGGCATGACAGATTAACTAGTCATAGGAACAAATTGGATGTTCTTTGACTTCTTTTGAGTAGCATACATAAAACAAGTATGAATATATATTCCATATTCAGTATTTGGTGTGCAAAGATTGACAATGTAGTTATTCTTTCTTTCCCTTATTTGGGTGAAAAGGGTGTCTTTCATATTTAAAAAGTAATCCTTCTTTCTGAAGTGAGGAGGGTCTTTACCAAGGATCTTATCCCTTTCAAAGAATAATTCAAAACATGTTGCTCGACCTTTTTATCATGTATGTGTTGAGAGGGGAGGATTCAGAGGGAGGCAGCAAGGTATCAATAACTAATACTTGCCGGACTTGTCTTCTTAAATAACAATCTAATGTAATTTTTGTTTTATTTTACTAATTTCCAGACGATCGAGCGGCGTGCCGGCAATCAGGTCAGTGGTAACCGCGCTGCCTATGACTTTGCTGAGTGATACATTCAATCTCGTTAACCAGTAACAGTAAGACAGCCATTGAACATGTTGTACCTGGGGCCTGGTGCTGTGTCTCTTAAACCAAGGTGTCTTTTACCTCCCTACACCCCAGGGGAAGCTATCTACTGGCTCTCTAGTATTGGTAGATGTTCAGTTGTCTCCGTTAGGGTCTTGTATAGTGGACTTTTGTTATCTCAAACATCATAGATTTGAAACTTTTCAAATTCAAAGTAACACTTTGCACAATAAGGTTTTAAATTTTGTTACTTTGTAAATGACCAACCCCTTGTTTTCAAAGTGCGGACTACAATTTGATTTTATAGACACTCTTCTTGTCTTTGGACAAAGCCTTTTAAGAAATATCAGTGAAGGATATTCTCTCTGATATAGAACAGGACTGAAGAGCTCCATGACTTGTCATCAAGAAAGGGGGCGGTCGGGTAGCCTAGTGGTTAAAGCGTTCGCTCGTCACGCCGAAGACCCGGGTTCGATTCCCGACATGGGTACAATGTGTGAAGCCCATTTCTGGTGTCCCCCGCCGTGATATTGCTGGAATATTGCTAAAAGCGGCGTAAAACCTTACTCACTCACTCACTCACTCATCAAGAAAGAAATACATGCAGGAATTTGCAATTGTTTTATTGTTCTTCAACCATTCCCTTAAGAAAGAAAAAAAGGATACACAGGACTTGAGACTTAGAATTTGTTTCCCCTTAAATGAAGTAACAAGAAAAATACTTAATGGCCTCATTTATCCTTCTGATGGAGATTTCCAAATCAGACATACAGCGGTCACTAGAATGTTAAAGATTGCCTGTACCAGTATGGCAACACAATCTTGTATGTTAAATGATATTTATACCACAAATAGTATTTGAAGCCACTGCTTGATATTTGAAACCTCAACCTGGTATTTGAAGCCACAACCAGATATTTGAAGCTACAACATGATATTTGAAAAACCACAAATGATATTTGAAGCCACAGCTTGATATTTGAAAGCACAACCTGGTAATTGAAACCTCAACCTGGTATTTGAAACCTCATCTGGTACTTGAAGCCGCAACCAGATATTTGAAACCACAATTTGGTATTTGAAACCTCAACCTGATATTTGCAACATTTGGTTGATAATCTATTGTGGCCTTCATTTAACATGCTAAGGTTTCAGAAAACAAGAGTCGCTGTAGCCAGGAGATTGAAATCCCATTGAAATGTACATTGTGATAAACGTTTGAATCTGTAGATAAATATGTGATGTAGAATTTAGATGGGATAGAATACGCATAATACATATAGTGGCACATATATTAGAGTTGTCACAATTCATTGAGGTATCAATGCATTTACAGCTGCCGATATGATACATGATACACCTACCCATGTATCAGTTTATGTTTTATGTTTGTATCGATTTTAAAACATTAATATTGACATGATTCATGTTTTAGGGCTGAATGGGTTTTCAAAAAGTAATATTTACGTTTTGTGATGTCCTACACGGACAGTTGCTCGGGCATGCATTACTTTACTACACAGTAAAACAAAGTTCTGAATCTGATTGTAGGATATCATAAGTCTAATTTGAGTCATTTTAGTTAAGCTGATAGTAACAATCCCTAGTTAGCAAGGCAACTTGGACCATGGGGAAGTGTTTTCAAAAACAGCTGAAGTTTTGTATCGTGACACGTATCGTACCATGACTCAAGTGTCAAAATACTTATCGTATCATAACTCAAGTATCATTATACATGTCGTAACATGACGCAAGTGTGGTGATATATATCGTATTGCCATGTATATGTATGTGATGTAGACATATTGTGGCCCCTGATATATGTGTAATTAGGAAGCTGGGAACAATGAGCTGATACAATGATAGATGATGTGAAGACAGTGAGTATTGATATGAGAACCTGTGTCTGTGCAGGAGGTGGGCGAGGAGGACCTCGAGGTAATTACGTGAGCGTTGTGTGAGCACCTTGACATCTTCTCACCCCTGGGTTCCGGCATGTTGTCATTGGTCTGCATCCTTATACTTTGTGTACATGTCTGGGGAAAGGTTTACCAATTGGCCATCCTGACGATGGTGCTTCAGTTACAATCTATGTGATTAGTTGTAGGACAAATAGGATTATAGACTGGACCAGTCGCCATTATATTAAAATAGCCTAAGTAATGTGTCATGTTTCCCTTTAAACAAATGAACAAATAAAATGCAGCAATGATAATAAAATCTGAAACATTGTTAAAAAGACAGTTATAAAATTGTGACTGTTTTCCATGTTGAGGTTTTCTTGTTTTTGGAATGTTTCAAATTATATATTCATTTAATCCTTTTATTATTTTTTACATTTATTATGAAACATGTAAACAGACCTGTTCCTAAATTCCAATCACAGCAATCACTATAAACCAGGCAATGCCAATCTAAATATGTACTTGGTGTGTTGAAGAATGCAAGATGCAGTATTCATTGATTGGAAGTCAGTGTGTCAATATGTGTCAATGGTCCAACATCAGTATGTGTCTGTGTGAGTGAGTGAGTGAGTGAGTGAGATGAGTTTAACTGAACAGTATTTCAGTAATATCACAGCGTGTGGGAGGAAAGCCTGAGGTAAAGTAGGTCTCTGATGTTTACCACTTCCGTGAAACCCACGAGCATGTGTATGGTGCTGACAAACCTAGAAACATAATTGGGGCGAAATGGGTATCTGTGTGTATCAGTAAGTGTCACTGATCCGAAGCTAGGGAGTCACTGAGTGTCATTGATCCAAAGTCAGTATGTGTCATTGATCCAAAGTCAGCGAATCAGTAAGTGTCATTGATCCAGTGTCAGTATGTGTCATTGATCCAAAGTCAGCAAATCAGTAAGTGTCATTGATCCAGTGTCAGTATGTGTCATTGATCCAGTGTCAGTATGTGTCATTGATCCAATGTCAGTAAGTGTCATTGATCCAGTGTCAGTAAGTGTCATTGATTCAAAGAGAGCAAATCAGTAAGTGTCATTGATCCAGTGTCAGTAAGTGTCATTGATCCAGTGTCAGTATGTGTCATTGATCCAAAGTCAGCAAATCAGTGTCATTGATCCAGTGTCAGTAAGTGTCATTGATCCAGTGTCAGTATGTGTCATTGATCCAATGTCAGTAAGTGTCATTGATCCAGTGTCAGTATGTGTCATTGATCCAATGTCAGCAAATCAGTGTCATTGATCCAGTGTCAGTATGTGTCATTGATCCAGTGTCAGTAAGTGTCATTGATCCAGTGTCAGTATGTGTCATTGATCCAAAGTCAGCAAATCAGTAAGTGTCATTGATCCAATGTCAGTATGTGTCATTGATCCAGTGTCAGTATGTGTCATTGATCCAATGTCAGTATGTGTCATTGATCCAATGTCAGTATGTCATTGATCCAGTGTCAGTATGTGTCATTGATCCAATGTCAGTATGTGTCAGTGATCCAGTGTCAGTATGTGTCATTGATCCAGTGTCAGTATGTGTCATTGATCCAGTGTCAGTATGTGTCATTGATCCAATGTCAGTATGTGTCATTGATCTCATGTTAGCGAGTCAGTGTCATTGATCCAATGTCAGTATGTGTCATTGATCCAATGTCAGTATGTGTCATTGATCCAATGTCAGTAAGTGTCATTGATCCAATGTCAGTATGTGTCATTGATCCAATGTCAGTATGTGTCATTGATCCAATGTCAGTAAGTGTCATTGATCCAATGTCAGTATGTGTCTTTGATCCATATTCAGTATGTGTCATTGATCCAATGTCAGTATGTGTCAGTGTGTCATTGATCTCATGTTAGCGAGTCAGTGTCATTGATCCAAAGTCAGTATGTGTCATTGATCCGGTGTCAGTATGTGTCATTGATCTGAAGTCTGTATGTGTCGGTGTGTGTCAGTATGTGTTGGTGTGTGTCAGTATGTGTTGGTGTGTGTCAGTATGTGTCGGTGTGTGTCAGTATGTGTCGGTGTGTGTCAGTATGTGTCGGTGTGTGTCAGTGTGTGTCGGTGTGTGCCAGTATGTGTCGGTGTGTGTCAGTGTGTGCCATTGATAACATGGGTATTTTTCCCTTCTCACAATGTTTCACTTTTATAACAGTTTTTGGAGTGAAGGCTGCATTACTAAACTGTGCATCTCTTTGAGACATATTTTTGCCTGTCTTATTGTTTGTGTTAATCTGACAAAGTTGTGAATGTAGTTTCAGTCATTTTTATGTAGATACTGCTTGAAGTATTCACGCCTTAGTTCTTATTTAACACGAATACTCCAGTGCAATTTATTACTTTTTTATTCAATTTTTTTACCCAATATTCCAACTCTCTCCTATGTATTGTCCGAGTCTTTTCCTTGGTGGCAGCATTCTTCTCTTGGCGGGGGTAATGGTCGACATTTGGAGGAAGGTTCCTCATACAAACGTGGGACAACCTATTTCTTTTCTCTTCCTGGAAATCTTGGGATGTAATTTGATAATATAAAATCAAATTAGATATTAAAAATATAAGTTAAGGCCAGACCAGTTTGATTTTTTGTTTTACAAATTTTATTGCAGGAGACATGTTAAAAAATTGAAAGAGAATTGTCAGGCTTCCTTTGAGGTTAAAATTTCTGAAACCAAATCTTGAACTCTAAACTGGAACTAAAATGCATGTTTCAAGTAGACACATTTTTGACCCAATATATCAATTTTTAAACATTGTCTTTCCTTTCACTTTTGGGCTGGCCCATCCATTAAACAAAGAATGAAATTGTCTGGCATAATGAGCTGAGCAGGTGATATAGATATGTCAGCTCACATTCAGCATCAGCAAATCCTATAGCTATTTGATGATCTATGGACAAGACATGGGCACCATGCGAAATATATGATAGATATTTGAAGCTCAGTAAACTGTAATAGTTGTCACTTTCTGTAATTCTAGTCTAGTTTGTGTATATTTCAAACAATTAATGATTTCATATTTCTCTTTTCAGGGCCATATAAGTCCAAATCAGGATCGAAGACGGTTTTGGAAAAATTCCCATGTGGACTGAGAGCTCATCATACCAATAATAAGACTTTATCAGTGTTAGGAGCAGAGACAGTGTCTACTCCAGTCTGTACATTCAGGAGTGATGAAGTCAGCTCGGACCAGCAGACAATGTCTACTCCGGTCTGTACTTGGAGGAGTGATGAAGTCAGCTCGGACCAGCAGACAGTGTCTACTCCGGTCTGTACATTCAGGAGTGATGAAGTCACCAGCAGACAGTGTCTACTCCGGTCTGTACTTGGAGGAGTGATGAAGTCAGCTCGGACCAGCAGACAGTGTCTACTCCGGTCTGTACTTGGAGGAGTGATGAAGTCAGCTCGGACCAGCAGACAGTGTCTACTCCGGTCTGTACTTGGAGGAGTGATGAAGTCAGCTCGGACCAGCAGACAGTGTCTACTCCGGTCTGTACATGCAGGAGTGATGAAGTCAGCTCGGTCAAGCAGACAGTGTCTACTCCGGTCTGTACTTGGAGGAGTGATAAGTCAGCTCGGACCAGCAGACAGTGTCTACTCCGGTCTGTACATTCAGGAGTGATGAAGTCAGCTCGGTCCAGCAAACTTGTCCTGAATGACAACATTCCTCATATCCTCTGTGACACTGAATGGAATATGTCATACAGCATTCTGTGTGAACCGTCCCCATTAGCTGTGTCCCCCTCAGTGTCACACAGAAGCCTGCTCAAGACAGAGTGATCAGTTCCAATGCTTCATAGGTCTGGGAACAACACTCGTTTACTTATCCTCATCTGTTGGTGAAACAGCAACATTGCACAGTTGTTTCAAACATCAATTTGAAATTGTTATGTTTCAATCAAAAACATCATGATGTATTTATTTCATCAATAAATATTTTATTGTTCATGGAACCAAACGTGTTATGTTTTATTTCAACGTCTGCTGATACCCTGCTTGCTGGAATTCAGTGTGAAACAAAAAAACAACAACAATGAAATGGTATACAATTAACAATTTTATTATAAAATTTATTAGGTTTACAAATCAATACAAATTACTGCAGAGTAATTACAATGGCAGTACACCATACAGTGGCGGTACAAAAGTCAATGGCAGTACAATTACAATGACATTATTAACTATAATAGAAGTGGTAATATTCGCCTAGCAGAAACAGTGGGAAAGCTCCCAGACCATGCCTAGGTTGAATATTCAGGGTGAAAACATTGATCTTCAATGATCACTGTTGGTCTTGATGTAATGTCAGGTGCGAGAGGCACATCCTTGTCCCCATACAACAGTCTAAATATCATCCAGAAGGTTCTACACAGTGTTGGCCTAGCCTAGTTGTTCCAGAAGATTCTAGATTACATTTGACATTTGAAAAAGCATTTAAATATAGTAACGTCCACACCACTGCTTACATTAGATAGTAGTACTACATTCCTGACAACTGACCATTGTCAAAACACAATGCTGTGAAGTTCTACTGCATCTCATCAGAAACAATGCAATACATTTACAACGTTGTTTAACAATAAATCACACTGCCACAATCATACAGTGATGCTGAGCTCCAGTATCTAATCTAGCCGCATGTATAGTAGTCGCCACTTGATATAGAATCACAATTATTAATTAACAACTAACTATAACTGCTCGCAGTTCACCAGGATTGAAACCATGGGATCAAACTTGATGTTTTACGCTAGCAAAATCGATATTACTTAAAAAGCGCACTTTACAATTGGTGTCATTACTGTAAGGAATATGGCTGATATGGCTTGTTTATTAGTATTAGCTAATCTCATAAAAATCAGATCTTAGTTCTCGCTCCCGCTAAACAAAGATCTGCGGACATCCCATTACGGGTCACGTCAGAACGACCTTTCATCCAACCAATCAGAGCGTCGCTTACAAGATCATGAACGTGACAGTCGGAATTTTCTAATCATGCAGCCTCAAAATATTTAACAGAGGGTATTCCGAACGACAGTTACGGGTTTTATAATTATATCCATACAATCTAGGCCATCTATAAGCCATTCCAGAATGTTCTTTTGATCAGTTTCGTAGTCACCAGTTTGAAACTAGTGTCGTAAAGCTCGAGAAAGCTGCCTTCTGATTGACTAATGTCGATTTCTTGTCAGTAATTTCATTGGTCGGTCAAAGTTCGCAAAAGATCGTTCTGACGTGACCCGTATTGGGATGTCCTCAGATCTTTGTTTAGCGGTAGCGAAAACTAAGATCTGGTTTCAATGAGATTGAGTATTAGCACACATGCAGCTATCCCCGTTAATTACTCATCCCGATATTTCATGATTCAAGTGACCTGGTTATCCTTACTCCCAAACTTTAACATAGACTTACGACAGTCGTAGTGCTAAGATGGTCGTAACTCCCATACTTTAACATAGACTTACGACAGTCGTAGTGCTAAGGTGGTTGTAACTCCCATATTTTAACATAGACTTACGACAGTCGTAGTGCTAAGATGGTCGTAACTCCCATTCTTTAACATAGACTTACGACAGTCGTAGTGCTAAGGTGATCGTAACTCCCATACTTTAACATAGACTTACGACAGTCGTAGTGCTAAGGTGATCGTAACTCCCATACTTTAACATAGACTTACGACAGTCGTAGTGCTAAGGTGATCGTAACTCCCATACTTTAACATAGACTTACGACAGTCGTAGTGCTAAGGTGATCGTAACTCCCATACTTTAACATAGACTTACAACAGTCGTAGTGCTAAGGTGATCTAACTCCCATACTTTAACATAGACTTGCAACAGTCGTAGTGCTAAGGTGATCTAACTTCCATACTTTAACATAGACTTACGACAGTCGTAGTGCTAAGATGGTCGTAACTCCCATACTTTAACAAAGACTTACAACAGTCGTAGTGCTAAGGTGATCGTAACTCCCATACTTTAACAAAGACTTACAACAGTCGTAGTGCTAAGGTGATCGTAACTCCCATTCTTTAACATAGACTTACAACAGTCGTAACACTACGATCGCTTTGTGGAACGGGGCCCATGACTATCTATAGGTATTGGCATAATTATGTTGAAGAAATATATTAATAACACTCGACCTTCATATAAGAGGTCATCTAAAACGGTGGGAAATGAAAATGAAAGTAAATTGGTGAAATTAACCAAATAGTAAATCGGCATTAGGTCTTCAATAGTCACTGAAGCGTACGTAAACTGCTTTCAATGAAATAATTCCCTCTGGTTGTGGCGAAGTGTCTCATATAAGGGACCGGTCAAGTTAGTTTAATCTGATGAACTCGATAAAGACTTTTTCTAAACAGTATATCTGAAATTTTGGGATATAATTCGACACCCCATCCCACCCACCTCTCCCCATGCCCACCCCAACCTTTGAATAGTTGTACCTAGAGTATCCGTTTTAAATATAAAAAAAAAAAAATTATAAATAGAAACCCGGGCATTATTTGAGACCATAAATATAACAAAATGTATATCAACAGAGACCACATTACATACAGGGGCGACCATGCTAATTAATATTTGCTGGAGGATGTTTGTTATCTGGTGGAGGATTTGACAGTTTGAAATATCTGATAAATGTGTGAGCTGTTTATCATAACAATTCTGTATACATTTACAATATAATAGTTCACATAAATTAAAATCTCCATAGGCATAGACTGACTGCTTTCCTGTTGACAATGTGTTGTGGATGGCTATTCATTTGAACTGTTGAACATGTGTAATTAAAACAAGTTGGAAGCTTGTCACTAACGTTTGGGATTTTTTCATCGGGAAAAACAAGAAGAATCTTCACGTCGTCCCTGAATTTATTATAAGATTCAATCAATGAGACATGTTAGTGCAATGTGAACGGTATGTTTAACTTTGTTCAATTATGTTCAGGATATCAGACAACACAACCAGATAATTATTTTTTTATCTGTGGATAAAATTCCAAAAGTGAACCCCCCTTTACAAATATCTGGGATCCGCCCCTGACACACATATATCTACAAATACCATGTGAAGTTTGATCTTGAAGGGTAATTCAACGGGGAAAACCCATAACCATTCGGCATCATTCGTGAACATTTCGTCCCATTCCGGGACAAGCCGAATGTAGCCTTCATTCGTCACCACTCGCCCCTTTCCGTAAGCTTCAGCGACGAATGATTGGACCGCCCCAAAGCGAGGCGAATGTTAGGAGCGATACGAAAGTAAAAAGGGGAATTCCCACGACCAGTTTCGGTCGAGTCAGTTTACGTCCCTTTCCCAGACCAGGCCTCAGCGCTACGTTTATCGAGAGGTATGCCTGTTGTACACGCGCGTGTAGTTCAACTATACTGTATTTAAGCTTCCGCACGCCAAAACGAAATGCGCGGCTAATAATAGACAAATCCCAGTCAAATTATAACAATTCCATACATTTTTGTCTGAATAAATATTACTCAAAAGCGAACGCCGTATTCTGGGACAAAATTTTCATAACAAATAACGTTAAGGAGAGTATTTTATGATCTAAGCCTTACAATTCGTACTGTGACGTGTTTTATAAATGTACATAAATTTATAACACATTTAAAGCCATTAATTTTCTTATCTGTACTGTTAGTAAGGTGACGATTGAGATCATCTGTAATTTGATTTAGTCTCTTTAGACATCGTGGTAATGTATCACACTACCCTAAACTAATAAATACATGCACGTTTGTAAAATACGCATTATCGCAGTCACAAATATAGCTGACAAACGATAGCCGAACTTTCTTTTCAGAACACAGGCCACTTTATTTTACTCTGATCCCTATTTTTCCTTTTTCTAGAGACAGACGTTGCTATCAAAAGTGGTACGTCATCTGAGAGGAAAACAGATATACTGGTTGGCTCACTTCTTTACACAATATTTTCTGTTAACTATCGGATTTAGATAATTTCTATCAAAGGGGAATCTTGACTTGATATAAGCTTTTCCACTATATCATATATCGTCGAATTCTCATATAGATTATTAAATATATGGAAAAATACATTTTTACAGCTTGGGGATATTCGAAGCCAGTGGCATTGATGCTGACTCACTTTAATCTATTCAACGTTTTTCAGAATGTATTCTTTGTACCCACCCTACACATTATCAAAAAAAGAGCATTGCATATTTTGCCACATTTTATACGGGGCGCGAACGGGCGTCTGGGAAAGGGACAACAACAGAATCTTCATATTGCCTTGTGTATAGCGTGTGCGTAAATCAGCGCCGCAAGCCCGTACAACTAGTTTAATACAATTATCATTTGTATATTCAAGCCACTGATTGGTCACTATATATGTATGACTCCTACTGGTCACTCTACACATTATTATATAATAGTAACATTCTTCTGTATTTCACACATCAATGAAACGGGAGGCTTACGTTGGTCTGGGAAAGTGACAACTACAGACTCTTCATATTGCCTTTTTTGGTGTGTGTAAAAATCCTCGTAGGCTACCCCTACAATGGGTATAATACAATGCCTTTTCTATTCGGTCCACTGACGTGTCACTCTTACACAATATTATGAAAAAAAGAGCATTGAGTGTGTTTCATGTTATTTTATACCGGACGCGAACATTGGTCTGGGAAAGGGAAAACTACACACTGTTCATATTGGCAGGCACAGGTTGTGGTAAAATCATCGCCACTATACCACATAAATAGTATGATACAAATATTATTGTGTACGGGGAACGGGCATTGGTCTAGTAAAGGGACAACTACAGACTGTTCCGATTGCCCTGCATATATATATATATATATGAGACAATCATTGCCTTTACCCCAACCAAGGCTATTTCTTTTCTAATAATGTGTACAGCCATCTGTTAATTGGCGTAAATATAAAAAGAAACAAAAAAAATTATTATACCAAATTATTATATAAAAGAAACATCCCTGTGTGTTTTCCAATATCAATTAAACGGGAGACGGACACTGGTCGCGGAAAGGGACAACTACAGACTTTTCATATTGCTTGTCTATTGAGTGTAGGAAGTAATCGTCGCTACCTCCACAGCTGTCGTAATATATTTATAATTTTTACTATGTATGACTCCAACTGGTCACTCTACAAATTATTATATAAAAGAAACATCCCTGTGTATTTTCCATTGTTAATTAAACGGGAGACGGACACTGGTCGTGGAAAGGGACAAGTACAGACTTTTCATATTCCTTGTCTATTGAGTGTGGGTAATTAATCGTGGCTACCTCCACAGCTGTCGTAATATATTTATTATTTTTACTATGTATGACTCCAACTGGTCACTCTACACATTATTATATAAAAGAAACACCACTGTGTATTTCCAATATCAATTAAACAGGAGACGAACACTGGTCGCGGAAAGGGACAACTACAGACTTTTCATATTGCTTGTATATAGCATGTGGGTAAATAATGGTCACTACCCCCACAGCTGTTGTAATTTATTTATTATTTTTACTATGTGTGACTCCTACTGGACCGTCTACACATTATTATATAAAAGAAACATCCCTGTGTGTTTTCACTTATCAATTAAACAGGAGACGAACACTGGTCTGGGAAAGGGACAACTACAGACTGCACACGGTCCTGTGTCTAAATATAGACACGGACGCGGTGGTGAAGGCTGGCTTACCCACATGCTATATCCAAGCAATATGAAAAGTCTGTAGATGTCCCTTTCCGCGACCAGTGTTCGTCTCCCATTTAATTGATATTGGTAAACACACAGTGGTGTTTCTTTTATATAATAATGTGTAAACGGTTCAGTGGGAGTCATACATACTAAAAATATTAAATATCTTACGACAGTTGTGGGGGTAGCGACGATTATTTACCCACATGCTATATACAAGCAATATGAAAAGTCTGTAATTGTCCCTTTCCGCGACCAGTGTTCGTCTCCTGTTTAATTGATAAGTGAAAACACTCAGGGATGTTTCTTGTATATAATAATGTGTAGACGGTCCAGCAGGAGTCATTCATAGTAAAAATAATATATATATATTACAACAGCTGTGGAGGTAGTGACCACTATTTACCCACACGCTATATCCAAGCAATATGAAAAGTCTGTAGATGTCCCTTTCCGCGACCAGTGTTCGTCTCCCATTTAATTGATATTGGTAAACACACAGTGGTGTTTCTTTTATATAATAATGTGTAGACGGTTCAGTGGGAGTCATACATACTAAAAATATTAAATATCTTACGACAGTTGTGGGGGTAGCGACGATTATTTACCCACATGCTATATACAAGCAATATGAAAAGTCTGTAATTGTCCCTTTCCGCGACCAGTGTTCGTCTCCTGTTTAATTGATAAGTGAAAACACTCAGGGATGTTTCTTGTATATAATAATGTGTAGACGGTCCAGCAGGAGTCATTCATAGTAAAAATAATATATATATATTACAACAGCTGTGGAGGTAGTGACCACTATTTACCCACACGCTATATCCAAGCAATATGAAAAGTCTGTATTTGTCCCTTTCCGCGACCAGCGTTCGTCTCCCATTTAATTGATATTGGTAAACACACAGTGGTGTTTCTTTTATATAATAATGTTTAGACGGTTCAGTGGGAGTCATACATACTAAAAATAATAAATATATTACAACAGCTGTGGGGGTAGTGACCATTATTTACCCACATGCTATATACAAGCAATATGAAAAGTCTGTATTTGTCCCTTTCCGCGACCAGCGTTCGTCTCCCATTTAATTGATATTGGTAAACACACAGTGGTGTTTCTTTTATATAATAATGTGTAGACGGTCCAGCAGGAGTCATTCATAGTAAAAATAATAAATATATTACAACAGCTGTGGGGGTAGTGACCATTATTTACCCACATGCTATATACAAGAAATATGAAAAGTCTGTATTTGTCCCTTTCCGCGACCAGTTTTCGTCTCCCATTTAATTGATATTGGTAAACACACAGGGATGTTTCTTTTATATAATAATATGTAGACTGACCAGTAGGAGTCATAAATAGTAAAAATAATCAAAATATTTCAACAGTTGTGGAGTTAGCGACGATTATTTACCCACGCGCTACATACAAGCAATATGAAAAGTCTGTAGATGTCCCTTTCCGCGACCAGTGTTCGTCTCCCATTTAACTGATATTGGAAATCATACAGGGATGTTTCTTTTATATAATAATGTGTAGATAGACCAGTAGGAGTCATACGTAGTAAAAATATTAAATATCTTACGACAGTTGTGGGGGTAACGACGATTATTTACCCACATGCTATATACAAGCAATATGAAAAGTCTGTAGTTGTCCCTTTCCGCGACCAGTGTTTGTCTCTTGTTTAATTGATATTGGAAAACACATAGCGATGTTTCTTTTATATAATAATTTGTAGACGTTCCAGTAGGAGTCATAAACGATGCGGTTGTACGATGATTCAAAGGATGTGTGGCAAATATTTTCATGCAGAGAACATGACAGAAATCTGCAAAGAGAATGTATTTAAAGCTTTAAGGTCAACAGAGAGGTCGCTATTTAGCACTTTTGTACGACGTTGCATGTGTTTTGCATCACAATGAGCAATATGACATCATAACAGTTGACCCGTGAAGATCCAGGGTAGAATAGGTCTTAAGAAACCCATTCTTGCCCTAAAAGGCGACTATGCTTGTCATAAGAGGCGACTAATGGGATCGGGTGGTCAGGCTCGCTGACTTGGTTGAAGCATGTCATCGATCCCAATTGCGTGGATTGATGCTCATGATATCAATGACAAGAATAGGTTGCTGAAGACCTAATCTACCCCGGGTCTTCACGGGTCTGATAAGTTTGTGTGAAGTATTACAGTGTAAGGGAACTGCTGAACATATAGAGCACCATATTGTGTTTACAGGCTGTTGTCAGGGATTCCGTATATTCAGATCAACAACCCACTCAAAATACTGGACTCAACCCATGCCACTTCACTCAATATGTTTTTGTAATACAAAAGAGTTGGCGTTTTATTTAGTCGTGGTAGAATGGAGATTTGATATTTGAAACCTCATGCTGCGCTTCTGGTTCCAAATTCAATTTAGCATGGTTAAATTTACAGGTAACCTAGCTCTACATTGAAAACACAGTATGTTTATGTCCTAAATATGATGCGCTGCCCTTTTGAAGCTTTTAGGTCAGGGGTATAAAAATATTTCTAAGTTCAAAACATGAAACAAGATACCGGTATATTTTCTGAGAAATTCCACTAAAGTGACTTATCAAACTTTGCACTGCACCTCCTCTATTTTAGTATGGAAACTGTTCCCTAAATTTCAAAAGAATGCATGCAGTGCTTAAAATGTTTAAGTAGAAAAAATATAAGTAACCCAATGAAAAACAGCTGTATTTTTTCAGAAAATCCAAAAATTGAAATCAAACCTCACGCAGCACCTGTCCTATTGATACACAAAGTTTGAGAAGAAGATATGCTGTAGTTTTCAAGTTATAAGTCACAATAGAAAATGTCCTCGGAAAGATTAAATCCCCGACCTTTTATGGTTAAGAAACCATTAATTTCAAGTCGGGCTCATGAAAATAACATTAAGGTTGCCTGACTGGCTTACTTAATTTTCTTGTGAACTATAACACATTATTCAGTTGACAAATATCAAACGAGAATATCCTGTTAAAATTGTCACAAGCTAGATATATTAAATAGCTGAGTTCTGATATTAAGGATGTACTGTAATATTTGTCATGCTTGTTATGATCCATTGTTGTAGTTCTGCAAGTGACAGAAACCCAATTGATATTGACTGTATTTCTAACAAAAGTAACATTCACTGAAACTTGAATACCAGATTTTATTCCTTGTATTTGGAAGTGTAAAAGTGCATTACACTGTCAAACACGCTTTATTTGTAAATTCAAGTTTTAAAGCACAGATGAAATGAAATTAAGACTTAAAACTAAGTACCATACCACAATAAAACTTTTCACAGTTTGCAGTTATTGAGGCATTTATTTCGTGATATATTTGCAGTAGGGCTGGGACGAGTTCAAATTTACTACCCGGTTACCCGATCCCCTATTACCCGGGTACCCACTGCAAGTCTCAAGAGTAGGGAACAAAATGTCAGATTAGTAATTGTTTTACCGCAGCCCTGGCTAAAGTTATTCAGATACATGTATCAAACAATCAGATCATGCGTACACTGAAGGAATGGGTACATCGTCAGAAAATAATGTTAACATTAGCGACTTGTAGTGTAACCACTGAGCTATAGTATGTTTTTGTCTTTAAACAATATATAACGTGACTAACCACGGGTCTGGGTAGTCCTGTGGGTACCCGGGTCCTATTCAGGGCCCACAAGACTCGAGTACCCGAGTCACCCGTCCCAGCCGACCATAACTCACCTAAGAGACTTCCCTGAAGTTATAGTAAGCGATCTGTACGTTAATATAACAACAAGCCGACCTTCGACAGTAAACTGCGTAAACAGATCCGCCATGACAGTAGCACTGAGCGCAAGTAATTAATAGGAACTGTCGCGTCCCTTGCAAGATGTATACCGCTCGATAAACGTAGCGCTGGGAAAGGGTCGTAAACTGACGCGCCCAACAGTTGGTCTTCACAGGTGGAAGGGTATTTCGGTCGTATTTCTTGGGTTACGTCTTATTCCTTTTTCACGATTGGTGAAAATCATTCAGTAAGAAGCACGGGTAAGTAAGGAGTGTGTTGTTACGTGAACCGTCAGTATTGTACTTGTGTCACTGCTTCAAAATACTGTCGTAGTAGTTTCTATATAGTTTCTATATAGTCCGGATAAATGTCAAACGTGAATTGTGATTCGCACCTTAGAGATCTAGTTGACAATCATTTTGATAATCTTCTTACACTATTACCAACATTTAGTAACCGTCATTATTCTTTCTTCGAGTTTGTTTGCTATTATTATTATTATTATTAGTTACAACTTACATGGTCCTGTGTCCCATTATGGGTAGTTTGAGAAGGGAGCTAGGCCTACCTCTTGAGACTGCCAGGGGTTCGTGGGTCTTTTTAGAGGTAATTGGGATACAGCAGTGTTCACGCGGGACGCAAATAACAGGTTCGTAAATTCAACATTTTGAAAAAAACGGTGTACAGAAAATTACCCATTATATCTTTTCCATATTCTGATTGACATCATGAGCATCGATCTACGCAAATGGGATACGATGTTTTGTATGTTTGTTGTTTAACACCGCACTCAGCAATATTCCAACTATTTGATGGAGGTCTGCAGTGATTGACATCATGAGCATCGATCTGCACAAATGGGATACCATGTTTTGTTTGTTTGTTGTTTAATATCGCACCCAACAATATTCAAGCTATATGACGGTGGTCTGAAAACAATCAAGTCTTAACCAGACAATCCAGTGATGGACATCATGAGCATCGATCTACGCAGATGGGATACTATGACATGCATCAACCAAGTCAGTGAGTCTGACACCAAACACCCTTCTCTCCCCCACCCTAATATATGACCAGTCACTAATGCAGTTTTAGCCCCATGTTTCACGTATAACATATGTTTCAGTTATTTCCAATGTGACGTCTACAAGCAGCAACTAAGACTTTTTCTCCACTTCAGTCGAACAAATAATAAATCATCAGCATATTTCTCAACATATTCAAGTGTTGTCATCAAAAGAATGGCATGTCTGCCTACAGGGATGTTTTTCTAGAGGTCACTGCAGTAACTGGGAGTTTCGAATATTGATAGTTAACCTAGCTCTTCACAATGGATAACTCTGGGTATGACATCGGACCACATGACGCGGAATATCAGAATGGATTGGAAATGGATTTGGTAATAGATAATCCTCCTGATGCCGATGACCCAAGTGTTCCCCCTCACTTCCACTCCAGATATACATCAAGTCAGGTGAACAATGTTTCCTCTATGCCCCCCGAATACACCCAACACCGGGTGTATGGAACTGACATGGTGGTATGGCGGATGCATTTCGAGGAACCCATTGACATGACCCCCCCAGACCAGAACCCTCTCAACACAGCTGATGCTTGTCCAGTACCTGTGGACATTGTACATAATGTTTTGTACATTGAAAGTAATCGCTTACAGACATTTGCTGGTAAATGGCCAGCACAGGCAAACGTCACCCCCAAGGCGTTGGCCAGGGAAGGGTTTTACTATGAAGGTCCTGGGGACAGAGTTAGGTGTGTCTACTGTACAGGGGTACTCAAACACTGGGAGAAGGGAGATGTTGTTTCAGAGGAACACAAGAAACACTTCCCCAACTGTGTGGTACACAGGGTACGGGCAGCTGGTCACCGGGGGGCAAACCCCATCATCGACAGCCAGCAGGTAGCAGCACATCTGGACAGGTCGACAACGGCAGACCTGGGCGTGAAGTCGACCGACGACACAACAGCTGACAGTCTGGGCATTGTGAAGAATAAACCTAAATTCCCTCAGTATGGGATTGAGTCTACCCGCCTGGGGACATTCGGAGACTGGCCAGGTCAAATCAAACAGACGCCGGAAGACATGGCGAAGGCTGGGCTGTATTACTTGGGTAAGCAATGAGACAGTTTCTTCTGCCTGTTACAATCAATCACTTCACTATCTGCCTGTCCATCAGTTCATTGCGATTCTTTTCACAGAAAACTTTTCTGACTTCTCGTCCGAGTATGTTTTTCAGCCTGATTTTTCTACCTTCTATCATAAGGGTCTATAGTCATGGTAATAAGCCATGTTCAGGGTTAGAAATGAGTCCACTCTTCTGAAACTAGTGACTTTCAGCAAGGGCTACAGTTCACAGTGAACTATTACTTTGCCATTAAGTAGGATTGCAACTCTTCAGCGTGTCATTTATTTCTTACCTTGATGTTTACTACAGACTCTGTTTCAGGGTAGTCCAGCATCAATCTCATTAAAATCAGACCTCAGTTCTCGCTATTGCTAAACAAAGATCTGAGGACATCCCATTAGGGGTCACGTCAGAACGACCTTTCATCCGACCAATCAGAGCGTCGCTTACCAGATTATGAAAGTGACAATCGGTCAAAGTTCGCGCAAGGTCGTATTGACTTGAGCCGTGATGGGGTGTCCTCAGATCTTTGATTAGTGGTAGCGAGAACTAAGATCTGATTTTAATGAGATAGGGCCAGCATCTGTTAATATCTGTCGATCCATTTGTGGGTCCCATTGGAAAAGTAATCATGTAAAAACCAACTATATCATGAAAACAACATGGACAAGGTGAATACTGTAGTGTCCATTAATGCTGTGTGGATTCATGGCTTGTACTGTGGACACAATATATGTTAACAATTACATGAGGATGTATTGCTGCTGCTTGTACCCTCGTCCAGGCAAAGCTTACCATTCCTTTGTGTACTTTCAGGGAAGGGAGACCAAGTGATGTGTTTCTCCTGCGGTGGTCGCCTGCACACGTGGGACCCGACTGATGACCCCATGGAGGAACACACCAAGTGGTACCCCCAGTGTGCCTTCGTCAAACTCGCCAGGGGAGGCAACTCAAGTTCTAGGGTAGGGAATGTTCCACTTTACCATTTTAATGTTTTTTTCTCTATGTCATCATTATAAGGACTAAGTAGGCACAATTTATGGATGACTACTTCTTTATTTACTGTAAAGGCGACGTTTTGGTATAGATCATTATGTCATTGTAAGGCAAGATCTATACCGTAACGTCGCCTTTACTGTAAGTGAAGAAGTTGTTATCCGTAAATTGTGTCTGCTTTGTCGTCCGTCAACTTCTAATACTGCCAATCAAACAGTTCATTATGAGGTTTAGTGGTTTAGAAATGTTGGTTTCTACTACTGCTGCATAACATCCAGTTTCATCAAACACTTTTCCATAAGCATTGATGAAAGTGAATGTTAACTTGCTGTGGTATTCCATGACTGATACATCCCATTTTGAAATGTTTGTTGATGTCTGTGCTTGACATGCTTAACACTTTCTGTAGTGTATTTGTAATCAAGTACTTAGCATGCTATATTGAACATTATACCGTGACTTTGGGAAGTGCTCAATTCTGATTGGACAATCAGCGGCACCAAATAACCTACCTACTTTCCTTCTTGATGTTGAAGCATTCTACATTGTCACATTATCAGTGAGTGAGTGAAATGATGGGTTGGTTATTTATATTTTCAGAATGGCAGAACTGTAGCAGATTCAGGTAATAATTATGTTTGTTTTTTAAATCTACTTTCACAAGTTAAGAAATCAGAGGACCGTCTTCGTGGTCTGGTGGTAGAGCGTCCGCCCGGAGAGCGGAAGGTCCGGGGTTCGATCCCCGACCGCGTCATACCAAAAGACGTTAAAAGATGGCACTTGTTGTTACCCTGTCTGGCGCTCGGCATTAAGGGGCTAAAACAAGGACTGGTCGGCTCGGAGTCAGTATACTGTGTCTGAGTGGGGTATTCATGTTAAACTGCGACATGGTATCTCAGTGAGCTAGCACTATAAATCGGCATCAGTCCGGACTAGTACAAGCAGCCACACAAACACACACACGTACATGCACGTCGCTATATAAGTGCAATAATCTTGGACGCGACGTTAAACCCCATTTCACCTCACCTCACCTCAGAAATCAGAGAAATTACACATCATTTGTGTGATGGTGGCCTAACAGTTACTGGTGAACTATGATCATGGTGCTTTCTTAATAGCATCCAGGGTGTTATCCGTTGGCCTGTGGCCAGTTAAAATTACGAAAGGCTTGCTGAAACGTAAACTAGATGTTTAATTGTTTAAGTTGGACACTGCTCATGAATCAGGGATGAGGTCGTGTAATTTGTAGATAATCTCAGTAGCATGACACAACATTTTGTAATGTTCTGCACAACAACATTTATTTGCCCACAAAATCACCACGAAATGAGGCAGGTGGAAGCCAGCATCTCAGAGTGCAGGAAAAGATAATTTAGGGTGAGGAGTTCTAAACATTTCAGAGCCCCCTGCATAACTTAGTCGCGACCTCCTTCATTTAGTTCTGGGCCAGTTAGTTTGGAGAAGGACCAGTTACTTTTGAAAGGAGCAAGTCCTGCCTTCTACGTACAATGTGTTGTTAAATCTACCTCAGACTTCTGGGCCCACTTGCACAAAGCGATCTTAGCGCTAAGATGATCGTAACTCCCATACTTTAGCATAGGCTTACAATAGTCGTAGTGCTAAGATTGCTTTGTGCAAGTGGTGTCTGGTCCCAAAGCCCAAGGGAATATCGCGAATATGCCTGGAACAATGTTTCTGATGTAAATTAGAATCTAATTCTTCTTCAGATCGTTTAGAGAAGAACCCCTCTGTCCAGGCCTTGGTGGACAATGGCTGCAAACTTGAGGACATCAGCCATGCCATAGAGCAGCTACACTTGGATGGAGGTAGGTCGAACCTTGCGGCGTTGGCTGCATGTTGTTGTGTTATGCTGCACGCCTTACACTTTATAGACGGCTATATACAGTATCGCTATTCAGACATGTCTTGACCAGAAGGAAGTCAGGAATGTATCTGGTTATGACTATTATTACTTGGGATTAGGATTCAAAGGTAAAATATTGCTGCCTCAGGTTGTAAAACTGAGAACAATGTATGTGTGGTAGATTGGAATGTCCAAGCCTGGACAATGTGGACTGTCCAAGCCTGCCATTACTGCTTTTTATTAGACATTCCAAACAAACCTTCGGGTTTCTCGACGGTGATAAGTTGGGTGGGAAGAGACCTCACCTTCTCCTGGGTGGCCAGAGTCAGTGGCCATGTTCTAAGTACTGAATGTCTAAAGGATATTGATACGCAGTGGAAGTCTTAAAAAATAACTCAACAAAACTTAAAGTTAATGTCTGTTTAATAACTGAAACTCAATTTTAAATCATATTTGATTTAACCCACGATTTCAGAAACAATTTCTAAAATAACTATTTACCACGATTTGTCCTTATTTGACAATGTTTTAGTCCTTATTTGACTATGTTTCAGTCCTTATTTGACAATGAAAAAACCCTTATTTGGTTTTATTAAAGTCCTCATTTGACTTTACAAATACTACAATTGTGCCCTGATTTGACACTGTCAGAGGCAGCAACCGGCAACGTGGCTGCTCTCTACCAAGCATGACTGTAAAAGTGACATGGCTAGGGACAGAGTTCCCCGCCGCACACATTTGCGCATGCAGCCCGTGCGCCACGTGCTGTCCAGAACACCACACTTTAACAAGTGGTGCGTTCACGCAAATGTTTCTGAATGATTTGTCATCCTTCTGTTCATTTCCCCCCACTTTGATAGTCCAATGTCTATCATAATTCTACAATGATCATAATAACACAATTTTCATGCAATAAACATTGAAATTTCACACGTTATAATGTTCAATTTTCTGAAAAATAAACAATTCAAAGTTCAATTAAAGTTCATCCTGAAAAAGAAACACTTTTTCATCGCACAATCACAAATGAAATCTGAAGTCCTTGAAAAGCACAAACATTTTCCTGTAAATGTCAGTAATCAGAATATGTCCTTTTCACTCACGTGTCCTTGTTCCTCTTCTGTATCCGTTTTATTTTGATTTCTTCATCCTCTTCTGTTCAATCCTCTGTATTGTTCATCCGTCCTTTCCATTTCATTGGGGGCACGGGTGGCCCAGTCGTCTAAGGCGCCGTGATTCGCTGTGCAGAGTTGCGTCCCTTGGGCACGCCAGAAATCTATGATTGTGGGTTCGAATCCCGGTTCGCCCCGATTATGTTTCTAGGTTTGTCAGCACCATACCCGTGCTCGTTGGTTTCACCGAAGTGGTAAACGTTTGAGACCTGCATCACTTCGGGCTTTCCTCCCACAATAAGATGACACGCCATGATATAACTGGAATACTGTTAAAAGCGGCGTTAAACCCAACTTACTCACTCACTCACGCACTTTCCATTTCATTCTTTTCTGTTCGTCCCATCTTCTTCATCCTTTTCTGTCTTATGTTCCCGTCTGTCGCCTTGTGTCCATACCAGAGGACAAACTTTTGTGACTGGTCTTGTTATTATAGTTTTGTCTGTTTTAATGTCCACAACTCTCACATGACCATCTGTGCCTGGATATGTCCTCGTGATGATCCCGAGCTTCCAACTTCCCCGAGGTGCTTCTGGTGATATGATGATAACCACGTCATCCACTTGTAGATCCCGGCTGGGTGAAAACCATTTCTTTCTTGTCTGAAGTGAAGGTAACCATTCCTTCATCCAGCGTTTCCAGACATGATGTACGAGTTCCTGTACTCTTCTCCATCTTCTTCTTGGATTAAAAGGTGTAACATCTACAGAATCTGGAGCAAAGATTCCACCCATTTGACCATGTAGAAAATGGTTTGGCGTCAAAGGTTTGGCGTCATTTGGGTGAGCACTTTGATGTCAAAGGGCGGGAATTTATAAGTCCTTCAGCACCAACAAACGATGTCATCAATTCCTCATCTGTTATATCTCCAGATCCAAGAATGGCCTACACGATGTCATCAATTCTTCATCTGTTACATCTCCAGATCCAAGAATGGCCTACACGATGTCATCAATTCTTCATCTGTTATATCTCCAGATCCAAGAATGGCATATATTGCTCGCTTGGCAGCCCGAACCATTGATTCAAAGACTCCACCAAAGTTTGGAGCATGAGGAGAATTAAATTTTTAAAAAAACCTCTGTTCGCCAGAGATGACTTCACAGTATCTGTATCTAGCTTAGCAACAAGTTGCTTCAGCTCATTTGTAGCTCGAACAAAATTAGTGCCATTATCTGATAGGATTTCCTTGGGTAGCCCTCGTCTACTCGCCATTCTGTAGAATGCATTAAGAAACGAATCACTGTCTAGAGCATATGACATCTCCAAATGTACTGCTCTGGCTGCTAAGCAATTGAAGAGGCACAAATAACGTTTTTGTCTGGATTTTCCACGTCCCTGAATCGTTAGAAATGGCCCAGCATTGTCAACACCTGCCTGCTCAATAGCTCTAAGAGAGTACCTCAAACGAATCTTTGGAAGTGGCGCCATTATTTGAGCTGCTGGCTTTGCCTTTTGTCGATGACAATGTGAACACTCTTGTTCCTATTCACGAATCTCTTCACGACCGGCAATTATCCAAAAACGAGAGGATAAAACAGCAAGCACTTGGTTTGTTCCAAGAACATGATTGCCATCTTCATGATGCTTCTTAACAATCAGCTTCGTTACCCAGTGTTTTCTAGGCAAAATAATTGGGAATTTTGTTTGGAAAGGCAAATAATCTGCATGTTTGAGTCTGCCAGCAGACCTAAGGAGACCATCATCATCCAGAACAGGATGAAGATTAATGAGTTTGCTACCTTTGGAAACATGCTTTCCATTTGCTATCGCCAAATAATCTTTTGAGAATGCATCTTTTTGTGCATTACAAATGATGTGCTTTTCAGCATCAGCAATTTCTTCTGTGGTTAAGCAACCCAGCTGTCTTTCATCTGATTTAACAGAAGCATTGTTAAGAAATCTGTACACCCATGCTGTAATGTGTGTAAGCCTTTTCCAATCGGAAAATCTTGTAGGTTCCAGTAACCAAACTGAATCAGAAAATGTCACTAGGGATACAGATTGTTTCGTATCTTTCTTTTTCATTTCAGATTCATGCGATGTCCTGACATTCACGGTTTGTTCAGGCCATTTGCTTTCATCACACTGCAGAAATTCTGGTCCATATTTCCACGATGCAGTGAACAATTTCTGAACTGATGTTGCTCTGGTGATAATATCTGCAGCATTTAGTTCTGATGGAACATGCTTCCATTGAGAGGTATCAGTATGCTCCTGTATGAAAGCAACACGGTTGGCTACAAATGACTTGAAATAACGGCTGTGATGTTTGATCCAACACAGCACATTAAGACTATCAGTCCACAGCACATTAAGACGATCAGTCCACGGCACATTAAGACTATCAGTCCACAGAACTGAAGTGGAAACACTAATTTCAAGGGCATGTGAAACAGCCAACATCAACCGAACTCCTAACACAGCTGCCATTAACTCAAGTCCAGGGATGGTTACACACTGCAAAGGAGCAACCCGACTTTTAGCTGCTACCAGCTGGCTTGAATTGTCACCGTTTTCATTGGTATTGACAGAATACAAGACTGCACCATATGCATCCTCAGATGCATCAACAAATACATGTAGTTTTGTTCTTCTGCCATCAAGCTGCAGTTGTAAACACCTGGGAAACCGTAATCCATCTAACTGACTTCTCTCTGTGAGCCATTGTGATGCTTCCTTTTTCAGATCATGTTCAACCACATCATCCCAGTCCATGCCTGACAACCACAGTTTCTGCATGGTAATTTTTGCCCTGATGTGAAATGAAGCCAGAAAACCAAGGGGATCAAACAATTTTGCTATCTCTCTAAGAAACCCTCCCTTGGTAAGTATCGAGTTCTCTCCTGCACTAGGACTGCGAAAGCAGAAATCATCATCTTGAGCTAGCCAGACAAGACCTAGTGTTTTTGCTGACGGTAACTCATCCTGTGTCAAGTTGACCTCGGATGCTCTATCTTCAACTGGTATGTGTCTGAGGACCTCTGGAGTGTTTGATAACCATTTTCTTGATCGCATTCCCACTTTTCCCCACAAGGCTGTAAGTTGTTTGTACAATTCGATACCATCATCCACTTCTGGAACAGAATCCATACCATCGTCCATGTACGTGGATTTGCAAACAGTGTTTGCAGCTTTTGGGAAGAGATGCTCAAACCTCCTTACTTTTTCCTTAGAAATGTATTGTGCCAGAAAAGGAGAAGCATTCATGCCAAAGACCACTCTCTGGAATTCATATATCTGTGGTATTTCTGATTGCTTTAATCATCTCCACACGAACCTAAAGTATGAACGGTCTTTGGATGGAATTCCTATTTGTAAATACATTTCAGCAATGTCACAAACCAAAGCTATTTTGTATTTGCGGAATCGAAGAAGTATCTCAAACAAATCACCCTGAAGTTTTGGTCCCTGGTGTATGATGTCATTCAATGAAATACCCTGACATTCACATAATGCTTCAACCAACTCCTGTCGTTGAGTTTCAAATATCCATCTTTGGTATTGACTGATCATGGATTCCATCATTTTCTTCAGAATCTGTACATACAAAGATCCATTGCCTAACTCTTCTAACCTATCAGACTCCCTTAGGTTTACAACCACAACATCCAGCATATCAGCAAACCGTTCAAAGTCCTTTGCATTACCAGGTCGCACTGGCTTGAAGGATAAAAATTTCTTCCAATTGGAGTGCAATATGACATCTCACACCTCCAAATTTACGTTCCAGTTTCTCAAGAGCTACACCATAGGCAGCTGCGCTGTGACCTAAGTCTTGAATGACCTTCATTGCATCACCACTAACATACTGGCGCAACTGAAGCAGCTTATATTCTGGTGTGGCAGGTGCTTTGTCTATACAAGCAATAAATGCAGCCTTCCAGGCTTCATATGATTTGACATCTCCAGTAAAGACAGGGATAGACACACGCTTAAAATGTTTCCACATGTCTCTACCGATATCATAACTGTGTGAAAGTGTAGGTGCCCTACGATTGTAACAAGTATCTGAATGCTGCCTCACCATCTGAACTGGTTCATGATGTGGTTCTACTTGATAACCTGATTGCCCACCGACTGATTTCGTATGACAAGAAGCGTTTTCTACAGGAGCATCTTTCACTTCTACCTTCTTTTCAGAATTAAACATTTGTGACAGACAATATTTGGAAGTAGCATCAGACCTATTTCTGAGATAGTCCTGTGCATCATCTTGAGCTTTAGTACCTACCTCTTCTAATAGTTCACCTTCCTGTGTGACCTTGACCATATTGTTTTTATCACCAACAGCTTCAAACAGTTCTGACAGGTTCACAATAACTTCTAAAGCCTTTAGCTGGTAACTGTTTAATTTGTCTATGGCTTCCTGAACCTCCATTCGTAATGGAATATCTTCTTGATCAACTAGCTTCTCCAAAGCATTTTTTGATTTTGTGAAAGCTGATTTAACTATCATATTTTGCCTCTTCAGAGAGTTCATTGTAGATTCATAATCTGTTTTGTTTGAAATACCATCAGACTCAGGCAGAGGTATGTCTGCAATTGTATCAAGTGTAAACTCTGTTTTGTCCATTTTCCCCTTTAAGGGAGAGATTACACTAGTACGGGACATGTTTGTAAGCTAACACGTGATCACGTTTTCTTATCAAAATTCAACATAATACCCAAAGCTAATGTACATGGGTAAACAAACAGTGTATAATTACCATGGTAACGGTTGTTGGATAAACACCACAAATTACCACCTGTGCTTTATCATACAACCAATTTCCAGTTGACTATGCTACATCGAAACTATGTACAATGAAACTAAACTGTCTGTTCAAATCACATCAACATGTGATTTAGCAACTATTGGTATGGTAACCACGCTCTGCTACCATTTTGATACGCAGTGGAAGTCTTAAAAAATAACTCAAGAAAACTTAAAGTTAATGTCTGTTTAATAACTGAAACTCAATTTTAAATCATATTTGATTTAACACACGATTTCAGAAACAATTTCTAAAATAACTATTTACCACGATTTGTCCTTATTTGACTATGTTTTAGTCCTTATTTGACAATGTTTTAGTCCTTATTTGACTATGTTTTAGTCCTTATTTGACAATGTTTTAGTCCTTATTTGACAATGTTTTAGTCCTTATTTGACTATGTTTCAGTCCTTATTTGACAATGAAAAAACCCTTATTTGGTTTTATTAAAGTCCTCGTTTGACTTTACAAATACGACCATTGTGCCCTGATTTGACACTGTCAGAGGCAGCCACCGGCAACGTGGCTGCTCTCTACCAAGCATGACTGTAAAAATGACAAGGCTAGGGACAGAGTTCCCCGCCGCACACATTTGCGCATGCAGCCCGTGCGCCACGTGCTGTCCAGAACACCACACTTTAACAAGTGGTGTGTTCGCGCGAATGTTTCTGAATGATTTGTCATCCTTCTGTTCAGATATTGTATGTTTGAAAAAAAAATCAGCCTTCTGTACATTTATTCTGAACTGGTCTTTCACAGTTGGTGTAAGTACAATCCCATCAGCTGAAGCCATATGGGAGAAGATCGAGGAGAAGTCCCAGACACAGGGCAGGGAGGTTGTGCTTCAGAATGGACACTCACAAAGCAGTGATGGTAAGGAGCTCTATACATGAAGGTGTACTGAAACACCAGTTGATAACATGCTTCATTCAGAAATGATGTTTGTACGGGTTTAGATCTGTTGCCTGCTATTGTCATGAGTTGTAGCTTTACACTTCGTTTGTTTGTCTGTTGTTTATGGCTGCACTCTGCAACATTCCAGCTATAGGATGGCGGTCTGTAAATAATCGAGTCTGATCCAGAAAATCTAATACTTGACATCATGAATATTGATGCGATTGGAATACGATGACATGCATCAACCAAGTCAGCACGACTGACCACCCTATCCCATTAGTCGCCTCCTGCGACAAGCATGGTCGCCTTTTACGGCAAGAATGGGTTGCTGAAGACCTTCACGGGTCATCTTTAATAGAACAAACTGATAACATTACTGTAATCTTTGCTGTAATAATCTTATGAACAATGTCTTGGGTGAAGTCGGCTATGATCACAGCATCCGTTGATTGGTCCGCAGATGTACAAGCGTTGCTGACCGAGAACCGGGAGCTGAAGGAGCAGCGGCTGTGTAAAGTGTGTCTGGAGAATGAGATCAGCATCATCTTCCTGCCCTGCGGCCACCTCACCTGCTGCAGCAAGTGTGCGACAACGCTGTCCGAGTGCCCCATCTGTCGGGGCAAGATCAATGGGTCAGCAAAAGCGTATTGGCCTTGAATGTGTGCTCCTTATGAACGGGAGACCTTACTATTATTATTACATTTTCACCTTAACGAGGCAAAGGAGTAAACTAGTACGTGTTTAAAGTACTGTTTCCATGCTTGCTGAACTACGCTGGAATTATAAAGATATTTTTTATTACAATATACATCTTGATTATCGATCGTCCCGACTCTTAGGACCCTGTAAATAGTGACAAGGCTGTGATTTTTGTTTTTGTTACATGACTTTAAGAGGTCTTTACACTGTTGTTATTATAACTAGTAGAGCCTGCTGTCTGAGGTGTCTAAGCTGTGTGTAGAGGGGGCTAGGACAAATATTGAGTCTATCCCAAGATAACTCAATCCATCCTTGCTGCATTTTTTTATTTTTTATTCTGAACATAATAAAAATAATTACTCACTCACTCAACTCACTCAGAAAGACACCAATCACACACACACACACACACACACACACACACACACACACCAAGTTGTTTGTTAGTGTACAGTACCAGAATATTTAGATGTTAAGCTGTTGTAGTTGCTTCTGTAGTACGTACAGAATTTGTTCATCAGTAATTTTTGTAGTTTGGTGTCGGTATTCCTTTTTTCAAATGTGCATATTATTTTATATCCAAAAAGGGGTCAATATTTACCTATATCACTTATGACACATGTATGTATTTACAACACTTATCAATAAAAGTTTAGGACTCCTCAACAAGCCTCCAAGTTTTAAACTTCTGTCAAACCATGTAGATATATTTGATATTAAATGTAGCACAAGAGTGAGATTCTCTGCATATATACTACGGACAGGAAGTAGCGGAACTGAGGAAATGACAGTGAAGGTCACTTTGGGGCGTGTCGATCTATATCAGGTGTGTCCACCATGTTGGGCCATACATGTACCTCACCTTAATGGCATAAAGTTCATTAACTTGCGATGGTTGCCCTTGGTATTGTACGCCTTTCTGCCTGAAGAGATACTCCAAGGTGGGCCACGTTGGCAGGTGATGGGTCCCTGGGGTACACTCTCCGCCCAAAAACATACGACAGATTTTATTGTTTGTTTGTTTGTTGTTTAACGCTGCACTCAGCAATATTCCAGCTATATGACGGCGGTCTGTAAATAATCAAGTCTTGACCAGACAATCCAGTGATTGACATCATGAGCATTGATCTACGCAATTGGGATATGATGACATACATCAACCAAGTCTGCAGCCTGACAACCCGATCCCATTAGTCGCCTCTTACAAGAATAGTCGCCTCTTACAAGAATAGTTGCCTTTTACGACAAGCATGGGTTGCTGAAACCCATTCTACCCCGGATCTTCAGGGGTCCATCCCACAGATGCGCTATTCCATTGTCTCTGTGCCTTCTGGTCCCAGGTAAGTGATGACGTCCCGGGCAAGTCGTGGTCAATGCAAGTCGACATTTCTGGCATACTTTTAGGGAATGAAAGAAAGACTGGACACAAGATGTTGTCAACATATCACTGGCCAGACAAATGTCCATTCACAATAACCAAAGGAGTTCGCCTGTCATGTGTGATACCACCCCACACCATGCCACTGCCGCTCCCATCATTCCGATCATGCACATTTTTAAACGTTTACACGTAAAAGTAGCTGTATGACAGTAGTATAAATCATATTTTTATGTTATTAATTGTTTGTTTTCTTTGTGGTTTAACGCCGCACACAGCAATATTCCAGCTAAATGACGGCGGTCTGTAAATAATCGAGTCTGGGCCAGACAATCCAGTGATTGACAGCATGAGCATAGATCCACACAATTAGAATAAGGTGACATGCATCAACCAAGTCAGCGAGCTTGACCACCCGATCCGTAAGAGGCCTCTTACGACAAGCGTCGTCACCTTTTACTGCAAGAATGGTTTGCTGAAGACCTATTTTACCCTGAATCTTCAGGGTCTGTTATTAATTGAAACAATGTAATACAATTGTTTGTTTCCTTTTACTTTGTGATTTGTTTTGCATTGTATTCAAATGGTATGCTTTACTGATCCTGCCCGGAGAGCGGAAGGTCCAGGGTTCGATCCCCGGCCGCGTCATACCAAAAGACGTTAAAAGATGGTACTTGTTGTTGCCCAGTCTGGCGCTCGGCATAAAAGGGCTAAAACAAGGACTGGTCGGCTCGGAGTCAGTATACTGTGTCTGAGTGGGGTATTCATGTTAAACTGCGGCATGGTATCTCAGTGTGCTAGCACTATAAATTGGCATCAGTTCGGACTAGTACAAGCAGCCACACACACACGTGCATGCATGTCGCTGTATAAGTGCAATAATCTTGGACGCCACTTAAACCCAATTTCACCTCACCTTATTTGTGTTTTCTCCTACAGGATGGCTTGTATGCAGGCAGTGTTTCATGTACTTGTACTTGAGTGTCACTTGCCCCACAGATTTCACTCCACAATCCCCACTAATTGAGATGTAAAAAGATGGTACTTGTTGTTACCCTGTCTGGCGCAAGGCATTAATGGGGTTAAAACAAGGACTGGTCGGCTCGGAGTCAGTATACTGTGTTTGAGTGGGGTATTCATGTTAAACTGCGGCATGGTATCTCAGTGAGCTAGCACTATAAATCGGCATGAATCCGGACTAGTACAAGCAGCCACACACACACAGACGTGGATGCACGTCGCTATATAAGTGCAAAAATCTTTGATATGTTAAACCCCATTTCAGCTTCACCTCACCCCAATAATAGAGAGACCCAGGAAGATCCGGTTTGGCGACTATGCAACATGCTTGTAACAGGCGACTAACGGGATCAGGTGATCAGGCTCACCGACTCCCCGAAAACCCCAGTTGCGTTGATCGATGCTCATTATGTCAATCACTGGGTTGTCCGGTCCAGACTCGGTTACTAACAGCTCGCCGTGATATAGCTGGAATATTGCTGAGTACGGCGTTTAACAACAAGAAAACACACAAATCAGGGAGTCTCTATATGACTGTAGTACTTGTATCGACTCCTTGGTATGTTGTTATAACAAGTAAACCAGTTCCTCGTTGTCTCTCCCGTTCTTCGACTAATGTTTAACGTGTCCGACATATTATGTTGTTGACAAAACTGACGAGGAAAACGGTGATGCAAACGATCTTAATTCGTAATGGGCACCTGACCTATTTGAGGCAAACGCAAAATGCAGAAAAGATTGGTATTTGTACAAATCCTCCGAGAGCATTTATACAAACAGTGTTGACAGCTTTTCCCTTGAAACAAAACGAAAGCCCAGTGCTCAAAATGTGAAGGCATAAACCAGTTAATCTCACACTGCTTAGAGAAATATTGAAAGGTTATTTATAGTTATTTATACCCTCGGTTGACGTTTCTCCCAGGTTATGAACCTATCACCGTGTTACCCTTTGTTGCAATAGCTTCCTGACAACCTCGGGTAAACCTAGTCACCAGCTCATCTTCCAAACCTAGGTTATGAAGCGGTTCTCTTCCAAACTAGGTTTTGAAATGGGTAACCTCTAAACCTGCTTTGCGGTTTTACATTTCAATGGTAATTCCTACGCCAGACGTTTTGTTAACTGTCCTCTTCATATGAACACAATATTCATTTTTGATTGGTTGAACGTCACAGTTTATATCGCATGGAAATGCGCTGACGTGAATCGAAACTGCAATCCACGGTTTTCCCACTGAGCAACTGAAAACTTGTTCACCTTTACACGTCACTACAATGTATCTCGATGTTTTCTTTTTTTTTCTGGTATTTCTTGCATTTAGACGGTTCTCGGGCTTTTCCCTCGCTAGCGGTTTTACATTTTCAACCAAAACCTCGGAAGCGTGTTTTAAATTCACGAACAGCAAAAGTCAAGAGTTCAGCAGGTTGTTTTTTTGTTGTTGTTTTTTAGATTATTTTTATTTTTTTATTATTTTATTTTAGAATTTATTTTTTACTGTTCTCAGAGTTGGGGATTAATACAGTACTCCGTCAAAAACAGATTTCGGAACGAGTTCAGCAGTTGCCCTACACCCACATTTGATTAATTTTATGTCTGCGAGAGGCGAACCTCAAAATTCTAAATATCATGAACAACAAAAGTCACCAGTTCAGTCTGTCTCGAACATTCGCCGTGTCAACGCACCTTCAGAAATACATCGCGGTCATTAATACAAGCATGACGCTTATACGAAGACGGTGCCAAATCGCTCCCTGTGTGGCATCAAGACAACATCGGGTCAAGCTTGAAGAGATAGAGCCAGAACAATGACTAAAGTGTCGCATATCACATCATTTGCATTGATAACAATACATAATGTAATCACACTGTTGAAAGCGATGCCCGGCCAATGAGACAACTGTACACCTTCAGACTAATTTACAATGAATGTCAACGTTACAAAATGATATAATTCAATCAGACACAATTATACAGATTACCTACAGTCAAGAAAGTTAACTCCACCTAGTACATGTACTTCAATAGTCAGGGCGGCGGGGTAGCCTTGTGGTTAAAGCGTCCACTCTTCACTTCCTCACAGGTGATGGTACAGCGACGACAGGGTAGGAAGTCGAGCCCACGTGTGTTAAAGACAAGACATCCGCCATCAGTGTGCTTCATTAGAGACCTGGAACATGTCACACAAATATATATCACCGCGAACCCATACATTGGTTTGCTAAAACGAAGTAAGAAATCGCACTTTTAAGGGTCGCTGGGCTCGGGTCATTGACACTCCCAGTAGACTGGATTAAAGTCATTCAAACATCACTTAGTTTGACCTCAAACCTAAAGCTAATCAATCTAGCAGCCAAGATTCTCTGCAGAGGCACCTTGACACACGTCTCTAAATGCAGCGTCCAGTCTGGACTGGATCTTTCAAGGACTTCCGGCCTTTGATCAGTTTAGGATGAAAGGTTGGCAATAATTTGCTCTGCGTCATCGAAAATTCATTACGCCCTCGAACAACAGAGATATGCATATCCAATGTAAATAAAAAAATTGGTTCACATGACAATAACATCACAATTTCTGAGGAGTTTCTAAAGATTTCTTTGTTTCCGTGGTACAATGTGTGAAGCCAATTTCTGGTGTCCCCCGCCGTGATATTGCTGGAATATTGATCAAAGCGGCGTAAAACCAAACTCACTCACTCACTTTGTTTCCGTTCTTCGTGGACCACATGGATAGACGCACTGCACTCATCCATTTACTACAAAGACTCGAGGTGTTCGCGAAATGGGTAAGCAGAGAAAAAGTTTATTAAAGCCTCACCTCATTACAACTGATATAAATATCAGGCTAAACAATGAAGCTGTTAGAGTTGTGCTGAGCCGCTCTTTCCTGAGTTATGAGAGACTATTTCTAAAATAATGTACAGAAAATATAGGCCCAAAGGCATAAAGTTAACCAGTGATGAGACCAGGGTGTGGTTGTACAAAGGGATCTTAGCGCTAAGTGATCGTAACTCCTATACTTTAACATAGGCTTGCGATCATCTTAGCGCTAAGTGATCGTTACTCCTATACTTTAACATAGGCTTGCGATCATCTTAGCGCTAAGTGATCGTAACTCCGATACTTTAACATAGGCTTGCGATCATCCCAGCGCTAAGTGATCGTAACTCCTATACTTTAACATAGGCTTGCGAACATCCCAGCGCTAAGTGATCGTAACTCCTATACTTTAACATAAGCTTGCGATCATCCCAGCGCTAAGTGATCGTAACTCCTATACTTTAACATAGGCTTGCGATCATCCCAGCGCTAAGTGATCGTAACTTCTATACTTTAACATAGGCTTGCGATCATCTTAGCGCTAAGTGATCGTAACTCCTATACTTTAACATAGGCTTGCGATCATCTTAGCGCTAAGGTTGTTTTGTACAACGGCACCCAGGTGTTCGCGAATCGGTAAGCATGACCTACCCTACGGTAGCACCCGCCACGCCGACAATTTGCATACGAAAATCAAGTAATGTTGCGTAACCAGAATCGAAACTCATATCCCAGTATTTTCTGGGTTCGATGGTATTTTGAGGGGTTACAGTTCATCGATCTACGCAATTGGGATACGATGACATACATCAACCAGGTCAGCGAGCCCTGATACTCGCCTCTTACATGAATAGTCGACTTTATTTTAGGCAAGCTTGGGTTGCAGAAGACCTATTCTACCCCGGATCTCCCCTGTCACTATAGGACTTGTAACGGCTGACAGGGTGCAGGGCTACAGGCAGGTAATTCACCAAGGCTCTACCAGAACTCAGGGTAGCACCAACTGGTTACCCTAATCACAGAGAAAGTAGACTCTGTCAAATTGGTAGCCTGAACAAGTTCGAACCAAGCCTTCACGCTAACTCACATTTTGTAGCATTTAACATGTCAGAAGAATCAATGAAACATTTGTCATGGGTCTTCGTCACCACTCGCATCTTTCCGAAAACATTCGGCTTGTCCCGGCACGAGTTGGTTACGAATGTTGTCATGGGTCTTTATCCGTCGCCCCACCGTTACAACCGAACGTAAACAATTTTCGTCCAAAACAATTGAACGTATTAACATTTCAACATAACATGTTCTCCAACAAAGTAAATGTATATTCGAAAAATTCTAAATTACTGCTGCCACATGTTTTTAGTGACAATTTGCGCCAATTAATAAAGCCAATAATTTGAGATTCATTGACTGTTTACATGATTGATTATTTTCTCTCTTTTTTTTAAAATACATACAGGAATTACTTGTGTATTAAATTAATGTTATTTTATTAAGTGTAATTACTTTTTTTCATGCTTCCATTCGAAATCCATTAAATATCTAAAATTATTATTTACGCTCGTAATTATTTTTCCGTTTGATAATACCATAGGAAACTCTTACAGCCTCTATTCAAATGTCCAAAACCCTGTGAAATGTGGCATTGGAGATTGTTCCTATCCCGAAACTTCTCGAATTCGAACGATCAAGCTTATCGATCACGACTGTACCCGACATTTTACCAGCTCTTCAATCAGTTGCTGCCACCGAAAATCCCAACACGCAAACATACAACGATCTCTAAAGCCACGTAACACCTGCCTGTAATTTAGGTTATGCATGTTTTTAATTGGCCTATTACCGGGCAATTAATTAATTTATAGATTATTGGGCAGATCCACAATACCCCTTTGCCAAATCATCTAAATAGTTTATTCATTAAATAGCAATGTTTATTGCTTAAATGACTGTGGTCCACCACACATCCGAGCTTAACACCTCGCCCACCCCATCTACTTCCAGGTTTCCCTACTTCAAGGACGCCCCGTCCCAATCCGCAAGGTTGTATTATAATAACCTCCAGACTCCTACCTCCCGACTCTATGTGTCGATCTTTATGATATCAATCACTGCGTATTGTCTGGTCCAGACTCGATTATTTTACAGACCGCCGCCATATAGCTGGAATATGGCTGGGTGCGGCGTTAAACAACAAACAAACATACTTCTATGTACGTGAAATCAAAGAATATATAGATGTTTGTACGTCTTTGGTGAAATAAACTGTGTAACGTTTCAGTTGGATAGATTGGTGAATTATGTCAGCTGCTAGTTATGATAGAAGCATAGATATGTATATCATATTTATACAAGTATTATATTATAACAGGTGCTAAATTACTTGTAATATATTACTGTGGTGGGGTGGGGCGTGTGTGTGTCGTGAAAAATGACTGTTCTACCTTTTTTTAAAATTATTTTTTTAACATAAATTTGAATGTTACTCAGGGACTGGTCATTTACTATATGAAAGGGGAGGAATCACAAAAAGGTCACATGTAAGTGGGGACATGAAAAAATGTTACATAAAATTGGGGGTCGGCAAATGTGATACAGTCCAAAGACCAATCTTCCCGCTCCTGTCCCCTCAATAAATTACCAGTGTCCCTAAAAGAAAAGGTGTACACTGTATTCACGTTTGCATGTTCTTGTGTAACTTTGTTGATCTATTCGATATCACGACAGTCATCAGATCGGCTGAAATTAATACTCTTTTCAGCAGTACGTTAAGTTTAAACGTCCTAAGGGAGGTAACTCTGAATGCGCACCTGCCAGGTGGCGCTAAACCGGAATTAGATAATGATGGCGGAGAGGTGAAGGTCGGTAAGATGAATCAAATATTGAAATGCATGAATAACTGACACCGTCTCCACTGTCGATTAGTGAAAGGAAAATGTGATTATGTGTGGATCGCGTAAGATCTTGAATGGAATTACGTCTTAAGAGAGCGCCAAGTGTAAGTACAGACATGAGGGAAGATCTTACTGAACAAAGCTTTTGACAATCGCTCTCACAAAACTGACCGGTAGCCTACATGTTGCTAATGTTCGTCATCGGTGTATCTGAGTAATGCTGTGGGTTGGGTCCATGTGTCTATACGAGATCTTGGTCTGTGCGAACACGTGTTGTGCCTTCTGATACAAACTTACCAAAATGGCTTGATCTGATTGCAGGCGTAACACAAACATCGTCAATTTCACTGTTTGTAAATTGTCCCTCTGTCAAAACATAACCATGTTGATATTCGTGTATAAATTTTGCATTTTTACAAAATCTACATAGGCCGAGACGACTGATGTGTTGCGATATTTTATGAATATAACATCAATCCTTACAATTATAGCTACAATAGTAGTCAGTTCATGCTTGATTTTATTCCACAGATTTTATTTGGGTTTATATTCAACAAGTTAGTCATAATTATTTGTCTCATAAACTGGCTGTAAGCATGGTAAGACATCGTGTATGGGGGATTTTTCTAAAAAATAAGTATAATCATTATAATAATGTTTTATTTTATGTTTAGATGTTCAGGTATTCAGTACTGTTTCCTGATTCTATATTTCTGAGTACATACTTCAGATACTACCATACAAAGTGCATGCCCCTATATTTCTTTCCAAACATGTTGTGTGCTGAGGAAGCAAAAAAGGAAAAATACCAGACAAATAATTGACATGATTCATTACAAAATTTCTTACTGTGTCATTCTTATCAGAGAGTGTAAAGTATATTTTTAAGCATGTTAAATCAGTTGCTAAGTAATCACAGAAATATGTTTATGTTCAGGAATAAATACAGTTACAAAAGTCACATAACTGATATAAATGTTTGCATTTCTCTACCATCAGGAAGTTTCCACATTTGAAAGTATGTCGTTGACTTGTTTATTTAATATGTTTTGATACTCCCTTAGCCGTGTTGACACTATCAGTTGTAGTTTCTATATATTATCCAAGCCTTTTATTCTGATGTCTTGTAACCCACATGTCTTATTTTTCTCTGTTTAAATTTTTCACTTGTAAAATGCAAAAAATGTTACTGCTAGATTAAGAAACAATCAAAATTATGGCTATGGGACAAGATGGCTGACAAGAAAGGTGTTTGTGTAAAAAGAGAAACTTGAGCTAATTGTCAGGTCTTTGTTTATTGTGATCCGTGTCAATCAATCAACCCAGTCTTTGATGTTGTCAGTTTGTGATGTTTGAAACAATAGCAGGCTACAACATGGGGAGATGTGTGGATACATCCCACATCACTTGTTATTAGCCATTGCCAGCAACCCACAAGACAGGCTTGTACTGGGTTCCACCAGCTCATCTTTCACTAGCGTCCATGGCCATGGTACATTAAAGGGTTACACGACTAACAGTGGTTAAAGGAGGGTACATGTTAACAGTGATGTGGGTAATTGATGTTTGTTTGTGTCTTTTTATACATATATGTCTGCCAGTGTGTCAGGTTAGTGGTGGACATTTAAGGTAGTTAACATAGTCTTTCCATGGTTATATTTTAACATTTTTGCAACAAGGTCATCATTGTTTATGATATAAAATCAGTAGCATTGACATCAAGTTCAGTAAACATGCAGGCTAATAATAATATATTTGTTTTAATACAAGCCATGATGTGGGTTAACTTGATATTTGATTTTGTGTTTTCACCAGTAGCATGCATGTTTAGTAGGAGCTCACTGAGGCGAGTGTTCTGATATTGTTTATGACAAGTACCAGGTTTTACCTTTTTTAAAGGGTAGAAGACTATTTAATGTTTAGCGTTCTAATGAGAGATATGAAATAGGGAATTATGTCCAAACACTCCTTGCATTGAAGTCAAATAGGAATTTCTGTAAGATTGAACACACCTGCAACTAGTCATTTACATTACCAGCCTTTTGAATCTTTAACAAGGATTAATTTCTAACAACAAATTTAGTATGTTCATGTTTTATTTTATTATATTATTATTATTGACACCACCATCTGCACACAACAAATTGTGCTTCTGATCCAGTAGAATGTGGCCAATATGAACTGGACTAATGCATGGCTGTGTTGTGTCAAAACTTGCAGTATTATCAGTGATAGAAACTAAAATTTTTAGTCCACTAGTCCTTATATAATGATGACATATAATAGTAAAACCCTTAAAAATTTGCTAATTACTACTAGTCCTTATGATGCCTTAACTATTGGGCTGTTCGGCAAGGACTATAGGACTAGTGCCAATTTCTATCGCAGATTATAGGCCAGGTTTGTGGTGTATAATGACACTGAAATTTACAGTACTTTTTACAGCTTAGAGATATACAAGTATTACAATGCTTTGAGGACATAAATGCTGCAAACAACGGGTAGAGCATGTAACTGTATCTGGTGTCTATCTAGTGAGTCACACTGTTTGTGTTGGCCCATTCATGACGCACGTAGGGCTAAAGTAGTTGAACTAACCACCTGTGTTAAGACCCGGAGACCTGTACAGGCATATCAACAAGTGGTGAGCCTGCAGGGAGAGGGCTGACATTGTCATTCTGCTTTCCTTGATCTTGTGGGGCAGTGTGTTGACAATGCAGGGTTGATGACTTGATGTCATCCTCAAATTTCTAATGCAGATCCCTTGTTAGTTTAGATCCCTGGTTACTAATTAGTTACACATTTTGGAGGCGACTATGCTTGTTGTAAGAGGCAGATAACAGGATCAGGTGATCAAGACTTGCTGACTTGGTTGATGCATGTCTTCATATCCCAATTATGTGGGTCGATGCTCATGATGTCAATCACTGGATTGTCTGGTCCAGGCTCGATTATTTACAAATCGCTGTCATATAGCTGGAATATTGCTGAGTGCGGCATTAAACAAAAAACAAACAATACAGGCTTAGGAGCTGTTCATTGATCTGATTCGTCTTGAGAATGTTTCCAGGTTTGTCAGCACCGGCCTGTGCGTGTAGCTTTCCTCCCACCATGTCAAGCTGACACACCTTCATATGACTGAAATATTGTTAAGTATTAAACTCAATAGTCTAAATCAATTAACATGTATTTGACAACTAATTTCTCAATGAAATTTTTGAATGTCATTCTTTTGTTGAATTTTTACAATTAAATTAAAAATGAATTTGAAGGGATTTTGTCACAGCATTGTGAGTACCAGATTAGCTTACAAAAGAGGACAAAACCAAAGAACCTGTTTTAATTTCTAACACTGAACTTATCAATAAGGAACTCACTGTAATGAACAAAACAGGACATATTCTGAAAAGTTGGTTTCCAAATCCGTGAAGTGGCTTAGGTTTGTTTGTCTTGCTATGGACCTTTGTCCATTGACCACAGCTTTATCCATGAACTAATTAGATCCAGGTTAGGTTGCCTGACACCCGATATCCTTGCAACACTTTCATTGTCAATCAGATGATAATCTTGTTAAGTCTGGCTCTGCTAATAACTCGCCAATAAATCAGCTAAATTAGGTGGTTAGGACCTTGAGAGGCTACAGAACTGGTGACGGGCATTTAGCTGAACAATTGCTTTGTGTCACAGCCCTACAGTCCATGAATTAAGCCACAGGTCTGTGAAGCCAGGGTCGACATACAGCACTAGACCTCTAGGCAGGGCCAGGTGAGCTCAGTGATGATAAAGATATAACATAGTCTATAAAATCTTATGTTACACAATACACTTTTCTCCTCTAAAATTCCTGGTTCGCCCCGGTTATGTTCCTAGGCTTGTCAGCACCATACCCGTGCTCGTGGGTTTCACCAAAGTGGTAAAAGTCCGAGACCTGCATCACTTCGGGCTTTCCTCCCACAATAAGCTGACATGCTGTGATGTAACTGGAATAATGTTAAAAGCATCGTTTAACCCAACTCACTCACACTCCTCTTAAATTAAGACAAATAATTTTCCTGATGCTGAACAGAGCTAGCTAGTCTTTATTTTGTATTTACATGCAGATTAGTGTTGTATTCATAAAATAGAAATATTTCACAGTCATGGTGCAGGACTAGCTGGTAGAATGCAAACTGGTTTTTGGATCTTATTGTGCAAGGTTTTGAATTAACATAACAAAAACAAGATGGCCACTTTTACAACTTTGTGCAAAATATTATTTGCGTACAGGTGAAAATAAGTAATTTCTAATTCTGTCATGCCCTTTCAATTTGATCTATATTCAGGCTAGTAGATTTAAGATAAATTTCTACTCCTGTAATCATAGTAAAGTAAATTTATTGTTATTTGGTATCTGTTACTTGTGTTTAGTTGTACTTGGACGTTGTAGAATCAGTGAGGACTGGGGTGTCATTATATTTAGTGTCAATGTATTGCTAACAGTGGTAAGGACTGAAAAAATCTTTAAGAAGATTTGCCAGTAAGATATTTCCTTTGTAGAATGAGACTTTAGAAGTTCCCTGTACAGTGAAACTTCTGCAGTAAGAATTAGGGGTGGGACATTACACCAGCTGTGTGATCCGATACTGATCCTAATACCTTGCTCATGATCCGAGTCGTGACCGACTGTTGTAGGAATTAGGGGTGGGACATTACACCAGCTGTGTGATCCGATACTGATCCTAATACCTTGCTCATGATCCGAGTCATGACCAGCTGAAGTAAGAATGAGGGGTGGGACATTACACCAGCTGTGTGATCCGATACTGATCCTAATACCTTGCTCATGATCCGAGTCGTGACCGACTGTAGTAAGAATTAGGGGTGGGACGATACAGAACTTAAACTGTGCAGTCCGATGCGTATCACAATACCATGTAGAGTACCAGTGTCTGAAATAACTGCCTGCCCACCTGCTCGTGGCTGGTAACTATTCTGTCGGGCGGCATGAAATGTTAATTTTAGTACAGCTTATGTTTTCAGTTTTATAATAACTCCTTTCAGATTCTCAAGTACTTTTATGCATTATTTCATCTGAATCAAGACACAATTTGTCTCTTATTTATTTTTCAATTTTTCAATATATATTATGTCTTAATGCGGGCAGGTAACTTTGAAGATGGGCAGGCAACGCTTATGAGTCACCTGCTCGACTGTCTTGTTGGGTTTTAAAATGATTTCAAACACTGGAGAGTACGCAGTAGTCTAATGTTCCTGTGTCCGCTCCTTGTTTCAGTGATGATGAACCCTCGTTAACCTTCGCTACACAGTTATGGCTACCTGCTCCCCTCCCTAGGTCAGACCAACAAGTGGATTACCTCGCCAAACAGTGCTTATAATCTTCAGAACTTGGATATTTGTGGCTGTGCAAGAATGGGCTGAACAAGCATCTAGCTATGTGTGTGGGATACCTTCTGTTTACCATGGATACCGTCTACAGCATTGTCCACATACCAGCTGGCTTAAGACCTTCAGCAACAAGGTAAAAACACTAATTAGACTAATTAGACTGTTGTATTGATGGATGTTTGGATTATTGTGTTGTGTACTGTGGTGACAGTGCTTGAATTGAAGGATGCAAGTCTGGGGTCATTGTCACAGTCATGATGTTAGGACCCATCAGAGGCCCACGGGTCGGTCCCCTTCACTGACTGAGACATAGACTATTGAGTTATATAGCTCTAGGACAGCTCAGGTCGTAAACCAGTTATGTCGATTAAATTATTAATGTCGTTAACAGTGTTTAGTAAAATGTTCAGCTTCACGCATGCAGCAAATTATGTTTTCGTCATAAGCCAAATCATTTTTGGGTGGGGATATTAGTGTTAATAACTCCTGTACAATCCCAACTGAAGTTAAACATTGAAGGTGAATATCACGGACATTGATGACAGCTTAAGGAAAATGAAATGGATGTACGTTTACAAACAACAGTGTTGTTCCTAGCCTCCATCAAGCAAGGGTCCTCAGGGCCCCTTGGTGTCAATTAAGGGGGCCTTCTACAATTTTGGAGGGCCTCATTCCTAATAAAGCAAAATTGATGACGATTTTGAAATGCCATGTTCTGTCTTTTAATTTTATGGTCTTAATTCAATAACGCTGATGTTTGACTGCAATGTTTACTTATAATGCACACCCTTTCGGATTAAAATGACATTGAGGTAAGTGAAGGTGAAAAGCTTAGTGCGCCAGCTGGACGTGTTGTATTTTAATTGCGTCATGCACAGAAATGTTGCGGGAATCCCGCAAGGCCACAGTCACCAAACAATGCTGAACAAGCAGGAACAGGAATGTTATAATTCAAACACATTCAACAAATCAACACAAGAATAATGAATCTGGATAATTAATGAGTTATTAACACCTGTCGGGCTCAGCTGTCAACCTGTCTGTCCGGTGGATAAAACCACACCTTACACACATCATGGCCGACAAATTGCCTCAGAGAAAGTTGGGACGCTTTAATGATGTTCTTATTTTTCAATAGGACAAAAAAAATCTATCCCTCACAAACTATTAGACTTGACAAGTATTTGTGTAACATTGACGATTGTTTGTGTCATGACTTCTACAGCAAGGCCAACTTGTGTTTTCTCTATAGCCTAGTGTGGTGTTGTCATTATTGTTTCATTGTTTGGTTGTAAACATGGACACAAACAGCTATCTAAAGTATCACCGTCTACTAGCCAGAGTCTAGCTTAGTGTGCCGACAACAAGTGAAAATCCAGTGATGGTAGTCCTCATTGACTAGAAGTATTTGGGGGCTATAATCTTGCTACAACTGGAACTGAATGAAACAGACAGAAAATGTAAACATAGTAACAAGTTGTCTCATTCAAACAGGACTAGCTGCAGATTTGGGGGACTACAAAAGAAAATAAGGTTTCCATTAGTCCACGGGACTAGTCTTCAAAGGAATGAATTTCTAAGTCAGTGCATCCCAGTCCTGTCTCAACAGTACTAGCTACAGACTCTGAGGACTAATTAGGTTTCCATTAGTCCACGGGACTAGTCTTAAACATGTTAAAGAAATGAGTTTCTAAGTCAGTGCATCCGAGTGCTACCCCTGTCCCTGGGTCACAGGAACACACAGTGTGAAGTGATGGGCCAGGGGAGGGCAATCTCCTGTTGGAGGAAACACATGGGCACACAGACAGGCTTCAGGCACACATTTACCCGTTATCATAGCGATGGGGTGAGAAGTGTTTGTTCTGAAGGTGTAATGACTGAGTACCACTTGATGGCCCCACTTGGAAATACAGTAGTATTTGTAGTGTTGGTATTATTTCAATATTAACATTGATCATTGGTCTAGTGAGTGATGGGGGCACGGGTGGCCCAGTCGTCTAAGGCACCACAATTTGCTGTGCAGAGTTGTGTCCCTTGAGCACGCCAGAAACCTACGATTGTGGGTTCGAATCCAGGTTCACCTTGATTATGTTTCTAGGTTTAACAGCACTGTACCCGTGCTCGTGGGTTTCACCGAACTGGTAAATGTCTGTGACCTGCATCACTTTGGGCTTTCCTCCCACATTTAGCTGACACACCGTGATATAACTGGAATACTGTTAAAAGCTCCATTAAACCCAACTCACTCACTTTAATGAGTGATTAATCCTGTTCATGACTGATCATGTATTTTAATGGAAACATACACTACTCTCAAAAGAAGCTATAGAGCATTATGGTTACTCTGTCATGACATGACAGATTAACTTTATTCATCGGAAAAAAATTCAAGTCTTCTTTGACTTTGAGTGCTATGTAGTAAGGGCATTCTTTCAAATATCGTTCCTGTAGATAATGAAATATCTTAAAGTAGACACAATTTATGGATAACAACTTCTTTAATACTGTAAAGGCGACATTTTGGTATGCATCCTTATACCATGTATACCATTGTCAAGCAAGACTGAACATGCTGAATGAGGAACAGATTATATATAGTAGATGGAGGATGACCAGTAGAGGATTAACAGTAACAACAATTGCATCCATGAGTGGGATAACATGAGTAAGTGTTGACAACAGAAAGATAATACTGTCATGACACGATGGACAGAGAACACATAGGTGGAAGTCTATGGGACATGAAGCCCATTATATAGGGTAACCTTGTATAGGTGTGGTGATTATTTCTTAATGAGTTCATAGTAGGCAGATGGGATGAAATGGCCTTGATCTCTGTTGATTGATGGCTTGTGGCGGCGAATGTGGACTGCTTCTGTTAGTTTTCTTTTAGTGAAATCATGGAGGTTGTTGGAGAGCATTTGGACGTTGTCCCAGTTGATGTTGTGATTAGGACAGTTGCTGATATGGTCCGAGATGGCTGATTTACTGTCTGATTTGCTGTCTGAGGTTTTGTGCTCTTTGATTCTGGTGTTGATGGGGCGGGATGTTTCACCTACATAAGATTGTCCACAGTTGCAGTCAATTTTATAAACTACACCTTGAGGCTCTTGGGGTTTCGTTGTGTTCCTGCTGTTGGCTCTTAGTGGGGTACTGAGGGAGGTGGAATTTCAAATCGTGTACTGGTAATACCATGCATATCTATTCATCAGTGTGCCCCATTCCGGTAATAATTATGCTAATAATTAACGTGGTGAACAATAATGAACCAGTTATGATACATTACTCATTATTGTAAGGAAATCAGGTATGACCATCAATTATCTATAGGCTTGCTGACACCGTAACTATTGTTACTGACATGGCAATTAGCATGCATATTGATTACTTATGTCAAGGGACTGGTTAGCCAAGTCTATTGGATCAGTTGTACCTAATCGTCATGGCTGTATGCCAGGTGGACTGGATGTGTATATGGTGTACAACAGCCGACAGCTATGGTGATGGAGAAGACGGACTGAGGACTGCATGGGGCCGGTGGGGGAAGGGGGCTGGTACAGTGTCTGAAATAGCTGCTTGCCCCCCTTCCCGTGACAGGCAACATTTCTCTCCTGCATGTCCAGAAGGCAGCGATTGTGACACAAAAAGCTGTATATAGGTCAATGACTTGGACCCAAGAAATGTAATAAATCAATGGCAAAAGGCAATAAGTCAAATTAATAAAAATGGTGGATGAACCAAAACAACAGATCAATGCAATACTGCTCGTGGTCGGATGAATATGTGCAATCTGGCCAATGAATGTCGCAGTAAGAAAAGCGTGTCAGTAAAGCTCCTGACAGTGTTTCCCTATGATACAGAAAGTATGATGTACGCTGCTCAGTATTTCAATTATGAATTTTGATGGTGTGCTCTGTTGTATTAAATCAATACTGTAAGTAGGAATAATCCTAACTATTTAATGAAGCCCAAGTCACTCACTCACTCACTCACTCACTCACTCACTCACTCACTCACTCACTCACTCACTCACTCACTCGATCACTCACCCACCGACTCACTCACTCACTCACTCACTCACTCACTCACCCACCCACCGACTCACCCACTCACTCACTCACCCACTCACTCGTTACATTAATATGAGTCTCCTGCCCGTCAGGCTTGCTGAGCTTGTTTCAGACACTGGGTAGCTAACAGGACACCCACCATGACCCATTGTACTTTTTATTGAAGAGATAGACCCATCAGGGCTGACTCTTGTCTGGTTGACACAGGTGAAATAGTAGATCATCCCATGGAGACAGTGTGGAAGTGGGAGGTGCACCCTGGGAGCTGGATCAAGGGCACCTGTGAAACATGTCACTAACAGTACGCTGGGTATTTATTGAGTGAGTTAGAGGGTGAGAATGGTCTTTATGCCAGGTTTTGTGCCATCGCCACTCTCAGATTCATCACATATTTTTTACCTTTTCACATCCTTTTCACATCCTTTTCAAAGAAAGCACATTCTTTCAAATCGTGACCCAGTCAGGTGATGTAATCATGTTCCGATGATACTAGGCCAGTGTTATACCGATATATAACATCTGTTAAACTACCCCTTTGAAAGTCACCAATCACAATACATAGTATGCATGTTATTTTTAGAACATCAATCCTCAATGGACTATTCTTGGCACATCCATTTTTATTTTTTTCGTTTCCATTTACGACAATACAGCTAACTGACAGAGTATATATTGTAGGTGTCCAAGAATGGTTGAGGCTACACGACAATAAAACACTGCTTCTTCCGGGCATAGAGACAGACAGCCCCTGCAATTACCGACCCAAGCCATAGTCTATCTGGCAATATCAGGCATATACAGGAGAATGGAAATGCTGATGGTCACTTGTTTTATATCATAACCTGTGTTTTCAACAGTACTGGAAGAGAATTTATGGATGTCAACTTCTTTATAATGAGGAGCAACGTTTCGGAGTATGTATTTACTCCTTCACAGTGATAGTAACTGACAGTTTTAGTCCACTAGTCCTTATATTGATAACATAGTAAAACTCTTAAAAAGGGCAAATTTCTAATAGTCCTCATGATACCTAACTATTGTGCATTTTATCAAGGACTACAGGACTAGTGACAATTTCTAACACTGCTTCATCTGATGAAGGAGTAAGCACTCCAAAACGTGTTCCTCATAATAAAGAAGTTGACATCCATATATTCTCTTCCTTAAGTGTATCACTTCTAAATGTCATTCAAAGATTTAGAACTTAAGTTGGTTGTACCTTTGACAAACTGTTAGTAAGAATACTGTACTGCCCATAACTCAAAATGTAAACATTAACAATGTTTCTGCTTCTGTTCAGTGTTTGACAAGACAGCATGGTGAAGGGATCCAGCCACCTAGGCCTGTGTTTAAATGTATCATTCAGAGGATCCTCTAATAGTCTGTGCCAAGACCTTTTAAGGCTAGTAGCTTGGACTCGAATCTAAGTAGAATTTTCAGTCCATCTTAGTGCTATTATGTGTACTGAGCTTTTGCTAGACCGAACAGAATTTTACAAGACAAGGGCTTCGGACCAGTGGTTAAAGTCTCAGACTGCTCAAGGAAAATATAGTGCAGATAATCCTAGGTCCTAGATTGTAGTCCGTGACGGCATCAGGCCTCTTTAGAGAGATTCCATTGTCATGGTGTCATCAGAGGCTGCTGCAAACACTGGGCGGATGTTTTCTACAAACTGAGTTTTTGTAAAGACAACTGGCTCCAGCGCTGTGGCTGAAATGAAGTAAAAGATATGGTTGAGCTATTGATCTCGAGATGATGTGGTATGAGTGTTGGTCTACCATGAGTGGAAGCCTTCAATCAATCTTATATCGCATGAGGTACGGCCTTACCGAGGCAGCACAATGTTTTAGTGGTGGTCCACACTCCAGCTGTCCCATAATTCCTTGTATGGACACACTCGCCAAGCGCACAGCTGATCTGACTGCCCGCCAGTGTTTACCTGATTACAACAGGAGCTATTTATAGCCTGTCAGCAGGTCACATGACTAGCTACCTGTGGGATTGTGTCTCTGTGCACGTATCTGGAACAGAGGCTTCAGTGTTGGGAAAAGGGTATCAGTCGTAGAACAGAAATCCACCTCTTTCACATCACTTTTTCGCATGGGGTATTTAGAGGATATGAATAAGTGAGTAGATTAACAGTGATGAGCAGTGATGAGTTGATTAACAATGATATGTAGATTAGCACTGTTGAGTAGATTAGCACTGTTGAGTAGATTAGCAATAATGAGTAGATTAGCAATGGTGAGTAGATTAACAATGATGAGTAGATTAGCGGTGATGAGTAGATTAGCAATGATGAGTAGATAAACAATGATGAGTAGATTAGCACTGTTGAGTAGATTAGCAATGGTGAGTAGATTAGAACTGTTGAGTAGATAAACAATGATGAGTAGATTAGCAATGGTGAGTAGATTAGAACTGTTGAGTAGATAAACAATGAGTAGATTAGCAATGATGAGTAGATTAGCAATGGTGAGTAGATTTGTGCTGATGAGTAGATAAACAATGATGAGTAGATTAGCAGTGATGAGTAGATTAGCACTGTTGAGTAGATTAGCAGTGATGAGTAGATTAGCAATGGTGAGTAGATAAACAATGATGAGTAGATAAACAATGATGAGTAGATAATGTTAATGTTGACTGTTAGTCTCGACTGCTACATCTGTAAGACATTTAGCCTCACTCCCATGATCACCATTATATGTGACTGTGCACTACTAGACTTGCACAAGTCTCTAAGGCAATAATTGTTCGTTTCAATCATAATTTCTAGATTTTTTAAATAATAAGAACAAGTTGTCCCAGTAAGAGACTGGAGTCTGACTGTCCACATATCTAGACTTGCCTATTAGGAGGCTAGAATTACTACACATCCATGGACTTATCTTTCTGTACAGCCTTGGAGCAAGGCTAGCACACTACTATCACAGCATCTCCTGTGGCAGTGATCACATTAGACTAACATTTAGTCTCTGAAATCTTATATTACACAATATCCTTCTTGACTCTAAAAATAAAAACAATTCTCTATGCTTGAGATGGCTAGACTTGCTTTTGTATGCATTTCTAGATTATTATTTTTTCATAAAATAAATATATTCCACGGTCATGGTGCAGGACTATGATCACATCAACATGCAGTATTATGAATGAGTAGGCAGGTGACTTGGCAGGCAGTGAATGTTAGCATCTGTCATAGTAATACCAACATCATCTGTTGGACACACTGTGGGTATTCAAGGTCGAGGTGACTTGGTTGATTACGTGTCATCGACGTTGCGGATCATTGTTCATGATATGAATCACTGGTTTGTCTGGTCTGGACTGGATTATTTCCCGGTCACCATGGTAATATTGCTGGAATGTTGCCAAGTAGTGTTAGTGTTAGAATCTGGCTGTCAACCTGTCTTCTCGTCTCTGAAATGTTAGTATTTTATTGGAAAGACTTGCTTGGGCTGTTTGGATGTATTTTATTTCAGGGTCTGTGTGACACTGACAGACTTATCCCCTATCTCATGTATCTCAGATCCTTGGCGTAACATCCAACCAAAATGATATTTCTCATGCTTATAATATCTGGGTTCTCTGTCCGAGACTGAATTATTTATAATCTATATGGCCACATGAGATGTGTGTCATTTTGCCAGCCCCGTCATGACCCTGGGACCACAGATATTACCCACACTGTCCAGCTTTATGCAGTACCATAATGACGTTGGACCTTGATCATGCTATCAGCCACTGGTTTGTGTTATTACTTTCAGTCCACCGGCCGGCGCCAGGACATGGCTCTAGTCACTAAGTCCCCCAGGGCCCATCATGCCCTGAGTTCTAGCAGATGTTACCACAGTTTTTAGTGTGGTAAATTACAATACAGTATCATGAGAACCAGTAGCGGCAATAGAAACTCACATGTTTAGTCCACTAGTCCTTATAATGAGAACATATAGCAAAACCATAAAAATGGCAAATTTCTAAGGTATCATAATATTCATAAGGACTAAACCTTAACTATTGGGCAGTTTGGCAAGGACTACAGGACTAGTGCCAATTTCTAACGCTGTAGTAGTTGAGTGAATTAGCATCTACTAATAGTACTAGTGTTTCTGCTATTGCATATTAATCAAATTTTAAAATATTTTGAACTTTTTACACATTTGTATATATTATGTCAGGATTAATATCTAAAACATATACTACTCCCAAGAAAGTCTTTGAAAGGCATTTTGACGTGATACACATAAACATGATAAGGAAGAGAATTTATGGATGTCAACTTCTTTATTATAAGGAACACAAGGTTTCGGAGTATGTACTTCCTCCTTTATCATTCACTTGACGAAGGAGTAAGTACATACTCCGAAATGTTGAGTTCTGCATAGTGAAGAAGCTGACATCAATAAATTCTCTCCCTTACTCAAAAGAAGTCAAATAACATCCATTTCTTACATATGGCTGTAGTTTATCAAATTACAAGTAAAGCAAATGTCTAAACTTGGCTTGTAACATGGTTGAGTTGTCTGGCCGACACTCACCTATATGTGTCATCATAAGCACCTGTGAATATAGTATCACTCACTGACCTACTTATTCCCTATATGTCCACATGCACCCGTGTGTAAGGGACATTGTCTATAAAAGGCAGCCAGGCTTGTTATTGAACAGACTGCTGATTGGTTGTTGAACTGGGGTATATTATCTGCCGTGTCAAGTCTAATCAATGAAGTCTCAATAAGTGTTCCTTATATGGCATTCCATATTCAGTTATCACACGTGGGGGTATATATGATGTGTTGACGGCCGGCAGAGGCAGCAGTTGTAGCTTCTGTAGAATACCCAGCACTTTCTAGCCTTAGTGATGTTTTACTTGGAAGAATTATTTATTGGTGAGTATGACAGACTTTTCAGTGTTTCTGATCAATTCATTTTCTTTGTCATCATGGTCATTGACTGATTGTCATCAAAACTAGGTTTGTTTGTTTGTGGTTTAACACCACACCCAGCAGTATTTCAGCTATATGACGGTGATCTGTAAATAACTGAGTCTGGATCACACAATCCAGTGATTGATATCACGAGCATCGATCCATGCAATTGGGATACGATGACATGCATCAACCAAGTCAGTGAGCCTGATCACCCAATCCTGTCCTGTTTCCTCTTAAGACAAGCATAGCCACCTTTTACGACAAGCATGGATTGCTGAAGACCTATTCTAACCCGGATCAAAACTTAGGGTGAAATGATCAGTGCAATGAGTTTACATGTGACAATATGATTCACAATACTGTTGTTTATCTGTATCAATATAAGACGATACCTTTGCTACAATACATTACTACTTGTTTAATGACTCCCCAGCGTTTGTGTCAGTCAAATATTGCAAAATGTGTTTTATTTAGCGTTTTAAGTTCACTATTAAAACAAGCCAGTACGAACATGTATCTACAGCTAGCTTTTCCTTTTGAACTTGCTCTGAAATATTAATATTCAAGAAGCTTCCATGCGATTTGACTTAAATATGTGTATTGCGACCTATGTCTGGTGATACGTATGGTATCATGACCTTGTTGTACCTTTTCACCCCTAATCAAAATAGCCCTGAGATTTTTATTGATTTTAGTCATTATAAACTAGAATGCCATTTGCCTTCACTGCTATAAATAGATTGTCATTGTTATTTTCCAGATTAACAGATAATAAGTAGAGGGTAACATCCCTTTGTTTAATACTGTCCAACTCCTCACAGCAATAATCTGTTGACACGCCGTGATATAACTAGAATACTCGCTCACTCTATACAAGCTATACTATTGCTGCCACCAGTCACAGCTCCCCACAGTGCTAGGCAGCCTACAGCCATGCCTGGAGTGGAACTCACAACGGACTGACCGTTATGTTTACAAAACATTGATGACTCTTGTGATGCCGAATACTCTAGCTTCCCCCAGCTAAATTGTTTTTTTCAACATGAACATGTGTTGATGAGGGATATTTTAAATTCAGTTTTGCCGACATTTGCTACAGACTTGGGGTCGATTATCGGCCTCAGATGGAGATAAGTCCCCTTGTAGTGTATTCTCTATAATAACACAGGAGGTAGTATTTGTCATGCAGGTGGAGATTGTCGTTTACTTGCCATGTCTTTGACACACCTACAGCAGACGTCAATTGATTCACCTAATATTGATACAGTCCAAGGCTTTAGCCACTAGTCGAAACTCAAGTAAAGTTCTGTTCTGTCTAGTGAGCTCAGCTATAATAGTCCATATGAAAAAACTGAAATCAAACAAAAGTTATGTTATGAGCCGTTTCGGCTAGTATACATAAAATTGTTTTTGCACAAACTATAATAAATATTATCAAAACTGCGATAGGTTGGTTGTTGAGGATATAAGGAAATAGATGATATCATGTTGGAACATTTACTGCTGTATTGTGCAGATGTCTGCTTCTGATATTGAGATTTTCCTGACTTTATCAAGTTGATTGTTGTGTGGTCATAGTTTCAGCACTCCGTCAGTCCTGAGTCCTTGTCTAACTGCCCATTTGTAAAGGTATAAGGACCAGTAGACATTTGCCAACAATTTAGAGTTTTGCTATATGTTATCATTATCAGGACTAGTGGACCAAAAATGTGAGTTTCTACCTTGAGTTTCTACCTTGTCAGTCAGTGTCTGGGGTGATGTATGGGACAAGAGTGACTGGAGTCGGGGATGGTCAGGCTCCAGGCTACCAAGGTCATCGCTTCAGGACTGGATGTGTTTTTAAAAAACACCTGGCCAAATTCCCCGAACACTCCTCTAGAGATGTCCAGACTGCATCTCCCAATATAGTGGGCTGACTATGTGGGTATGATCCATGTAACCTCCATTCTACCCATGCACCCATGAAGATGTCAACAAGAGTGTTCCCATGAATCCACTTGTCAGTGGAAAGACTTGGGACCTATTTAGTTGTCAGTTATGATTTTACTTACTTAGGAAAACTGACATGATTGGGTTTTGTAATTTTATTTTGTCAGTAATGTTTGAACACAGCAGTTTTATTCATATTTTCTTTCATGGAATTCTTATTTTCCCAGTTTTGTTTTGGAATTAGTAATAATAATAGGCCATCTACTTTGAGTAAATTGACATACCACACAGGGGCTGCATGATGCTCAAAGCGCTATTATTACCCCGGTCACTGGATCTGTGTGAACTCAACAATCATTCTCATCTCCTTGTGGAGTATACAACCCAAGCTGCCTGTTGGGCGCGAAGAGGTTTAAAACCACATTGCCATCACAATGCTGGGAGAACAGAAGCACATTTCGAACAAAGTTCCTTGCCCAAGGAGGCACCACAGCTTCAGTGTCTCGGCATCACCAGGATGAGGAGAAAGATCAGGAGCAACATGTGTAAGTCAATTACATATTAAACACACAACAACACAAGCCTCACTGACTGTTGAACTTGTCCCGCCTGCCAGGCACCCTCTCAGCCATACCGATAGAATCAATACACCAGCACTGAACAATGTGACGCGGGACACAGGTATGATGTCAGTCATGCAGGGTGCTTGTTGCGGCACCAGGCACCCCCTCAGCCATACCGATAGAATCAATACACCAGCACTGAACAATGTGACGCAGGACACAGGCATGATGTCAGTCATGCAGGGTGCTTGTTGCGGCGTCAGGCACCCTCTCAGCCATACTGATAGAATCAATACACCAGCACTGAACAATGTGACGCGGGACACATGTATGATGTCAGTCATGCAGGGTGCTTGTTGCGGCGTCAGGCACCCTCTCAGCCATACCGATAGAATCAATACACCAGCACTGAACAATGTGACGCGGGACACATGTATGATGTCAGTCATGCAGGGTGCTTGTTGCGGCGTCAGGCACAGCTGACAAGTTGGCGGGATGACGGTTTCTCTATTTGATCTTTGGCGTATCCCTGATGTCAACTGATCAATTATATTATTCGATCCGATAGCTTTTTATCATTGTTGTTATTCAATCACTGCTAACATTTTATGAGAAATTAAAAGTGTGCAGAGGTCCTCTGAATCGGGGGACCATCCGTATCTGAAACTTTGAACAGGAGACACTTTTATATGGATAGCAACTGCTTTTATTCTTTGTATGACATTTCATAGCAACTATAATCACCTGATGAAGGAGCGAGAAGTAGCTCTGAAATGTCGTACAAAGAATAAAGGAGTTGCTATCCATAAAAGTGTTGTGTATTCACGTTCTTCCAACTTCTAAATGCCTATCAGTGGGGGCGGTCGGGTAGCCTAGTGGTTAAAGCGTTCGCTCGTCACGCCGAAGACCCGGGTTCGATTCCCGACATGGGTACAATGTGTGAAGCCCATTTCTGGTGTCCCCCGCCGTGATTTTGCTGGAATATTGCTAAAAGCGGCGTAAAACCATACTCACTCACTCACTCACCCTATCAGTGACTTCAGAGTTATGACCCTTAAGATTAATAAACTTTACTCCCTGTATAAACAGTTTATACTTTCATCATCATAATCAGCAGGTTTAGAAATTCATTATTATTTTTACTAGGTCACAAAAATGATCTGCTACAAAGATGCTATCTATCTCTAAACGTAGATGCGATAGTCCACAAGGAAATGCCAGGAGTTCTTTCAGAAGTTTACTCATGTTATTTAAGTCTAAGGATTTATGCTAATTTGAACCTTGTGATGTTTTATAATGAATAATATCATTTGCCTCTTTTATCAGTGATGTATTACGACCACTGATATCATTTGTTGTTTTAATCAGTGATATGTGACGACCACTGATATCATTTGTTGTTTTGATCAGTGATATGTGATGACCAATATCATTTGTCTTTTTGATCAGTGATATGTGATGACCAATGTTATCATTTGTCTTTTTGATCAGTGATATGTGCAACCAATGATATCAATTGTCTTTTTGATCAGTGATATGTGCAACCAATGATATCATTTGTCTTTTTGATCAGTGATATGTGCAACCAATGATATCAATTGTCTTTTTGATCAGTGATATGTGCAACCAATGATATCAATTGTCTTTTTGATCAGTGATATGTGATGACCAATGATATCATTTGTCTTTTTGATCAGTGATATGTGATGACCAATGATATCATTTGTCTTTTTGATCAGTGATATATAACGACCAATGATATCATTTGTCTTTTTGATCAGTGATATATAACGACAAATGATATCATTTGACCTCAGTCATCATATCCAGTCCACCAAAACTAATGTCACTTCGTTCGCACAACTCCTTAAATTAGGCCAGTTTGTCCCTAGTGAACATTGACAACATTTTCGAGCCCTACATGTTGTGGAGCTCTGGTCAACAAGGAAACAGACTGGCTCTCCTAACACGGTCACATGGTCATGATGGTGAAGTGTTCACAATAATTATGAAGATGTTAACGAGTAGCCTTGTCATGATAGGTATCTAAAAATTTAAAAGAAAGTATCAGTTTTCTAGTGACCAGGTTCACACACTTTGTAAATTTGAATTCTTTTGCATACTCAGTGTTTTTTATATCATGGAATTTGAAAACTGTAGAATTAATCATAGATGTTAGTAATTATTAAAACTTAATTAGGGAGTATCTATCTGTGGAAGGGGAAAATCCCTCAATAATCATGATAATAGCTTCAATTCATCATCGGATCTGGTAAAAACGGAATGTTTTTCTTGTCAAGACGAGATCACAGAAACTGTTTGCTGAACATGACAAATAGCCTGGAGGATTATTCTCGGTGTCGGCATGAATGTTGGGCCAAGCTTGGCTTTGCTGTGGAGCAGCGTTAACGTGGAAAATACCTCCCGGCCGGCCGGACGCTGGCCCCTCCTCCATCACCACTGGTCAGACCTGGGACCAGTGCGGCTTGACCGATATAGCAGCTCAATTCAGCAACAATGGATGAGAGGGGATTGATGGAGTGAGTCACCCTACTGGAGCATCTCATGCCACTTTATTACAAGAAGATTGACTTATTGATTATTGTTTCCATATTTATTGGATTAAGTGCTAAAGCATATGTGAAAAAAAAATGATGCTAACATATTTATAAAGTTGCAAATGTGAAAGAAATGCTGTGTGTATTGTGTATTGGTAGTGTGCAGTGCTTCCATTGAAGATGTGTAGGCACCGGTGGAGCACATGTAGGCACCCTGGAGCATGGGTAGGCACCCTGGAGCATGTGTAGGCACCGGTGGAGCACATGTAGGCACCGGTGGAGCATGGGTAGGCACCCTGGAGCATGGGTAGGCACCCTGGAGCATGTGTAGGCACCGGTGGAGCACGTGTAGGCACCAGTGGAGTATGTGTAGGCACAGGTGGAGCATGGGTAGGCACAGGTGGAGCACATGTAGGCACCAGTGGAGCAGGGGTAGGCACCGGTGGAGTATGTGTAGGCACTGGTGGAGCACATGTAGGCACCAGTGGAGCATGTGTTGGCACCAGTGGAGCAGGGGTAGGCACCAGTGGAGCACATGTAGGCACCAGTGGAGCCGGGGTAGGCACCAGTGGAGCATGGGTAGGCACCAGTGGAGCACATGTAGGCACCAGTGGAGCCGGGGTAGGCACCAGTGGAGTATGTGTAGGCACCAGTGGAGCATGGGTAGGCACCAGTGGAGCATGTGTTGGCACCAGTGGAGCATGGGTAGGCACCAGTGGAGCAGGGGTAGGCACCAGTGGAGCACATGTAGGCACCATTGGAGCACATGTAGGCACCAGTGGAGCCGGGGTAGGCACCAGTGGAGTATGTGTAGGCACCGGTGGAGCACATGTAGGCACCAGTGGAGCACATGTAGGCACCAGTGGAGCACATGTAGGCACAGGTGGAGCATGTGTAGGCACCGGTGGAGCACATGTAGGCACCAGTGGAGCACATGTAGGCACCAGTGGAGCCGGGGTAGGCACCAGTGGAGTATGTGTAGGCACCGGTGGAGCACATGTAGGCACCAGTGGAGCACATGTAGGCACCGGTGGAGCATATGTAGGCACCAGTGGAGCACATGTAGGCACCGGTGGAGCACATGTAGTCACCAGTGGAGCACATGTAGGCACCAGTGGAGCACATGTAGGCACCGGTGGAGCATGTGTAGGCACCGGTGGAGCACATGTAGGCACCAGTGGAGCACATGTAGGCACCAGTGGAGCACATGTAGGCACCAGTGGAGCACATGTAGGCACAGGTGGAGCATGTGTAGGCACCAGTGGAGCACATGTAGGCACCAGTGGAGCACATGTAGGCACCAGTGGAGCACATGTAGGCACAGGTGGAGCATGTGTAGGCACCAGTGGAGCACATGTAGGCACCAGTGGAGCACATGTAGGCACCGGTGGAGTAGGCACCAGTGGAGCACATGTAGGCACCAGTGGAGCACATGTAGGCACCAGTGGAGCACATGTAGGCACCGGTGGAGCACATGTAGGCACCAGTGGAGCACATGTAGGCACCGGTGGAGCATGTGTAGGCACCGGTGGAGCACATGTAGGCACCAGTGGAGCACATGTAGGCACCAGTGGAGCACATGTAGGCACCAGTGGAGCACATGTAGGCACCAGTGGAGCAGGGGTAGGCACCGGTGGAGCATGTGTTGGCACCAGTGGAGCACATGTAGGCACCAGTGGAGCAGGGGTAGGCACCAGTGGAGTATGTGTAGGCACCGGTGGAGCATGGGTAGGCACCAGTGGAGCATGTGTTGGCACCAGTGGAGCACATGCAGGCACCAGTGGAGCAGGGGTAGGCACCAGTGGAACATGTGTAGGCACCGGTGGAGCACGTCTAGGCACCGGTGGAGCATGTGTTGACACCTGTGGAGCATGGGTAGGTTGGTTGGTTGGTTTGTTGTTTAACACCGCACTCAGCAATATTCCAGCTATATGACGACGGTCTGTAAATAATCGAGTCAGGACCAGACAATCCAGTGATGGATATCATGAGCATCGATCCATGCAATTGGGATCGATGACATGCATCAACCTAGTCAGCGAGCCTGACCACCCAATCCCGTTAGTCGCCTCTTACGACAAGCATAGTCACCTGTTACGGCAAGCATGGGTTGCTGAAGACCTATTCTACCCCGGCAGTGGGGCAGGTGTAGGCACCGGTGGAGCACTTGTAGGCAACTGTGGGGAATGTGTAGGCACCAGTGGAGCACATGTAGGCACCAATGGAGCACGTGTAGGCAACGGTTGAGTGTGTCTGGGTCATGCCACAAGTTTGAGGCTCATTTCTGAAGATTCATTGACCTAATCAATGTTTTCCATGACTAATTCAGTGTCAGTGTGACATTGCTGGCCGTATTACAATGTTTTACCACATTATTTTAATGACATTACCCAGCAGCCCTTGCCATGCTTCCAGTACAGTCAAGTAATGACGATATCAGTCATGTCTGCACATTGCATCATTCAAACTGCTTTTCTATTTTTGGAAGATGAGAAATGACAGAACCAGGAAAATTGGTGAATTCAACAACACATATTAAATTATTCTCAAATGTGGATAATTAAAACAGTTCCTGTCAGCTGAAGGGTTGAGATTCAATAAACTAAAGTCCCACGAATCATGACTAGTGACATTTTATTTTATAATACCATATTTTCCATTTGTGTGGACTAGTGAAAATAGTAAACCTATTCCATTTAGGTTGAGTAAACATGCATTCTGACAGTTGTATCATGTGGTGTACAGGGGTGTCTGTTGTGTAGGAATGTGTCATTGTGTCTCAGGTCTTACAGTTATACATCTTGTCAAATACACAGGTGACATCTCCGTGAATCACTAGGTCGGGTGTACTGGTGTATTTGTTGTGTATGAATCATGTGTCATTGTGTCGGAGACAGTACAGTTGGTTATACAGTCAAATACACAGGTGACACCTCCGTGACTCACTAGGTCTGGTGTACTGGTGTATTTGTTGTGTCTGAATCATGTGTCATTGTAGTTGGTTATACAGTCAAATACACAGGTGACACCTGCGTGAATCACTAGGTCTAGTGTACAGGTGTATTTGTTGTGTCTGAATCATGTGTCATTGTGTCGGAGACAGTACAGTTGCTTATACGGTCAAATACACAGGTGACACCTGCGTGAATCACTAGGTCTGGTGTACTGGTGTATTTGTGTCTGAATCATGTGTCATTGTGTCAGAGACAGTACAGTTAGTTATACAGTCAAATACACAGGTGACACCTGCGTGAATCACTAGGTCTGGTGTACTGGTGTACTTGTTGTGTCTGAATCATGTGTCATTGTGTCGGAGACAGTACAGTTAGTTATACAGTCAAATACACAGGTGACACCTGCGTGAATCACTAGGTCTGGTGTACTGGTGTACTTGTTGTGACTGAATCATGTGTCATTGTGTCGGAGACAGTACAGTTAGTTATACAGTCAAATACACAGGTGACACCTCCGTGAATCACTAGGTCTGGTGTACTGGTGTATTTGTTGTGTCTGAATCATGTGTCATTGTGTCGGAGACAGTACAGTTAGTTATACAGTCAAATACACAGGTGACACCTCCGTGACTCACTAGGTCTGGTGTACTGGTGTACTTGTTGTGTCTGAATCATGTGTCATTGTGTCGGAGACAGTACAGTTAGTTATACAGTCAAATACACAGGTGACACCTCCGTGACTCACTAGGTCTGGTGTACTGGTGTATTTGTTGTGTCTGAATCATGTGTCATTGTGTCGGAGACAGTACAGTTAGTTATTCAGTCAAATACACAGGTGACACCTCCGTGACTCACTAGGTCTGGTGTACTGGTGTACTTGTTGTGTCTGAATCATGTGTCATTGTAGTTGGTTATACAGTCAAATACACAGGTGACACCTGCGTGACTCACTAGGTCTGGTGTACTGGTGTATTTGTTGTGTAGGAATGTGTGTCTTAGACAGTACAGCTTTGCAGTTAAATACACAAGTCACCCCTCCATGAATCTTTGGGCCTGGTCAAGATGAATGAAGCTATGGCTGCCATCAACACTCACTTGATCCTAGAGACAAGTTCCTACAATTTATGTCGTGGTGGTGTGAACTTGGCACATAGAAGGTCGAAGTATTCATGGGTTTTATGTCAGAGCCAACATTTGCAAAAATGATTTATGATGTTGATACTATCACGTTTGAGTTATCAGAAATTTATTTTATTTGCTGGCTATATATTTGTTTCGGGCAGATCCCAGGTGTTGGACCAATAAGGAAAGTGGTCATTTAGATACATGACACACCCATTTCATAGATTTTATAGGTTTTTTTACATACATAGTATATGTAGTTAAAATTTAATTTTGCACATAGATTCTTTTTATAATAAAAAGGGGTTGTTCTCTAATTATCAATTAAGTCCATAATCTGATTGGTCAGGATGTATATTGTGGGTCTAGGAGGTGAAAACAGGGAACATTATGACCGAGCTGACACATTGTGTATTCCTGTATAGAAGGAAGAACAGTTTGTATACATCCTGCAGGCCTTTTTCGTGAGATCTCCGGTGATACCGTGTTCATGTACAATTTTATGTTCAGTATCATGGGGCATTGTAACATAATGGGTTAAATGTATCCACAGTGTATATTCAACATTGCTTATTACTAAGTTGGCAACTTTCACCAGCCTAGACCCCAACTGGTGAAAGCAGCAATCTGTTGGTGCTTCGCCTGCTCAGACACTTTGAGACCATCACGTAGCTGCCTGCATCTCCCTCAGCCTGTCTGGGGGGTGTTTGCTGACTGGAGCAATTATCAGTCAGCGCTGTGTGCTCGTCAAAGTCTGCTGGTCACCCAGGTGCAACTGCACTTATACTCTCAAACCACCAGAGGGAGCCACTCACACGATTCCTACGACAGGGTGAGTGACTGAGTGAACCAGGATTTGAACACACAATCATAGGTTTCTGGCATGCCCAAGGCCCGCAACTCTGCACAGCGAATTGCGATGCCTTAGACGACTGGGCCAACTGTGCCCATGCCACCACAGCCATACCATGATACCAAACTATTCTTGTCTAACAAGTGGACTTACACGTTTATATATATCATGTGGTATCTTGGCAAGTGTGACTTGTTTGACAATATTGCATAGAATGCACTGTCAGAATAACTTTAACAATAAAAGTACAGTTATTCACAAGTTTGGACTAGAACGTTGATACCCCTGGTCAAGGAGTGAGTGAGTGAGTTGGATTTAACGCCGCTTTTAACAGTATTCCAGTTATATCGCGGCGTGTCAGCTTAATGTGGGAGGAAAGCCCGAAGCGATGCAGGTCTCAGACGTTTACCACTTCGGTGAAACCCACGAGCACGGGTATGGTGCTGACAAACCTAGAAACATAATCGGGGCGAACCGGGATTCGAACCCACAATCATAGGTTTCTGGCGTGTCCAAGGGACGCAACTCTGCACAGCGAATCACGGCGCCTTAGACGACTGGGCCACCTGTGCCCCCCTGGTCAAGGAACTCCAGTGTCGTATGTAGGTCATGCACATAATTTGGGGAAGGCTTCCAGTATAGGGCCACCTGGTCAGTGTTGACTTCAGAGTGGATTCATAATCTTCAGTGTCGGCCCTCCAAAATAAAAAAAAAATGAACTGAATAGCTTTGAAACGGATGTTTGCCTTGTCAATTAATTGTTTTTTCACTCATATTGCACACAAAAATGAATCATTTAATTAATGATATCTCCTAAACGGTGATCAACCTTGTGGTCCTTTGCTGATAACCTTCCCCATTTGTCAACTGACCATGGTAGCAAAGAAAACCCACTCCTTGCACTATTCTCTCATGATTTGTTTCTTATGTTATTATATTATTAGGATTGTTCCATCCTAGAAAACACTAATGAAACTATCATTGATCAGTACTGTCCCAGACTGTGGGCGGTAGGTTGTTTAGCACCATGGAAACTCTTCAGCCGAAACTTGTGATTTCCTCTCTGTTGAATCACTTGTAAATATGTCCGTCATTAGTGGTAAACATTCCTGGAGTGCTGTATGGGCGGCAATGTTTTCTAGACTTCTCAAGTATGGGGGTCCAGATGTTGCCATGTGGCCAAGTAGACACGGTCCCCTTGTAGCAAGTGTCACGGTTGACAGTGTGACTGGCTGGCCCGGGGTAAACACTGGACAGTGCATGGGGGCCGTGTTGTTGCCAGTTACATACCTCAGCACTGGAAGTTAAGACTTAGCCTTCAGGGCCCCGTTCCTCAAAGCGATCTTAGCGCTACGATGATCGTAACCCTATGTTAAAGTATGGGACTTACGATCACCTTAGTGCTAAGATCGCTTTGAGGAATGGGGACCTGGATGTTGAGTTAATACCTGTCTGAGATTTTGTTCCCTTTTAGAAAAAACATAATTTCGTTACTTTTTATTTTTCACCATCATGCAGGAAGGGAAGCAATGACGTGATTAAGAGGCCGACCATAGTAGTATGTATTGGATGACTTTATTTTTGAGAGGTTAGTGTCTCGTGAGTTGTTCCCCATGGATGTAGCTTGGCAATGCAGATAAACACGATGGATGAACGATCGCATCCAAAAGTGGGAGAGATATGGTATTGGGAGAAAAGGTTCAGTAATCGACATGAAATACCCACCTGTGTATAAAATGGACTTCTCATTATTTAAATAAGGGTGAATATTATTAAGACTTGTACATTTTATCATCATCCTTATAGAGGCTGTCGCTAATGTTGATATCTCATATAAGAAAGAAACAACGAGTGGGAGTTGTTTATTGTACAATAAAACACTGCAGGGAGAATAAACCACTCTGGGATGCGCCCATCATTGTTTATTCTCCCTGCAGTGTTTTATTGTTTGATAAACAACTCCCACTTGTCGTTTATTCCTTATGTGGTATTGGGGAATTCTTTTGTAATTGAAAGGTCAAAGGTCAAGGTCATGAGAAAAATTTGTGGTTCCACTTTATGAAAACCTATTGATATATTTGTACCTTCTCTAAGATGAGGCCCTTTTATGAAAAGCTTTTGGTTAAGTTTAACCAAAGGTCAAGGTCTTCGTTACGTCAGTTTTGTTGTCAGCTTCAGAGGAATGTTTTTTAATCAACAAATCTCACCACATCACTGGTCAATTGCGTTTATGTCAAAGGTCAAGTTCAGCCCTGAGGTTATTGTGCGTTGTACATGATGCTGTTGATTCATACTACCATTTGAATATGGCACAAAGATTATTGACATTAAGGATATCCTACAATGGATTTATTTACCATGGACCAAGGGAATTATTTTGTCACTTTCTATTAGGTCAAAGGTCAAGGTAACGTCTAATAAATTGATGCATACACTTTCATAAAAAGTATCAATGCATTTATAATTAAACTTGGCATGTAGCTTCTTTAGGATGGGGCCCTGCTTTGGAAAGACTTTGGTCAAAGGACAATGTTAGTTAATTCGGGGGGCACAGGGGGCCCAGTCGTATAAAGTGCAGCGATTGGCTGTGCAGAGTTGCATCCCTTGGGTACGCCAGAAACCTATAATTGCGGGTTCGAATCCTAGTTCGCCCCGATTATGTTTCTAGGTTTGTCAGCACCATACCTGTGCTCTGCGACCTGCATCACTTCGGGCTTTCCTCCCACATTAAGCTGACACGCCACGATATAACTGCAATACTGTTAAAAGCAGCGTTAAACCCAACTCACTCACTCACTCACTCACTCACTCACTCTAGTTCATTCATTTGCAATGACTATTATCGTGCTCTGTTTGTAAGTAAACTGAAGGTTACAAATCACGGTTATAGGTAAAGATAATAAATAAGGTTTTCGTGTATTGATTTGAGATGAAGATAAGCATAAACATTTAAGAAATAGGACTCCACATACTGCATATGTTATACACATGATGTATGCTACACAATACTCATGGGATACTCAGGCCAGTCTTCTGGATGGTTTATATTCAAGCTAGAAAATGTATATCACTTGACGACATGGTTCTGCTGCCTCTGTCATGTTTATCAGTCTCACATGTAGTGGGGGTCAGAACATGCATTTTCCAGTGAATGAAGGAAATAATGTGATATGACAAACTAGCAGAGATTACAATGCCAGTGTTGCCACACAAGCTGGGAACTTGTGAAAGGTGAACCCACAGGGTGCAGGGGTTCCCTGTGCTAGATAAGGCTGGAGACAGGAATCTCTCTGGATGCTTGGAAGACATGGAGATAAGCCTGCTTGAGATTCAGAGATATGTGTAGATCATTGTGACATACATAGGGAGACTGCTGCAGGGGATAGGTACATCATCATCCGTGTCGTGATGACATCATGCAATGCATTGGTGGTATCAGGCAGAGAATGTCAACTTCTTTATTATGAGGAACACAACGTTTTGGAGTATATTCTTACTCCCATCAGGTGAATGAGTGCTTTGAGGCAGAGAGCATATGTGTACATGTGAGAAGTGATATGCCATGCCGTATAGGTTTACTATGGAATATGTTGTACAATCGATGAGTGGTAGGCCGTGCCGTTTAGGTTTACTATTAAGTATGTGGTACAATGTATGTATATATATGGTATGCCATGCCGTATAGGTTTACTATTGAGTATGTGGTACAATGTATATATGATATGCCATGCTGTTTAGGTCTAGTATGGAGTATGTTGTACAATCTATGAGTGGTAGGCCATGCCATTTAGGTTTACTATTGAGTGCGTGGTACAATGTATATATGATATGCCATGCCGTTTAGGTCTACTATGGTGTATGTTTTACAATCTATGAGTGGTAGGCCATGCCGTATAGGTTTACTATTGAGTATGTGGTACAATATATGATATGCCATGCCGTATAGGTTTACTATTGAGTATCTTGTACAATGTATATATATATATATATGGTATGCCATGCCATTTACATGGTTTAGGTTTAATATTGAGTATGTGGTACAATGTATATATATATATATGGTATGCCATGCCGTTTAGGTTAACTATTAAGTATGTGGTACAATGTATATATATATATATATATGGTATGCCATGCCGTTTAGGTTAACTATTAAGTATGTGGTACAATGTATATATATATATGGTATGCCATGCTGTTTAGGTTTACTATTAAGTATGTGGTACAATGTATATATATATATATATATATATATATATATATATATATATATATATATGGTATGCCATGCCGTTTAGGGTTACTATTAAGTATGTTGTACAATGTATATATATATATATATGGTATGCCATGCCGTTTAGGGTTACTATTAAGTATGTGGTACAATGTATATATATATATATATGGTATGCCATGCCGTTTAGGGTTACTATTTAGTATGTGGTACAATGTATATATATATATGGTATGCCATGCCGTTTAGGGTTACTATTTAGTATGTGGTACAATGTATATATATATATGGTATGCCATGCCGTTTAGGGTTACTATTTAGTATGTGGTACAATGTATATATATATATGGTATGCCATGCCGTTTAGGGTTACTATTTAGTATGTGGTACAATGTATATATATATATGGTATGCCATGCCGTTTAGGGTTACTATTTAGTATGTGGTACAATGTATATATATATATGGTATGCCATGCTGTTTAGGGTTACTATTTAGTATGTGGTACAATGTATATATATATATGGTATGCCATGCCGTTTAGGGTTACTATTTAGTATGTGGTACAATGTATATATATATATGGTATGCCATGCCGTTTAGGGTTACTATTTAGTATGTGGTACAATGTATATATATATATATGGTATGCCATGCTGTTTAGGGTTACTATTTAGTATGTGGTACAATGTATATATATATATGGTATGCCATGCTGTTTAGGGTTACTATTTAGTATGTGGTACAATGTATATATATATATGGTATGCCATGCTGTTTAGGGTTACTATTTAGTATGTGGTACAATGTATATATATATATGGTATGCCATGCTGTTTAGGGTTACTATTTAGTATGTGGTACAATGTATATATATATATGGTATGCCATGCTGTTTAGGTTTACTATTAAGTATGTGGTACAATGTATATATATATATGGTATGCCATGCTGTTTAGGGTTACTATTTAGTATGTGGTACAATGTATATATATATATGGTATGCCATGCTGTTTAGGGTTACTATTTAGTATGTGGTACAATGTATATATATATATGGTATGCCATGCTGTTTAGGGTTACTATTTAGTATGTGGTACAATGTATATATATATATGGTATGCCATGCTGTTTAGGGTTACTATTTAGTATGTGGTACAATGTATATATATATATGGTATGCCATGCTGTTTAGGGTTACTATTTAGTATGTGGTACAATGTATATATATATATGGTATGCCATGCTGTTTAGGTTTACTATTAAGTATGTGGTACAATGTATATATATATATGGTATGCCATGCTGTTTAGGGTTACTATTTAGTATGTGGTACAATGTATATATATATATGGTATGCCATGCTGTTTAGGGTTACTATTTAGTATGTGGTACAATGTATATATATATATGGTATGCCATGCTGTTTAGGGTTACTATTTAGTATGTGGTACAATGTATATATATATATGGTATGCCATGCTGTTTAGGGTTACTATTTAGTATGTGGTACAATGTATATATATATATGGTATGCCATGCTGTTTAGGGTTACTATTTAGTATGTGGTACAATGTATATATATATATGGTATGCCATGCTGTTTAGGTTTACTATTAAGTATGTGGTACAATGTATATATATATATGGTATGCCATGCTGTTTAGGGTTACTATTAAGTATGTGGTACAATGTATATATATATATGGTATGCCATGCTGTTTAGGGTTACTTAAAAGTTCCAAATTAGGGTCCTTATTGCCGTGCAGAAAATTTACATCTCGATTTTTGTCATGTAGTAAGCTGCACTTTCTTTCCTCAATGACGGCCGGTAGAGTTTAGGTAGAGTTTAGTCAGGGCCTGCAGCTTCTGAAGCGTGTGGTCCTCATGGCAGCTTGGCATTTTTTTCTATTTTGAACGCTGTATGGAGGTTGTACAAGTTCTGTCGGAGGTATATGTTTACCTGCTGTAAATGACACGAGTGTGTGCACCTGCCTGCCCAGTATACAGGCCTCCGTGGTGTCACCAGACAACTGACTGACAGACGGGTGGCCACATGACCTCAATACAGTGTGGATGGAAGTTAGGGCGTGTGGATATTGTATGTAGGTAGTAACACGAAGTCTGTTGCTCAGTTTGCAGTGTCCACGCACTGTGTATGATGAATGTTAGGATGTTTCATATATGAAGCATGATAATAAGGACGAGTCGTCTGAGTGTGTTCATTCCTTGGTGTATATCCTGGATATTGACCGGTAAGATGTGGAGCGGTAATTTCAAGGGCTTTCTGCACCGGTGTCTGGTGGAAATATGGTGTAACGTGTATGTATACTACACTGCTACATTTGACCCCTACAGTAGACCTTTCAGTTTTGAAATTTTGTAAAACAATTAAAGTGTCACAAGAAATAACTATGAGTGATGTACAACGACAGAGAAACGACATGCAGGAATAGATGTTCTAAAAAATCAGACAGACAGAATGTCACATGTCTGTTTACTTTCATGGGAGTAGTTCTCCGAATCCTGTCGGCTATCGACCCCATGGTCATTCCTGGTTAGAACTGGATTGTTGCTCATAACATCAATCACTGGATTGTCTGGTCCTGACTGGAATATTTACAGGCCACATTCATATTGCTGGAATATTGCTGAGAACAGGAAGTGTGTTATCTTGGGACACCTCATTATTTATATAAGGCTGATACAACGTGGTCCTGATACCAGAACCCGTAAAGATCCGGGGTAGAATAGGTCTTCAGCAACCCATGCATACCGTAAAAGGGGACTATGCTTGTCATAAAAGGCGACTAACGGGATCGGGTGGTCAGGCTCGCTGACTTGGTTGATGCATGTCATTGATCCCAATTGCGTGGATCGATGGTCATGATATTAATCACTGGATTGTCTGGTCCAGACTTGATTATTTACAGACCGCCATCATGTAGCTGGAATATTGCAGAGTGCGGGGTTAAACAACAAACCAACCTGATACCGGAATATGCTGACTTACGCAACTGAGCTACGTGACACAGGAGTTGAGTTCATTGGCAAATTGTCTTTGGGGACAACTATACTTACAATTTGATAAGGATGCGAAAAGTGGAAATGAAACTGAGAGAAATTATTTAGAAACGTCCTGTATTTTCTTGTGCTGTGTTGTGCTGTCGGCCCTGATACCCACAGATGGTTTAACCCTGGCCATGATATATCTGATCCTGAAAATATAATGTAAAGCTGTTGATAAATATATACATAACCTTTAAACTCCTGGTACTCAATCATACAGTTTTGATATGGATTCAAGTGTGTGCCTGCATGGACGTATTGCTATAGCCCGTACTAATGCTATGAATATATTATGACCAAATAGGTGTGTCATGGGAGATTACCCTAGGAATTAATGACCATTAGCTGAGCGTAACGTTACCGGCCTTTGAGAAGCAGTGAACCATGTTTTGCCAGATGTCATCAGTGTTGCACAAGTGACCCTGTTGAATGTTGAAAGGTAATGATATACATGTTTATAACGACCAGGTAATGACATACCTGTGTTTAGTGACCAAGTAATGTGACGTGGTCGGTCTGACACACCTACATTGTTGTATGGGGACTTATAAACCCCACAGTGTAAACAGCATAATAACTGATACACGTGAATGAACAGAGAATAATGTGTACCATTGAACAAGTTAATCACTACTTGAAATAGTTAATCACTGCTTTTACGTGCTTGCAAGTACTGTCGTGTGCTTGAAGGATATTGCTACCTCAGCTTTCTGGGCCAAAAACTTTTGAGACAACTAGTCTGAAAACTGGTCTTGACATAATCTTCAGTTGGATTTAGTGTTATTATATGGATTATTATTAGCTGAGCTTACCAGACCAAACAGAATTTTACCAGACTTGCGCTTGGGATTAGTGGCTAAAGTCGTAGACCGTGAGCACCCTCCTGCAAAAGGATTGGGTTGGACTGAGGGAGTGGTGCAGCTCGTGCTATCGTGCCACACCATCCATGGTCAACACACCGCTATGCACAGTCAGCACCTATTCTGAAACTGACCTTTATTAATTACAAGTCCAAATAGTGATGACAAAATTAAAGGACACAGAAAAAGAAGCCTGAGATTCGACCATGTCTACCTTCCTCACAATCCCCAAACATTACCTAAATGACAATGTCTATCTGTGACTAATGGATTCTGGAGAGACAGTTCTGGCAGTTCAATACCTTGGTTGTGGGGATATGGTTCCAGAATGGATAACACAGTTAAATAATTTAAAAGTCACAGAGTCAAGCGGCTACAGGCCAAGTCTGAGTTTATAGAATAGACTCTTGTTGACTCAGTGAGAAGAAGTCGGAGCAACAATGTGTAACAGACTTTGTGTCGGCCATGTTCCATGATGCTACCTTACTTTGATTGACTGATGACATCACACTATGCCCTTAAAGGGTCAGTAAGCTTGGGATAGTTGGCATTCCCAGTAAATTTGATTCATGTGAATAATAATCCCACTTTCTGTGTTTCCAAATTCAAACTTGTCATTTATATGAATATAACAGTAATGATTACCATATATATAGAGAGATGTTGTCTCATTTATTAATTACGTCTACATTTCGACTCAGGACCATGAACATGTTGAAGCACAGTGCCCCTTTAAGAGGGTTGATCTATGCCAAATCAGGTCCATTTTCTGTCTGGACTTTGTAATTAATGTGAAACAAACATTGTTGCTGTAATTAGGGCTATCATGACCTGCTTGATTATATCGTTATGAATTTACTGAATGTTAGTGAGCAGACAGAGTGGTGTTTGAATGACCTGTGAAGATCTGGGGTAGAATAGGTCTTCAGCAACCCATGCTTGTCATAAGAGGCGACTTACAGGATTGGTAGGTCAGGCTTGCTGACTTGGTTGATGCTTGTCATCGATCGCAATTGCATGGATCGATGCTGAGACATGATGTCATCCACTGGATTGTCTGGTCCAGACTCAATCATTTACCGATCGCCGTTATATAGCTGGAATATTGCTGAGTGCGGCTTTACACAACAAATAAACAAACAAACAAGCGAATAGTGAAATGGCTTGAGCAGAGAGATGTTCTCAATGCAGGAAAATTCAAATATGATTAAAATAATGAAATGTTTCTCTGCCTGTGGTTGTGGAGAGAGGTTGAGGGATGGGAGATTGTCTTCCAGCAGCTACATCATCACCATGATCACAGCGGTGGTTGACGATGACCTCCTCATCCTTGCTGCTGAGCAGCCCCCTGTAATCTGACCAGCAGTTTCTGTCAGTGTAGCACCTGACGGGGGTCGGTGGGACTTCCTCGTCTCCTGACCACAGCTAATCACCATGCCCACTCGCACGGGGTAATCAGTTACCAAACACGCCCACTCACACGGGGTAATCCATTACCAGCCACGCCCACTCACACGGGGTAATCAGTTACCAGCCACGCCCACACACATGGGGTAATCACATATGCCATCATGGGAAGTGCCACTTGCAGCAGATCTGGTGTAGACCCATGCAGTGATGTCATGTTACAACTTGTGTGTGCGACACTGGCAGAGTTACACTAGGGGATGTGTCAGCATGGAATAAGTTTTCTCATCAGGGAGTTGATGTTTCTTACTGATTCAAATAACCATTTACAAGTCAACACAAGATGGTTAACATAGGTCTAGGACGTAAGAACACGGAACAACATCACTGACATGGTCCCAGACAGCCCTGATCTAGCCCAAGGTAGTGTGGTCCCAGATCTGGCCCAAGGTAGTGTGGTCCCAGATCTGGCCCAAGGTAGTGTGGTCCCAGATCTGGCCCAAGGTAGTGTGGTCCCAGATCTGGCCCAAAGTAGTGTGGTCCCAGATCTGGCCCAAGGTAGTGTGGTCCCAGATCTGGCCCAAGGTAGTGTGGTCCCAGATCTGGCCAAAGGTAGTGTGGTCCCAGATCTGGCCCAAAGTAGTGTGATCCCAGATCTAGCTGGTCCCAGATCTAGCCAAGGGTAGTGTGGTCCCAAATCTAGTGTGGTCCCAGATGTAGCCCAAGGTAGTGTGGACCTTGATCTAGCCCAAGGTAGTGTGATCCCTGACAGCACTTCACTGAGTATTTGGGTCACAGTTAACGCTTCACTTAGTAGCTCGGTCACGGCTCGCACTTTATTCAGTAGTGTTTGCCTTCATGTTCAGGAGGGATTTGCCGATAAGATCATTTGAGACAGCAGTATTTATGTAAATACACTTTTATATACCCCTGTCTCTCATACCTATAGTATGAGTGGTGTTTTCTATTTATACATATTGTACATGCCCCACCCCCATGTATTGTTGGTAACACAGCCATTCCAGGGACCTCCCCCTGATAATGTGACACAATGTTTGCATGACATAAACATTTCAGGCCACAGTAGTATTAGCCTGCACTGAAAGAAAAGTCCACGGATGTGTTATAATTCTATCCTCCTAAAAGGCAAGTCTAGATATGTGGACAGACTCCAGTCTCTCATAGGGACAACTTGTTGTTATTTACTTAATCTAGAACTTATGATTTAAACTAATAATTATTTGCCTTTGAGACTTGTGCAAGTCTACAGCAGCATGTGTCTAGAAGGTCAGCAGCTGATCACTGCTGATTGTCCTGCTTGACTGCGTGACTATTGTCCTCCTCCTCTGTACATACACAACTGGTATTTGTAGTTTCCAGTTACACATGCTATTACCTGGAATTACCACCCTAGTTCACTGTCACTGGCCTATTGATTGGTAATGAATTGTCAAATGAATTTCTGAGTGAAATTTTTTTCAAACTACTTACATTTCAAACCTGTATAACAAGTAGCCAGAAGACGGAAAGATTATTGAGCTCTGCTGACATCAGACATCTGCTGGTTTCAGATTTAATAATGCCAGAATGGTATACTATACCAGGGATGTACCCTGTCTTACGAAAGTGGGGGTCCAGAGTACCCCAATAATAGAATTTTAGGGATCCTTGAAGGCAATATAAGGGTCCAATCAAGTAATGAAATGGTGAAGTGCACTGTGCGTTTCGATAATTACGTAAGAATGAATCAATGATCATGTTGACAGTGGTCATTAGACTAACATTTAGTCTCTGAAATCTTATATTACACAATATCCTTCTAGACTCTTAAAATTAAAAAAAAATTCCCTATGCTGATTTCAGAGCTAGCTTGAGCTGGCTAGACTTGCTTTTGTATGTATTTCTAGATTATTTTTTTTTCATAAAATAAACATGGTGCAGGACTAAGTGGTCATGACTGATGGATGAAATAACAGGCACCCATCTCTGCTCTTGATGCGCTGCAGGTACAATGATGCATCGTATTCTTTCCGTCTATTCTCTACATTTGTGTGTCACTTAGAAACTTGGTATACACTGCATTCTGTCCTAGCCATTGTTAACAGACAACGTTTCCTTCCTTTTCCTTACACACACGTTTCTGTGAAGACTGTTGTGTTTTCTCTGGGAGGGAAGGGGTAGCCTCAGTTTTCCCAGGGAGTATGTTTGATGGGGGAAATTCAGACCTGCTACACCATGTCAGGGATTGACAACATTGGTCATTTCCGACTTGTGCTTAATGTAAAATAACTAGATTATTGGAGAAAGCAACTAGTCGTTCACAATCTGAAAGTAACCATGGTCACAAAATGTGGCCATGTCTACCCTGTGTGTACAGGGAGTGAAGTGAAAACATGATTGAAGTGATGTTAACAAAGAGTAAAAGGGGAAGTTAGACATGGCCGTCAATGACAGCTCACAGCAAGCGTGGATCTGGCAGCATATCATTTGTGTTTTTCAAGTTGCTACTTGCCACCACTAATTGAGAGTCCTGCCTTACAGGAATGGAAATCTGCCATCCGTCGAGTTGTTACAAGAAGTGTAACTTAATTACGTTTATGAGTGTATTCATACGTATTATTAGTGCAAAGTCATTACCTGGCCAGAGACTGCGCACTGTGTGGCATCAGGGGACTTGATTGCCCCACTCTCGAACACAGAAAGACGGATGAATGCCCTAACGTTTAGTCTCTGAAAATATATAATTTTGAAAGAAACAAACAAAAGGAGCCCAAGTGAGATGGGAGATTCCTGAACCTGAGGAAATTCTAGACTTGCTTCATTTCGGGGGCTTACAGTAAGGGCTGGGCAGATGGGAAAATAATATGAGACAGACTACCCACCCCTCATATTGATGTGAGTCTTCCCCCCCTATTCTGATGATAAATGCCTACCGCCTCCAATACTGATGTGAGCTTCCCCCAACGCCCATGCTGATGTGAGTTTCCCCCAAACCAAGACTGATGTGAGTTTCCCCCAACCCCTAGACTGATGTGAGTTTCCCCCAAACCAAGACTGATGTGAGTTTCCCCCAACCCCTAGACTGATGTGAGTTTCCCCCAACCCCCAGACTGATGTGAGTTTCCCCCAACCCCCAGACTGATGTGAGTTTCCCCCAACCCCCAGACTGATGTGAGTTCCCCCATCCTCATATTGATGTGAGGTTCCCCTGTCCCCAGACTGATGTGAGTACCCCCCACCCACCCCAGACTGATGTGAGCTTCCCCCACCCCCTAGACTGATGTGAGTTCCTCACACCCCCAGACTGATGTTAGTTTCCCCCACCCCCACCCCCCAGACTGATGTGAGATTCCCCCACCCCCTAGACTGATGTGAGTTCCTCACACCCCCAGACTGATGTTAGTTTCCCCCACCCCCACCCCCCAGACTGATGTGAGCTTCCCCCACCTCCTAGACTGATGTGAGTTCCTCACATCCCCAGACTGATGTTAGTTTCCCCCACCCACTAGACTGATGTGAGTTTCCCCCACCCCCATGCTGATGTGTGTTCCCCCCTTCCCCAGACTGGTGTGAGTTTCCCCTTCCCCTGACTGATGTAAGTTTCCCCTTCCCCTGACTGACGTGAGTATCCCCCACCCCCAGACTGATATGTGTTCCCCCCCCTTCCCCCAGACTGATGTGAGTTCCCCCTTTCCTCATACTGATGTGAATTTCCCCCACCCCCCAGACTGATGTGTGTTCCCCCCCTTTCCCAGACTGATATGAGTTTCCCCCACCCCCAGACTGATGTGAGTTCCCCCCTTCCACAGACTGATGTGAGCTCCCCCACCCCCAGACTGATGTGAGCTCCCCCACCCCCAGACTGATGTGAGCTCCCCCACCCCCAGACTGATGTGAGCTCCCCCACCCCCAGACTGATGTGAGCTCCCCCACCCCCAGACTGATGTGAGTTCCCCCCTTCCCCAGACTGATGTGAGCTCCCCCACTCACAGACTGATGTGAGTCCCCCACCCTCCAGGTCTGCTGGAGGGTGGGTCCTGTAGGGCTACAGGTACAATATGATCACAGACTGATGTGAGTCCCCCACCCTCCAGGTCTGCTGGAGGGTGGGTCCTGTAGGGCTACAGGTACAATATGATCACAGACTGTCTGCCCCACCTTCACACTCCCCTCAGTTTCAGTTCATAATTAAGCAAGAAATGGAAATGGAAACAACATGTTCCTGTCCCGGATGAACTGTGTGTTTCTACGGCAACACAAAGAGTATTGACACTAACACTTGCTTTATTTCACAAGTCATTGATAACAGGAACAGGCACTTGCTGTTTTGCCAGATTTAGATTGAAATACAATGAATGGTGGTGATACGGGCCCTTACAATTATGTGTGTACTTGCAGGTAAGCCGTGAGCCCTGTTGCCTCGACAATGATGAATGGCACGGAGTATGACGCCGACCCCGCTGCCCAGTTGTTTGATCAGTTCATCAGCGCCGTCACATGCAAGAGCATTCTGGGAACCTTCCACGACCTCTGTGACAGCCTTGGCCTCACCAACACTGACCATCGCAACTTCTACAAACAGCTAAAATCCAATCTGACGTCATGGAAGGCCAAATCATTATGGACAAAATTGGACAAGCGGGCATCACATCGCGACTATCGCAAGATGGAGGCATGTCCAAATACAAAGGTAATTTGACTTTGATTGTGTGTCACTGAACCGATGTTTTCTCTTGGCATCAAAATGAAGAACTGGGTTTCTCTTCTCCATACTCAATTATTTACAGGCTGCTGATAGCATCTGTTGTATTGTGGCCTTAAAACAGCATCCGCTCACCTTCTTATAAATGTTTATGCTGGATAAGGGCTGAGGCATAGTCAAGTGGTTAAGGTGTTCGCTCTTAAAGCCAACGGCCCGAGTTCGATTCCCCAATGGGTGAAATGTGTGAAACCCGTTTCTGGTGTTTCCCTGCCATGATAGTGCTGGAATATTACTTAAAGCGGCAGACTGCAAGACCAATACAGCATAGCTTTTGCCTAACTGTGAAGTTAAAAACATGTCTAGTTGTACCATGCTGTACCCAAGCAACCTGTGCTTGTTGTAAGTGTCTTCTAAAAGGATCAGGGTTCCAAGGCTTGGTTACTTGCGTGTCAACATACCTCATTGATATGGATCGTTGCTCATATCAACCACTGGATTGCCTGGTGAGACTCGTATATTTACATGTTGCCATCATATAGCTGGGATATTGCTGAGTACAGCATCAGACGACAACACACCATGTATTGTGGAAGTGGCCACCATTGAAGATCCAGGGTAGAATAGGTCTTCAGCAACCTGTGCTTGCTGTTAAAGGCGACTATGCTTGTCGAAAGAGGTCAGGCTCGCTGACTTGGTGGCAGCATGTCATCGTATCTCAGTTGTGTAGATCGATGCTCATGATATAAATCACTGGATTGTCTGGTCCAGACTTGAATATTTACAGACTGCCATCATATAGCTGGAATATTGCTGAGTGCAGCGTTTAACAACAAACCAACAAGCAGATTGAGGAGTGGTAGAAATGTGTGTGTGTGTTGCAGGTGCTGATTATTGGTGCTGGCCCGTGCGGGATGCGCATGGCCATCGAAGTGGCGCTGATGGGAGGGAAGGCCGTTGTGGTAGAGAAGAGAGACCGGTTCTCTCGGAATAATGTCCTTCACCTTTGGAACTACCTCATCTCTGATCTGAAGAACCTTGGTGCAAAGAAATTCTTTGGCAAATTTTGTGCTGGTTCCATTGAACACATCAGTAGGTATACATGGTATAGCAACTGGTTGCACTGAACACATCAGTAGGTATACATGGTATAGCAACTGGTTGCACTGAACACATCAGTAGGTATACATGCTATAGCAACTGGCTGCACTGAACACATCAGTAGGTACACATGGTATAGCAACTGGTTGCACTGAACACATCAGTAGGTATACATGGTATAGCAACTGGTTGCACTGAACACATCAGCAGGTATACATGGTATAGCAACTGGTTGCACTGAACACATCAGTAGGTAGACATGGTATAGCAACTGGTTGCACTGAACACATCAGTAGTTATACATGGTATAGCAACTGGTTGCACTGAACACATCAGTAGTTATACATGGTATAGCAACTGGTTGCACTGAACACATCAGTAGTTATACATGGTATAGCAATTGGCTGCACTGAACACATCAGTAGGTATACATGGTATAGCAACTGGTTGCACTGAATACATCAGTAGGTAACTAACTGGCTGTAGTCAGAAAATATTGAAATCCTGTAAAGTCACAAATTAATAGGGTCAGAAATTGTTTTTCGTTAGTCGTTGGCTCAAGATATCACGGACCATTTGTCGTCAACAGTGAACAGAAATCAAAACCAATGATGAATCAATACCACTGTATGTGTATTTTGAATGACAATACTTGCCTTGAAAATATATACTTTGTCAAACAATTTGGAAAACTTACATATCCAATATTTCGTTTGTTTCAAACGCACAGCTAATCACATAAACATATGTGATATATCTGTTTAAGTTTAAGCCCTTAGATTCATGAGCCACTGACGTACAGGTTCTTCCTCCCTGATTTACAATGGTTTCACTATGTAGTACGTGCTGTAGCTCTGTTATCCCAGCACTATACAGTGGTGTTTCCGACAGGTATCCGCCAGTTGCAGTGTATCCTCATGAAGGTGGCGCTACTGTTGGGTGTGGAGGTCCATGTCAACGTAGCGTTTGAGGAACTCATCGAACCGCCAGAAGATCAGTCAAGTCGTGAGTAATTAATCTTATTGGTTATTAGCTACTGCAGTGCCTGATTCATACTCCTTTGTGTGAAGATGTCTGTATGATGAGGTTTGGGGTTAGAGGGGTAGTGGGTGGTTGACGTGTTGCCTGGTCAGGCCGAGACTAGCATCAGCACACTCGTACATGTCTGGTATGCCCTTGGGATATGGCAGGAATATGGCTAAAAGCAGATCAAACCCTTCGCGTTCACTCCCTCACTCCCACCCTCACTTTATAAGTCAATTCTTATAAATATATTTGTCAACAATAATAACTTCACAGACTGCATATTTAATCATTAACAGACTAAAAAAAGTAGAAATACAAAATCAGAGACATTGTTCAGAGCAGTAACGCAACGCCAGCCCCACCCATTCTTTTATCAACCAATCAAGAAACAGTAGGCCGAAAATGAGCATGGCCTATGCTTTTCTTTTTGGTGTAGGGGGTGGTTATGGAAACAGAAATCCCTAAAATAATGCTTGGGATAGCCAATCAAATACGATGGAATAACTTGCAGTTTAGTTATGTTTTCATGAAGCAGAATGTACAGCATAAGTGTTCCTAAACAAAATGTAACGTATTCGACATAATAAGCACCCAGGGCGCTCTCAAAATTAGAAATGGGGGGCTCTTATTAGAATATTGGGAGCACGGGTGGCCCAGTCGTCTAAGGCGCCGCGATTCGCTGTGCAGAGTTGCGTCCCTTGGGCACGCCAGAAACCTATGATTGTGGGTTCGAATCTCGGTTCGCCCCGATTATGTTTCTAGGTTTGTCAGCACCATACCCGTGCTCGTGGGTTTCACCGAAGTGGTAAACGTCTGCGACCTGCATCACTTCGGGCTTTCCTCCCACATTAAGCTGACACGCCGCGATATAACTGGAATACTGTTAAAAGCGGCGTTAAACCTAACTCACTCACTCACTCACTATTAGAATATTATTTTGGTGAAAAACAACAGAGTTCAAAGAGCGTAAATTTCGTGGTTTATGCTGAAATGTTTATAAACGACAGATATATTTTTCCAGAATTTAATTGCCCATAATTAAGGGTGCATATAACAAACGTATTATGCACGAATAAATAACCTTGTGTACATTTATCAATCAGAAGGGGTGCTAATTGGGATTGTTCACTAGCCAGTATATTAGCAAATATCGCCGTGGGCGCTTATTAGAGCGGGGCGCTTATTACGTGGAATACGGTATTTGTGTCCAATGTAGAACCTGGGAGTTGGACTGCACGTCACATTGCATCAGTAAAGCAAGGTCCGGGAAACCCTGTGTGTTGGTACACTTGTTAGGTAGCATGCCCTCGTATTTGTCTGGTTTTGTTCCTACTGTAGGACCCTGTACAACAGTCATCAGTGACATGTAACCCGTGAAGATCAGGGGTAAAATAGGTCTTCTGCAACCCATGCTTGCCATAAGAGGCGACTATGCTTGTCGTAAGAGACGACTAACTGGATTGGGTGGTCAGGCTCACTGACTTTGTTGATACATGTCATCGTATCCAAATTGCCTAGATCGATGCTCATGATATCAATCACTGGATTGCCTGGTCCAGACTCAATTATTTACAGACTGCTATCATATAGCTGAAATATTGCAGAGTGTGACGTTAAACAACAAACAAACAGATATGTAACCATGGTAACTAAGTGATGCCTCCTGCTTACAGCGATGGGATGGCGCTGCCGTGTGACCCCTAGCAACCACCCGGTGTCGGAATACCAGTTTGATGTCCTCATTGGCGCCGATGGCAAGAGAAACACAGTGCCAGGTACAGTTATCTCCCCTCTGCTAGATACTGGAGTCCATTTCTCTTTGTGTTCAAACTTATTACTTTAGAATCTCGGTGGAAACACCGTAATCCCCCACATACCACAATCTAGTCAATGTGAACCTCAGTCTTCACTTGTCCAGGGTAGCATGTCCATTATGACAAATACCCTGGACCCATTTGCCAGCAAAGTTTATTTTGAGTTTGAAATGACACTACATTAATAAGAGCCATCCAATAAAATCACTTGATTTTGGTTACAGATTTCTGTTTTAATGTTATGTGTCAAATACACCTGGTAGCATTACCTCCCCTTGTCTAATACTCAGAAAGACATCTTTCTCAGCCAGAATTTCATTCATATTTGTAAAAATGATCAAATAAACTATTAAATGCTTGGTAAAAGGCCAGTAATTTTGAATGTAGATTTATGCTGAACATCTCTTTTGGAAGAATCATTTTGATTGGTTGTCGAGTTCAAGTTCACCAGCAACGGGAATTCTGTGCTAGGTTAGCGATATAGGAGATGGAGCTGGTCATGTCAGTTCCACAACATGGGTCAATGGCGTGTGGATCCATGTACATCCAGATGGAATGGAGACACCATAAGACACTGGACAATCGTGGTTGCGGGGGTTAAGCAGGGACACTGTCTGTTCCAGGTTTCAAGAGGAAAGAGTTTCGTGGAAAGCTGGCTATAGCCATCACCGCCAACTTCATCAACCGCAACTCGAATGCGGAGGCACGGGTGGAGGAGATCAGTGGCGTGGCGTTCATCTTCAACCAAAAGTTCTTCCTGGACCTGAAGGAGAAGACCTCCATCGACCTGGAGAACATCGTGTACTACAAGGACGAGACCCACTACTTTGTGATGACGGCCAAGAAGGCCAGTCTGCTGGAGAAGGGCGTGCTCAAAGAGGTGAGGGGAGTCTCCCAGTTTCCCCATTCTGTTGGATGATGATGAACAAATGAGTTAAATATCACCATAAGGGGACCGAGTCAAGAGAAAAGGGCAGACTCAGCAAATTTGATTTAGCCCTAAAACAGTCGTGTATTTTCAATTTTATGATTTTGGTCAGTTGAGCACTTAACGATAATCTAATTACACAGAGCCAGTGTCTCCATGTTACATCTGGCACCTGGTATTGGAGTTGGGGTTGGTATATTTTTTTTTAAATGTTGTAAATACTCAGTCTAAATTTAGATTTCCAAAACAATTTTATTGCATCAGTTATGACTCTTATCAGAAACTTTTCCTAGTATTTCAGGAAATTATTATGTCGAATTCTCAGGAATTACGCATCATGTAAAACCAGCTGATGACCTACTTCCTCTTGCAGGACTACAATGACACTGTGCAGCTCCTGTCCCGAGAGAACGTAGACCAGGATGCATTGCTGACCTATGCAAAAGAGGCGGCTGACTTCTCCACCAATCACCAGCTTCCATGTCTGGACTACGCTGTCAATCACTACGGCCAGGCCGATATAGCCATGTTTGACTTCACGTCCATGTTTGCGGCAGAAAATGCCTGTCGAGCCCTGGAGAGGCATGGTCACAAACTTGCGATCGCAATTGTCGGGGACAGCTTACTGGAGGTAAAAGTGTTTGATAGACATTACTTAGAAGTTCACGGATGACAAAGTAGACACAATTTGTCAAGTAAGGACAATGGTTTAAGGATCTATACCAAAACGTCGCCTTTACAGTAAATAAACAAGTTGTTGTCCATAAATTGTGTTTACTTTTGTCATAGGAAAAGGTTTTGTTATTGTTGAGGTATGTAATTGGTACTTTGTATGGAGGACTCTCATCTCAAAGCAAACAGTGTGGTGACATAACTATAGGCAGATAACTTTAAACACACTTCAGCCGCATGGTGTGATGTATTTTCACGAATGACACATAATTTGCATTATGAAAGAAACAACGTTACGAAAAAAAAAATCTTTTTATTAGGCTATCAGATTATTAAGGCATTAAAATGTCTTAAAAAAGGTCACATTTTGATGGATTGATGTGTAAAATTGAAGTGAAAGAGGAAAGACACAATTGAGCGTCCAAAATGGTGTTCATGATATAACATCTGATCATATGTCCGTCTCTCACAGCCCTTCTGGCCGACTGGGTCTGGATGTGCAAGGGGCTTCCTTGGTGTGTTTGACGCAGCCTGGATGATCAAGAGCTGGGCGTCAGGCAAGATGTCCCCCATTGAGGTGATCGCAGAGAGGGAGAGTATCTACCAGCTCCTGTCACAGACCACGCCCGAGAATCTCCACAAGAACCATGGCCAGTACTCTATCGATCCAAACACAAGGTCAGTGGGAGGGGAGGAGGTAGATGAATCTTACTTCAGAATCCTACTGGCAATTGACTAGTTGTAGGTTTGAGTTTTCTCATGCTGATGTTTCCATGGAAACTCTATTTCAGGTACCCCAACCTGAACCTGAAGAACCGCCTGAAACTGGCCCAGGTGAAGCACCTGTACGACGGCCCTCTTGACAATCTCCTCATAGAGGAGGCAGTGGATGATGCTGGGCCTGCCAAGCGGTCGCGCATCTGTGGCACAACCGTCAACAGTAAGTCAGATACTCGGGTTAAATAAATCCCTACTCTAGCACTCACTCATTTATTCTTGTTGTATTGATGTTAGAGCTGCGTTCTTTTCATTGTCACGCAAAGTAGGGTCCACTGTAGTATGAACATGCCTTCTTTTTGCCTAACGTCAGGCCATGATCAATAACGTTGCCATATGACATCATAGTTAAATTGCATACTTGTATAAACAAACATGCCATCTGGCTTTTATGCCTTCAATGGCTCACAAAAAATTCTCTCACCGAAGTTGACGGAATCGATGACCAAGGTCAAATGACGTCATACCACCTGCATTGACGTAAGCCATTGTTGATGATATGTTTCTTGGCCAGTGTCACACTGACCTCTGCTGTGTTCCTCGTGTGAATAACAACTGCTTACTGTTCATTGTGTTGATGTCGGGACACTCATGCTGAGGGCAAAGTCTGTCCATCTGGGCCATAATAACGGTAATGCTCGGTTACTTAATAGCACGCCTGATAAATGGCGTTACATTTATAATGGCTGCCCACGAAAGAGCTGTGACATGCTGCCTTTCATTATGTGACTGTCATGGCAAGTGTACCTAATTGTCTACATTTCACCCCCTGTATACTTGATGCTTGCAGATGATCTGATAGACAGCTATTCTCTCCTGCGATGGTGTCAGCGGGTACTCAACACGGGCAGGTTCCGCAACGTTCACGTGGTGGACTTTGCTGGATCGTGGAGGAACGGCCTTGCATTCTGTGCCTTAATACATGCCTTCAGGCCGACACTGCTGTAAGTACCAGCCTGGGAGCAGTCACCAGGGAGGGGTTGTACAAAGCAGTCTTAGCTCTAAGGTGATCCACACCTTAACATAGACTTACGACAGTTGTAGCGCTAAGGTGATCCACACCTTAACATAGACTTACAACAGTCGTAGCGCTAAGGTGATCCACACCTTAACATAGACTTACAACAGTTGTAGCTCTAGGTGATCCATACCTTAACATAGACTTACGACAGTCGTAGCTCTAAGGTGATCCATACCTTAACATAGACTTACGACAGTCGTAGCGCTAAGGTGATCCACACCTTAACATAGACTTACGACAGTCTTAGCTCTAAGGTGATCCACACCTTAACATAGACTTATGACAGTCTTAGCTCTAAGGTGATCCACACCTTAACATAGACTTACGACAGTCGTAGCGCTAAGGTGATCCATACCTTAACATAGACTTACGACAGTTGTAGCTCTGGGGTGATCCATACCTTAACATAGACTTACGACAGTGGTATCTCTAAGGTGATCCATACCTTAACATAGACTTACAACAGTTGTAGCTCTGGGGTGATCCATACCTTAACATAGACTTACAACAGTTGTAGCTCTAAGGTGATCCACACCTTAACATAGACTTACGACAATCGTAGCGCTAAGGTGATCCACACCTTAACATAGACTTACAACAGTCTTAGCTCTAAGGTGATCCACACCTTAACATAGACTTACGACAGTCGTAGCGCTAAGGTGATCCATACCTTAACATAGACTTACGACAGTTGTAGCTCTGGGGTGATCCATACCTTAACATAGACTTACGACAGTTGTAGCTCTGGGGTGATCCATACCTTAACATAGACTTACGACAGTGGTATCTCTAAGGTGATCCATACCTTAACATAGACTTACAACAGTTGTAGCTCTGGGGTGATCCATACCTTAACATAGACTTACGACAGTTGTAGCTCTGGGGTGATCCATACCTTAACATAGACTTACGACAGTGGTATCTCTAAGGTGATCCATACCTTAACATAGACTTACAACAGTTGTAGCTCTGGGGTGATCCATACCTTAACATAGACTTACAACAGTTGTAGCTCTAAGGTGATCCACACCTTAACATAGACTTACAACAGTCGTAGCTCTAAGGTGATCCATACCTTAACATAGACTTATGACAGTCGTAGCTCTAAGGTGATCCATACCTTAACATAGACTTACGACAGTCGTAGCTCTGGGGTGATCCATACCTTAACATAGACTTAAGATAGCCGTAGCGCTAAGGTGATCCATACCTTAACATAGACCTACAACAGTTGTAGCTCTAAAGTGATCCATACCTTAACATAGACTTATGACAGTTGTAGCTCTGGGGTGATCCATACCTTAACATAGACTTATGACAGTTGTAGCTCTAAGGTGATCCATACCTTAACATAGACTTACAACAGTCATAGCTCTAAGGTGATCCATACCTTAACATAGACTTATGACAGTCTTAGCTCTAAGGTGATCCATACCTTAACATAGACTTACGACAGTCGTAGCTCTAAGGTGATCCATACCTTAACATAGACTTACGACAGTGGTATCTCTAAGGTGATCCATACCTTAACATAGACTTACAACAGTCATAGCTCTAAGGTGATCCATACCTTAACATAGACTTATGACAGTCTTAGCTCTAAGGTGATCCATACCTTAACATAGACTTACGACAGTCGTAGCTCTGGGGTGATCCATACCTTAACATAGACTTAAGATAGCTGTAGCGCTAAGGTGATCCATACCTTAACATAGACTTATGACAGTTGTAGCTCTGGGGTGATCCATACCTTAACATAGACTTACAACAGTCGTAGCTCTAAGGTGATCCGTACCTTAACATAGACTTATGACAGTCGTAGCTCTAAGGTGATCCATACCTTAACATAGACTTATGACAGTCGTAGCTCTAAGGTGATCCAGACCTTAACATAGACTTACAACAGTCGTAGCTCTAAGGTGATCCACACCTTAACATTGACTTACAACAGTCGTAGCTCTAAGGTGATCCATACCTTAACATAGACTTATGACAGTCGTAGCTCTAAGGTGATCCATACCTTAACATAGACTTACGACAGTCATAGCTCTAAGGTGATCTATACCTTAACATAGACTTACAACAGTCGTAGCTCTGGGGTGATCCATACCTTAACATAGACTTACGACAGTCGTAGCTCTAAGGTGATCCATACCTTAACATAGACTGACAACAGTCGTAGCTCTGGGGTGATCCATACCTTAACATAGACTTACGACAGTCGTAGCTCTAAGGTGATCCATACCTTAACATAGACTTACAACAGTCATAGCTCTTAGGTGACATTTTTTTCAAGAAATATTTACTTGCATAAAATATCAAATTGTTGATGCACCGGTCATGTGACACAATCTACAGGGAACTAATTGTTGATGCACCGGTCACGTGTCACATTACTCTGTTTCACGTGAAATTGTGCTTCTGTACCCATCAATAACTCCACAGCTTCAGCCCAAGTTGCAATCTGTGTGTGCTGATGTCATTATTCCCTTCAGTTATCCCCATCAATCACCCAAGATTCAGGTAAGCTTGGTGTCCTCACATGTTTCTTTGTGTGTTGCAGGGACTTCAATCTCTTGATGGAGAGTGACGTGGCCAAGAACAATCAACTGGTAAGTTTCAAGTGAATCTGGGGCGGTTGGTAGCCTAGTGGTTAAAGCGTTCGCTCATCATGCCGGGTTCGATTCCCAAGATGGGTACAATGTGTGAAGCCCATTTCTGGTGTCACGTGCTGTGATATTGCTGGAATATTGCTAAAAGCAGCGTAAAACCCTACTCACTCACTCGCTCAAATAAACCTACGACGCTTGTAACATTTTGTTACTGGCAACCGCACTGCAAGTTTATTAATGACCTATTGTTTATCACTGAAAGGTTAAGGATAGTGAATTTCCAATGATCAAACATGACTGAGATAGAGAACTTGTCCTGACTCAGAGTAAGTGGTGGTGCCATGCTTTCATTTGATTGATCGTGTGATCATTTTGATAGAAACACTGATAATACTGTTAATAATATATTATTACATTTTTTTATGATAATACAGATACTCATGCTAATAATACCAAACATATGGATGATAATGAAAAAATATATTAATATTCCAATTATTTAATAATACTTTTGATGATAATAATATGATAAGGCAAATGATAAGGATGATGACAGTTATGATACTGGTTCTGTCTGTAGGCCTTTGATGTAGCTGAGAAGGATCTTGGCGTGCCCCCGGTGATGACTGGCGAGGACATGGCCAAGTCCCAAATCCCTGACAAGCTGACACTGGTGTCCTACATCTCACAGCTCTACGCCATCTTCCGCAAGGAGCCATTGCCCACAGGTCAGTCCCCCACGGCTAGCCTGCTCCCACTGCATGCTGGGATTACTGGCGCAACCTTTATGTCCTGCTTGATATGTCTGAAAAACCCGGTAGGGATTCCGGGTTAGAATTGGTCACCATTTATCCTATGCTGGTCGTAAGAGGTGACCAAAAGAATCAGGTGGTCAGGCTCATGACTTGGTTGACAGCGTGTCCTCCTACCTCCACAGCGTGGAATGTTGCTCACAATGGCTAGCCTGGCCCCATTGCATGCTGGGATTACTAGCGCAACTTTCATGTCTCGGTTGAAAGAGATTGGGGGATTTGCTCTTGTAAGAGAATGGGTTTGGATCATTTTATTTAAAAATATACAATTATAGAAACTTTATGTGTGTGTCTGATCAGATTTTTCATTTGAGGTTTTTGGTATTTCCTTGCTCCAGTTTTTATGCATAGATTGTCCTTTACTAACGAACAGGAGAAACTCAAGGGGGATTCTCATACTAACCTACACCTGCTTTGCAGGGGCACGGGTGGCCCAGTCTTCTAAGGTGCCGTGATTTGCTGTGCGGAGTTGCGTCCCTTGGGCACACCAGAAACCTATGATTGTGGGTTCGAATCCCGGTTCCCCTGATTATGTTTCTAGGATTGTCAGCACCATACCCGTGCTCGTGGGTTTCACTGAAGTGGTAAACGTCTGAGACCTGCATCACTTCGGGTTTTCCTCCCACATTTATCTGACACGCCGTGATATAACTGGAATACTGTTAAAAGCGGCATTAAACCGAACTCACTCACTCACTACACCTGCTTTGCATGAAAACTTGCATGAGCTTTTCTTTTTAACTTTGCCAGTTGACGCAAACTTGATATTCTGTCAGCAAACTGGTTGTTATGTCCGCAAGGCAGAACCAGAAGATGGGGAGGTGAGTACCATCAAAGTGGAAGACAATCCTTTCTACGGCAACCGCTTGGCAGCAGTCAGAACCAGCAACCAGTCAACGCCTGCCATGCTGCGGTCAGACAGTCAGCTGAGCTACGACCGCCCCGGAATACCAGACTGGGTGAGGTACGCTGCCAGTCAGGCCTCCGCGTCCGAAGGTTCAAGTGTCAGTGACACCGAGTCCGACAGCACGACGGCTGACGGCAGCATCACAGTGTGGAAGAAGAGAGGTCGAAGGAAAACATGCAGCTCGGGCAACTCTGATGATGAGGTAAAGAGACCAGCTGACAAAACATTTGTAAAAGATTGGGTGAAGAAAAGTTCCAGAAGGTGGAGTGACAGCTCCGATCACACCAGTACTGATGATGAACAGGATAGACCAATCAGTGTTAAGGCCTTGGCCAAGTTTTATGATGGACCCAGGGGATATTCGGTGTCACATCGGCCTCGAAGCAAGAAGGTTTCAGCTAAGAGAGAGGTAAAACCTGAGTGTGTTGAAACATCATCTGACGTTCTGGCCAACTTATCCGAGACCCAGATAGGGAATGGGGCAGTTATTCTGGATGACAGTGCATTCAAGACGTTCACTCAAGATGATATGGATCAGTCTAACCCACAGTTTACAATGGACGGCACCATACTGACAGGGGATGATTTGTTTAGGACTCTGACACAAGGAGATGACTTGAAAGTTGGGGCTGATGATGACCCATCGGATCCAGCTCCATTTCCTCTCAAAGAGGCAAAACCTGGTGATATAAGTGTCACAAGGACAGAAGAAGACGTACAGGAAGCTAAGACTGAATCTGCAGTCCAATCACTCGATATTGATCTTCTGAAAGAAGAATGTTCTGGGGATGATAAAGCTCTAAAGAGACAAGTAGATGTTGAAATGCAGGATGCTAAGTTTGATAGTGATCCCTCCAAGCTTACCTCGCCATGGGATGACAGTTCATGCAAGGAGGAATGTTCTGGTGAAACTCTTGCTCTGACAAAAGAAGCAACATCTGATGTTGATATGCGGGAGACGAGGACTGATTGTGATCCTTCCAGTGTTGCTCCACTGCCACGTGTCAACCTTCCCAAGGAGGAAGATGTTGAAGCCAGGACCAAATCTTCAGAGGATGAGAAAATGGCAGCAGTGGACATGAAAGGTGGCATGAGGAGGTTCGCGGGTGATGACAGTGCTCCTCCTGAGGATGAGGAAAATGCGGATGTGGACTCCTCCGACGAGGAGACAGTTGTTCCATTGGACTTTAAGTCCCTTAAAAAGAAGTTTTCTGGTGATGCAAGTAGGACCCCTGAAGAAACACTGCGTGGAAAAAGAAGAGCGAAGAGTGGTTCCCAACAGCCAGATGTCAGGAGACAGGTCAAGAATGTGGTTCCTCGTTACAGGCACTCGTACACAGGAGGGAAGGCACCATTGCCAGAACCTGCTTCCAGCTCTGAGTCATCCACAGATGATGCCATTGACATGGCAAGTGCAAAAGAAGCATTAAAACAAGAAAAATATACTGGTTCTGAATTCAAAGGCCATGGAGCCACTCAAGCTACAGAACAGAGCGTAGAGTCACTCTCATCCACCAGTAACACATCATCAACTGACACTGTTTTAGAAAATACAGATGTGGATATGGAACATAAAAGTGACCATGTAGAATCTGCTTCCATTGACTTCAGAGCTTCTAAAAGAAAGTTCCTGGAAGCAGCTGGGAAAGACAGCAAGAAAGTGGATCGCAGGAGTTCTTTCCGATCTCCCCAGTATCCGCAGGGGAATAGCTACATGGACAGGCTGAAGGAAAGCCATCCACAGGCAGCCGACAAGATGGCTCTGGGGCACGGAGAGAGCCATCCACGGGCTGCCGACAAGATGGCTCTGGGGCATGGAGAGAGCCATCCACAGGCTGCTGACAAGATGGCTCTGGGGCATGGAGAGAGCCATCCACAGGCTGCTGACAAGATGGCTCTGGGGCATGGAGAGAGCCATCCACAGGCTGCTGACAAGATGGCTCTGGGGCATGGAGAGAGCCATCCACAGGCTGCCGACAAGATGGCTCTGGGGCACGGAGAGAGCCATCCACGGGCTGCCGACAAGATGGCTCTGGGGCATGGAGAGAGCCATCCACAGGCTGCTGACAAGATGGCTCTGGGGCATGGAGAGAGCCATCCACAGGCTGCTGACAAGATGGCTCTGGGGCATGGAGAGAGCCATCCACAGGCTGCTGACAAGATGGCTCTGGGGCATGGAGAGAGCCATCCACAGGCTGCTGACAAGATGGCTCTGGGGCATGGAGAGAGCCATCCACAGGCTGCTGACAAGATGGCTCTGGGGCATGGAGAGAGGAAGGAAGTTTGTATTAAGGATGACAGGGAGGAAAGCAAGGGTCACAAAGGAATGGAGGTGCACATGGTAGGAGGTGGATCAGAAACACCGGAGAGACGTGTTGAAGCTGGATCAGACACGCAGCCAGATGATGGTGGAGATGAAAGGAAATTAGAGTTTATTATTCCAGGTGAATATCGTAGTCAAGGTGGTGTTCATTTTGATGGAACGTTCTCACAGCTTGAGACAGAATCATCAACTGATATTGTTGTGCCTGTAACGGAGGATTCAGTGGCGGAAATAGATGCACTTGAAAGCCAAGAACCCTGTGTGAAGCAGAGGAATGATGAAGGTGAAAACACAGGGAGTAAGACGGATGCAAGTGATGATGATACAGAGGACAAGTTTTATGATGCTGTAGAGTTGTCAACACAAGACAAGAACAACACGCTGACAGATGCCACGCTCTGCGAGGCGCTGTACCAGACAGCCTATGAAGCACCTCCAGATGACAGTGGGGTGTCAGACAAGGACAACACACTGACTGATGCCACGCTCTGCGAGGCGCTGTACCAGACAGCCTATGAAGCACCTCCAAATGACAGTGGGGTGTCAGACAAGGACAACACACTGACTGATGCCACGCTCTGCGAGGCGCTGTACCAGACAGCCTATGAAGCACCTCCAGATGACAGTGGGGTGTCAAAGTTCAGTCGTGATGCATTGTGTGATGATGATGATGATGATGATGAAGTATTTGCAACAGCTGTAGGTACCCAGCTTGCTTCACGGCTGAATCACGTGTCTGTGTCTGAGGACATGGACTGTTAGAAGAAACAAAGGATCCACTCGGCCGACAGATGATAGCAGAGGGCATCTTATTCACACTCAAGATCATGTCGTGTTGTACCTGTTGCATCGATGCTGTCTCAGTCATGTTATTTGATATAGTGTTAGATATAATGAGGCTTTAATTCGCATATGCCAAAACACTAGAATGGCTTGTGTTGGGTATTGGTTGAATTGTCCGAACACCCCTCTCTTCACTCAGTACCAGTGTTAGTATAAACGGCTGACTTGCGGCACGGTCACATTTTAGCCATCTGTCTAGTTTTTTCTGATTGTTTTTATATTTACAATCAATATTCAACTGACATAATCAGAGAATACAATAATTATAGTTTAAATGTATTTTTATGTGCAAGACTGCTTTATCTTTGTTAGATTAAAAAATATGAAAGAATGACTGCAAACATAGTAAAATCGTAAAAAAGATTGGTAAATATTAACTTTTCAAAATAATAATTAATCAAGTGCATTTTGTTTAGACTCTGGTCACTGCAGGCCTCTAGTAAAGAGGACGAAGCATTCTATAAATACATACATACCCGTTATTATTAACATACGATCCATCATGCTCTTTTAACAATATTTATTTTTGTCAATAACAATGACTGTATGCCATATAGAAAAATAGACATGTTTGGCCCAGTAGTCTCCAAAGTTAAGGCACAGGCTGCTACATTTGTCTTTAACATGAGGATCGGGGTGTTGTCTGGTGCTTGATCGTGAATGTTAGGTGTACTAATGCCAACAGGAAATAATAGCTACGGAGTATATTGTTTTACTGTGGGCATTAATGGACTCCACCGTCGTGAATCAGAATGAATGTTAGGTGTACTAATGCCAACAGGAAATAATAGCTACGGAGTATATTGTTTTACTGTGGGCATTAATGGACTCCACCGTCGTGAATCAGAATGAATGTTAGGTGTACTAATGCCAACAGGAAATAATAGCTACGGAGTATATTGTTTTACTGTGGGCATTAATGGACTCCACCGTCGTGAATCAGAATGAATGTTAGGTGTACTAATGCCTACAGGAAATAATAGCTACGGAGTATATTGTTTTACTGTGGGCATTAATGGACTCCACCGTCGTGAATCAGAATGAATGTTAGGTGTACTAATGCCTACAGGAAATAATAGCTACAGAGTATATTGTTTTACTGTGGGCATTAATGGACTCCACCATCGTGAATCAGAATGAATGTGGGAATCATCCTAACACTGAGCAATTACACCGTAATTGTTGCACAAGAACACTTTCTGTGCCGGTGTCCTACCTGTGACACTGGTTATAATGGAGTGCTGTATGTGTCATGGGTCAGAGACAAACACATGCTGCATGTCCTCCAGGTCAATGAACTTGTGTCAGGTGGGATACACATGTGTGACAATCAGTCGTCACATGTTAGATAGGATTCCTGCGTCATGGTAAACCTTGAAGTCAGGATGTCAGGGGATTCCGGGTTACAAAAGATCTGCAGGTAGTGTTAGAAACTAACAGTTTTAGTCCACTGGTCCTTATAATGAGAACATGTAGCGACAGCCTTTAAAATGACAGTTTACTAGTACTTATGATACCTTAACTACTGGGCAGTTTGGCAAGGACAACAGGACAAGTGCGAATTTGTAACACTGCCAGCATCTGCTGGGAGTAAGAGTGAGTGAGTATGGTTTTACGCCGCTTTTAGCAATATTCCAGCAATATCACGGCAGGGGACACCAGAAATGGGCTTCACACATTGTACCCATGTCGGGAATCGAACCCGGGTCTTCGGTGTGACGAGCGAATGCTTTAACCACTAGGCTACATGACCGCCCCGCTGGGAGTAAGAAGCGACCACATGGATTGGGTGGCTGGCTTGGTGATTGCGTGTCATCGTACCTTGACGGCGTGGATCGTTGTTCACAATATCAATCATTGGATTGTCTGGCCCAGACTTGATTATTCTCAGGCCACCGTCATATAGCTTCAATATTGCTGAGTAAGGGGTTTAACAACAAACAAATATAATGTCATGTCAACTGATGATTGAAGGCAGTTTCTATTGCTTGTACCTACTGTATAGTTGGTTAGTGGTAAGGGGAATGGCTTTGCACAGATATTGTACTTATAGTGTACAAATGGATGATATTGCTTTCAATAAGAATAATTTGCAACATATAATGATTCTTATGAATTTATAGTTAAGTTTTTGGCAATTTTTTATATTTTTGTTTGATAAATTAGATTTGTAGTCATTTTTTTATGTCATCTACTTTTACATCTCTTTTAGTGGTATGGTGTATGCTTAGCCTGCTCACTCTTGCTCTTACAGATATATGCTTAGGCTGAGGTGTTGGCCATTTCCCATGTCACACTACACCAGTGGTATGGTATACATTATACTACACCAGTGATATATGGTATATGTTATACCACACATGTGGTATGTTATATGTTATGCTACACCAGTGGTATGGTATACATTATACTACACCAGTGATATATGGTATATGTTATACCACACATGTGGTATGTTATATGTTATACTACACCAGTGATATATGGTATATGTTATACCACACCAGTGGTATGTTATATGTTATACTACACCAGTGATATATGGTATATGTTATACTACACCAGTGATATATGGTATTTGTTATATGACTGTGGTCAGCAATAAACTGAGTTGTTTGTGACTGTGTGTTGTGTTGTGTGTTGGGATTCATGGCCAGCTGGATACTCAGGAAACAAAACAAGGAACTCAGCGTGCTGGTCCGGGGTGTTCACATGCAGGAGTTGACCTCATCTTCATACTATGTACTTCAATAGAGAGATACGTCTAATGTTGGCTACTCAAGGACCCCAGGCATCAAGTTATCCCTTGCACAAAATACTCAATAACACCTTTGCATGAAATACCCAATAACACCCCTTGCATTAAATACCATGTAACACTCTTGCATAATATACTAAATAACACCCCTTCCATGAAATACCCAATAACACCCCTTGCATGAAATAAACTTGCGTTTAATACTATATAACACCCTTGCATGAAATACTCAATAACACCCCTTGCATGAAATACTCAATAACACCCCTTGCATGAAATACTCAATAACACCCCTTTCATGAAATACTCAATAGCACCCCTTGCATGAAATACTCAATAACACCCCTTGCATGAAATACTCAATAACACCCCTTGCATGAAATACTCAATAACACCCCTTGCATGAAATACTCAATAACATCCCTTGCATGAAATACTCAATAACACCCCTTGCATGAAATACTATATAACACCCTTGCATGAAATGCTACCCCGGTATATAACACCCTTGCATGAAATACTATGTAACACCCCTTGCATGAAATACTCAATAACACTCTTGCATCAAATACTCAATATCACCCTTGCATGAAATACTATATAACTACCCCTTGCATGATATACTCAATAACACTCTTGCATCAAATACTCAATAACACCCCTTGCATGAAATACTCAATAACACTCTTGCATGAAATACTCAATAACATCCTTGCATGAAATACTCAATAGCACCCCTTGCATGAAATAACACCCTGGTATCAAATTGTCAACCCCCTGGTATCAAATACTTTAACACCCTTTCACCAAATGCTCAATAACACCCTGGTATCAATTAATAACACCCTTTCATCAAATAATCAATAAAGCCCTTTCATCAAATACTCAATAACACTTGGCATGAAATGCTCAGTAATGTCTGGTAGACAAGAAACTATAGCAGTGAATACAGATGTACAACTATGACAGCCTGCGGAAAGCAAGCATTCTGACAATGTTGCTAAACCAGAAAACAAAAACTGCATTTGTATCGCATAAACCTTATCTGATAAAATCACTTAAAAAGGTCTAGTTTTGTGCTACATATATTCAGTGTTAAGTACATATATCCCCTATATAAAAGCATACTTCCACATGAATATCTTTCACTGAAGTTACACAAGTTGTACGTCTCATAGAGGGCCATCAGTGTCAGACTGATCAGCCCAGAGATGTGCTTGAAGTCACAGTGTGACACGTCTCATAGAGGGCCATCAGTGTCAGACTGATCAGCCCAGACATGTGCTTGAAGTCACAGCGTGACACGTCTCATAGAGGGCCATCAGTGTCAGACTGATCAGCCCAGAGATGTGCTTGAAGTCACAGCATGACACGTCTCATAGAGGGCCATCAGTGTCAGACTGATCCGCCCAGAGATGTGCTTGAAGTCACAGCGTGACACGTCTCATAGAGGGCCATCAGTGTCAGACTGATCAGCCCAGAGATGTGCTTGAAGTCACTGTGTGACACGTCTCATAGAGGGCCATCAGTGTCAGACTGATCAGCCCAGAGATGTGCTTGAAGTCACAGCATGACACGTCTCATAGAGGGCCATCAGTGTCAGACTGATCCGCCCAGAGATGTGCTTGAAGTCACAGCGTGACACGTCTCATAGAGGGCCATCAGTGTCAGACTGATCAGCCCAGAGATGTGCTTGAAGTCACTGTGTGACACGTCTCATAGAGGGCCATCAGTGTCAGAGTGATCCGCCCAGAGATGTGCTTGAAGTCACAGCGTGACACGTCTCATAGAGGGCCATCAGTGTCAGACTGATCAGCCCAGAGATGTGCTTGAAGTCACAGTGTGACACGTCTCATAGAGGGCCATCAGTGTCAGACTGATCAGCCCAGAGATGTGCTTGAAGTCACAGCATGACACGTCTCATAGAGGGCCATCAGTGTCAGACTGATCCGCCCAGAGATGTGCTTGAAGTCACAGCGTGACACGTCTCATAGAGGGCCATCAGTGTCAGACTGATCAGCCCAGAGATGTGCTTGAAGTCACAGTGTGACACGTCTCATAGAGGGCCATCAGTGTCAGACTGATCAGCCCAGAGATGTGCTTGAAGTCACAGCGTGACACGTCTCATAGAGGGCCATCAGTGTCAGACTGATCAGCACAGAGATGTGCTTGAAGTCACAGCATGACACGTCTCATAGAGGGCCATCAGTGTCAGATTGATCAGCACAGAGATGTGCTTGAAGTCACAGCATGACACGTCTCATAGAGGGCCATCAGTGTCAGACTGATCAGCCCAGAGATGTGCTTGAAGTCACAGTGTGACACGTCTCATAGAGGGCCATCAGTGTCAGACTGATCAGCACAGAGATGTGCTTGAAGTCACAGCATGACACGTCTCATAGAGGGCCATCAGTGTCAGATTGATCAGCACAGAGATGTGCTTGAAGTCACAGCATGACACGTCTCATAGAGGGCCATCAGTGTCAGACTGATCCGCCCAGAGATGTGCTTGAAGTCACAGCGTGACACGTCTCATAGAGGGCCATCAGTGTCAGACTGATCAGCCCAGAGATGTGCTTGAAGTCACAGCGTGACACGTCTCATAGAGGGCCATCAGTGTCAGACTGATCAGCCCAGAGATGTGCTTGAAGTCACAGCGTGACACGTCTCATAGAGGGCCATCAGTGTCAGACTGATCAGCACAGAGATGTGCTTGAAGTCACAGCGTGACACGTCTCATAGAGGGCCATCAGTGTCAGACTGATCAGCCCAGAGATGTACTTGAAGTCACAGCGTGACACGTCTCATAGAGGGCCATCAGTGTCAGACTGATCAGCACAGAGATGTGCTTGAAGTCACAGCATGACATGTCTCATAGAGGGCCATCAGTGTCAGACTGATCAGCCCAGAGATGTGCTTGAAGTCACAGTGTGACACGTCTCATAGAGGGCCATCAGTGTCAGACTGATCAACACAGAGACGTGCTTGAAGTCACAGCGTGACACAATCTCCTGGTCGCGGTGGTATCAGTTGCGTATACAATACATTCCTCTCTGTTGTTGATGTAACACACACTTTGAAATGAGGATCTGTGTGTGGTTACCTGGGGCTACACAGCTATGTTATACGGCTGTATATAACCTGCTTGACTCTCTGTGAAAGAAAGAGTGGATGATATACAGTCGAGCATGTCTGAGATATGATGCTCCTTTGTGAAGGAAGATGACTTTGCTTGTTCGTGACATAGGGCCCCCAATAATAGGAATATGTAGTCATCTTGCATTTAGTAACGCTCAGGGTGTGACAGATAGGGTATCAAGTCATTGTATTGTATGGGGGAGACACTCCCTGTGCTATTTCTTTAAGGGAGAAGCCATTAGAACAAAATGACATACCTGCAGTATTGCACGTCACAACTATGTTGTAATGGGTCATTGATAACCCTGATAGTGACATTGTTCATCAAAGGAAATTGCATTTTGCTCTTCCCCCATGTGGATTCTGGTTTAGTGTGGGTCCCAGCAACAGATGCGTGGATCAATGCTTATACATTGTATGTAGCATCAATCACTGGATTGTCAGCTCCAGACTCAATTACTTACAGGCAACCACCAGTTGTTTGAATATTGCTGAAATAAGCATTAAACAACACACAATCAAAAGCAACAAACTGTTTTGTTGTTACTTGACAACGGTGGTCCGGCCTGCCTTTCAGTACCCTCACACACTTGTGATGAGCAGATGGCTGTGTGTATTCACACCTTGCATTCCTCACACAGACGTCCCCAGGAAGAATATTTGATTTATTCATACGTCCATGTTGGCAAGTGGTACTTTCGAGGGCCAGTTCTGGTCAACAGTAGCTGATCCTAAAGTTCAGTAGATTATTTTTTGTCAGTGGGATTGTAAAGATTTGGTCCCTGGATAGGCCTGCCCCAGGAAGTACTGGTGGGTGGTGGGGGTGGGTCTAGGGGTGGGGGTAGCCTTGAGGTTAAAGTGTTCACTTGTCATTCCAAAGGCCCAAGTTCGATTCCCCTCAATCGTGTGAAGCCTTTTCTGGTGTGTGTGATATTACTGAAATATTGCTAACAGTGGCGTAAAATCCAACTCACTCACTCACCCTTCACTGGGGACTTGTTTCTCCGCTATACATCAGTGTTAGTAGCAAGGTTTGCTTCAGAGCAACTGCTGCCTTGTGTTGCCCGATTTCTGATCACCACACAATCCTATGTGCACAGTACTTACTTCCTTAACCATCCAATAGCAGAATTGAAAAAGTTGTGATGAGATAGGTAATTAAACATATATTTAATCATTTTTTTTTTCTTGAATTGCATGACAATTTTGCATGTGTGAACATTGTTTTTCAGTGAGTCAATGCTAGTCTTTGGTCAGACACACACATATAGTATTCCAGGGCTTGAATCCTTCAAGTCCTCTTTCACCTGAAAGGAAATCTGTAATATTGAAGATTCAGTTTATTTTTACATCATATTTTCCATTCGTTTTACAAACTACTCATGGATAACATGATATGTGATGTAATATATGACCCAATGTGATATGATATGATGTGATATGATATATGACCCAATGTGATATGATATGATATGATGTGATGTGATATGATATATGACCGAATGTGATATGATATGATGTGATATGATATGATATATGACCCAATGTGATACGATATGATGTGATATGATATATGACCCAATGTGATATGATGTAAAATATATTATATATGACATGATGTTATATATGATATCATATGTGATGTGACATGAAATCATGTCATATGATATGTGACATGACATGCTATGGTATGTGACATGACATGACATGATATGGTATGTGACATGACATGATATGGTATATGACATGACATGGTATGGTATATGACATGATATGGTATATGACATGATATGGTATGTGACATGATATGGTATATGACATGATATGGTATGTGACATGATAAGGTATATGACATGACATGATATGTTATGTGACATGACATGATATGGTATATGACATGATATGGTATATGACATGACATGACATGATATGGTATGTGACATGATGTTGTATGTGACATGATGTGGTATGTGACATGACATGATATGATATATGACTTGACATGGTATGTGACATGATATGGTATGTGACATGACATGATATGGTATGTGACATGATATGTTATGTGACATAATGCGGTTTGTGGCATGACATGACGTGATATGGAATGTGACATGATATGGTATCTGACGTGATATGGTATGTGACTTGATATGGTTTGTGACATGACATGATATGGTATGTGACATGATGTCGTTTGTGACATGACATGACGTGATATGGTATATGACGTGATATGTAATGTGACATTATATGGAATGTGACATGATATGGAATGTGACATGACATGGTATCTGACATGATATAGTATCTGACATGCTGTGATATGATTCCCTTCCAGTGACGGTGCAGGTCCAGCGTCGCCACCATCCAGAGCCATCACCGAAGAGCCTGCGTTCTCCGAGTCGCAAGATCTCCCTGCTGCATCGGCTGTCCAACCGTTTCTCCAAGACCAAGAGGGTCAGTGCCGCCACCCCGGGGAAACTGGTCGGTACATCTGCTCATGTGTCATGTGTGCACTGTCCTCCGTCTCGCCGCATGTGCATCGTGTGTCAGATGTCCTCACCTCTCACCGCTTCCTCCAACCACTCTCCCAGGAGGACATACCTCTGTCGACATTAATAGAATATCCCCGTGTTACGGGTTTTAGGACGCTTAAACATTCATAGTTTTCTCGCTAATCCCAAGAACAACTGTAAAACATTTCACTAGCTTATAAAAGACAACTTTTTCTTAAAAGCAAGGCATCATCTGGGTATTTACAATTCTGTGTGACATCACCCTCCTTGTTATAGCGCCAATAATTGTGATAAACATGGCTGTCCAAAAACATATGGAGTCCGAAAACCTATGACACGAGGATATCTGAAGTCGGTGCTCATCTCAGAAGTTTGCTGTGAAAGTTTAGTTTGGGGTTCTTCCCTCTCAGTGAATATCAATTGTTATGACATCAGCAGATAATTATGTTAATTTGATTTAAGGGACTGAAGTCCATTTATATCTGGAGAATGAATATTTATATTTAGCAGGGGAATTTATGTGTTGGTTCATTTACACCTAGCCAGGGTTCAGGAAATAGTGTGAAGATTGTTTAACCCCTGGCACTCCGACAAGTTGACCTTATACAAGAGGTATGTAGGACTTCTGGTGATGGTGAAAGGAGTTTCAATGTGGGGGGAAATAAGTGACAGGACCCAGTGGTGTTCATGAGGGCCAGGGACAGACTTTGGTCAGTCTGTCATGTTGTCAGGTGTATTTGAACTCATTCTTACCATACATGCCATAGAGTATAACATTATATATGACTCCAGTGACTAGCCTGTTGGATTCACTTTATGATTCATCAATGTCTACAGCAACTAACTAAAGCTTTGAAGATGTTGAATCATTGTGCATGTACTTGTGCTTGATCCATCCTGCTACACTGTCCCATCTCTGCTGTGTGTTCTTGTAACGGTACAGACCTTGTCTCCCTCCCCGTATACACCCTCAATAAGCTGATCCACAGTCCCATCTCTGTGTATTCATGTAACAGTACAGACCTTGTCTCCCTGTATACACCCTCAATAAGTTGATCCACAGTCCCATCTCTGCTGTGTGTTCATTTAACGGTACAGACCTTGTCTCCCTCCCTGTATACACCCTCAATAAGCTGATCCACAGTCCCATCTCTGCTGTGTGTTCATGTAATGGTACAGACCTTGTCTCCCTCCCTGTATACACCCTCAATAAGCTGATCCACAGTCCCATCTCTGCTGTGTGTTTATGTAACGGTACAGACCTTGTCTCCCTGTATACACCCTCAATAAGCTGATCCACAGTCCCATCTCTGCTGTGTGTTCATGTAATGGTACAGACCTTGTCTCCCTCCCTGTATACACCCTCAATAAGCTGATCCACTGTCCTATCTCTGCTGTGTGTTCTTGTAATGGTACAGACCTTGTCTCCCTGTATACACCCTCAATAAGCTGATCCACAGTCCAATCTCTGCTGTGTGTTTATGTAACGGTACAGACCTTGTCTCCCCGTATACACCCTCAATAAGCTGATCCAGTCCCATCTCTGCTGTGTGTTCTTGTAACGGTACAGACCTTGTCTCCCCGTATACACCCTCAATAAGCTGATCCACAGTCCCATCTCTGCTGTGTGTTCTTGTAACGGTACAGACCTTGTCTCCCCGTATACACCCTCAATAAGCTGATCCACAGTCCCATCTCTGCTGTGTGTTCATGTAACGGTACAGACCTTGTCTCCCCGTATACACCCTCAATAAGCTGATCCACAGTCCCATCTCTGCTGTGTGTTCTTGTAACGGTACAGACCTTGTCTCCCCGTATACACCCTCAATAAGCTGATCCAGTCCCATCTCTGCTGTGTGTTCATGTAACGGTACAGACCTTGTCTCCACGTATACACCCTCAATAAGCTGATCCACAGTCCCATCTCTGCTGTGTGTTCTTGTAACGGTACAGACCTTGTCTCCCCGTATACACCCTCAATAAGCTGATCCACTGTCCCATCTCTGCTGTGTGTTCTTGTAACGGTACAGACCTTGTCTCCCTGTATACACCCTCAATAAGCTGATCCACAGTCCCATCTCTGCTGTGTGTTCATGTAACGGTACAGACCTTGTCTCCCCATATACACCCTCAATAAGCTGATCCACATTCCCATCTCTGCTGTGTGTTCTTGTAACGGTACAGACCTTGTCTCCCTGTATACACCCTCAATAAGCTGATCCACAGTCCCATCTCTGCTGTGTGTTCATGTAACGGTACAGACCTTGTCTCCCCGTATACACCCTCAATAAGTTGATCCACAGTCCCATCTCTGCTGTGTGTTCATTTAACGGTACAGACCTTGTCTCCCTCCCTGTATACACCCTCAATAAGCTGATCCACAGTCCCATCTCTGCTGTGTGTTCTTGTAATGGTACAGACCTTGTCTCCCTCCCTGTATACACCCTCAATAAGCTGATCCACAGTCCCATCTCTGCTGTGTGTTTATGTAACGGTACAGACCTTGTCTCCCTGTATACACCCTCAATAAGCTGATCCACAGTCCCATCTCTGCTGTGTGTTCATGTAATGGTACAGACCTTGTCTCCCTCCCTGTATACACCCTCAATAAGCTGATCCACTGTCCTATCTCTGCTGTGTGTTCTTGTAATGGTACAGACCTTGTCTCCCTGTATACACCCTCAATAAGCTGATCCACAGTCCAATCTCTGCTGTGTGTTTATGTAACGGTACAGACCTTGTCTCCCCGTATACACCCTCAATAAGCTGATCCAGTCCCATCTCTGCTGTGTGTTCATGTAACGGTACAGACCTTGTCTCCCCGTATACACCCTCAATAAGCTGATCCACAGTCCTATCTCTGCTGTGTGTTCTTGTAACGGTACAGACCTTGTCTCCCCGTATACACCCTCAATAAGCTGATCCAGTCCCATCTCTGCTGTGTGTTCATGTAACGGTACAGACCTTGTCTCCCCGTATACACCCTCAATAAGCTGATCAACAGTCCCATCTCTGCTGTGTGTTCATGTAATGGTACAGACCTTGTCTCCCTCCCTGTATACACCCTCAATAAGCTGATCCACTGTCCTATCTCTGCTGTGTGTTCTTGTAATGGTACAGACCTTGTCTCCCTGTATACACCCTCAATAAGCTGATCCACAGTCCAATCTCTGCTGTGTGTTTATGTAACGGTACAGACCTTGTCTCCCCGTATACACCCTCAATAAGCTGATCCAGTCCCATCTCTGCTGTGTGTTCATGTAACGGTACAGACCTTGTCTCCCCGTATACACCCTCAATAAGCTGATCCACAGTCCTATCTCTGCTGTGTGTTCTTGTAACGGTACAGACCTTGTCTCCCCGTATACACCCTCAATAAGCTGATCCAGTCCCATCTCTGCTGTGTGTTCATGTAACGGTACAGACCTTGTCTCCCCGTATACACCCTCAATAAGCTGATCCAGTCCCATCTCTGCTGTGTGTTCTTGTAACGGTACAGACCTTGTCTCCCCGTATACACCCTCAATAAGCTGATCCACTGTCCCATCTCTGCTGTGTGTTCTTGTAACGGTACAGACCTTGTCTCCCTGTATACACCCTCAATAAGCTGATCCACAGTCCCATCTCTGCTGTGTGTTCATGTAACGGTACAGACCTTGTCTCCCCATATACACCCTCAATAAGCTGATCCACATTCCCATCTCTGCTGTGTGTTCTTGTAACGGTACAGACCTTGTCTCCCTGTATACACCCTCAATAAGCTGATCCACAGTCCCATCTCTGCTGTGTGTTCATGTAACGGTACAGACCTTGTCTCCCCGTATACACCCTCAATAAGCTGATCCACAGTCCCATCTCTGCTGTGTGTTCTTGTAACGGTACAGACCTTGTCTCCCCATATACACCCTCAATAAGCTGATCCACAGTCCCATCTCTGCTGTGTGTTCATGTAATGGTACAGACCTTGTCTCCCTCCCTGTATACACCCTCAATAAGCTGATCCACTGTCCCATCTCTGCTGTGTGTTCTTGTAACGGTACAGACCTTGTCTCCCCGTATACACCCTCAATAAGCTGATCCACAGTCCCATCTCTGCTGTGTGTTCATGTAATGGTACAGACCTTGTCTCCCTCCCTGTATACACCCTCAATAAGCTGATCCACAGTCCCATCTCTGCTGTGTGTTCATGTAACGGTACAGACCTTGTCTCCCTGTATACACCCTCAATAAGCTGATCCACAGTCCCATCTCTGCTGTGTGTTCATGTAATGGTACAGACATTGTCTCCCTCCCTGTATACACCCTCAATAAGCTGATCCACTGTCCCATCTCTGCTGTGTGTTCTTGTAACGGTACAGACCTTGTCTCCCTGTATACACCCTCAATAAGCTGATCCACAGTCCCATCTCTGCTGTGTGTTCATGTAATGGTACAGACCTTGTCTCCCTCCCTGTATACACCCTCAATAAGCTAATCCACTGTCCCATCTCTGCTGTGTGTTCTTGTAACGGTACAGACCTTGTCTCCCTCCCTGTATACACCCTCAATAAGCTGATCCACTGTCCCATCTCTCCTGTGTGTTCTTGTAACGGTACAGACCTTGTCTCCCCGTATACACCCTCAATAAGCTAATCCACAGTCCCATCTCTGCTGTGTGTTCATGTAACGGTACAGACCTTGTATCCCTGTATACACCCTCAATAAGCTGATCCACAGTCCTATCTCTGTGCGTTCATGTAACGGTACAGACCTTGTCTCCCTGTATACACCCTCAATAAGCTGATCCACTGTCCCATCTCTACAGTGTGTTCATGTAATGGTACAGACCTTGTCTCCCTCCCCGTATACACCCTCAATAAGCTGATCCACAGTCCCATCTCTGCTGTGTGTTCTTGTAGCGGTACAGACCTTGTCTCCCTGTATACACCCTCAATAAGCTGATCCAGTCCCATCTCTGCTGTGTGTTCTTGTAACGGTACAGACCTTGTCTCCCTCCCCGTATACACCCTCAATAAGCTGATCCACAGTCCCATCTCTGCTGTGTGTTCTTGTAATGGTACAGACCTTGTCTCCCTCCCTGTATACACCCTCAATAAGCTGATCCACAGTCCCATCTCTGTGTATTCATGTAACAGTACAGACCTTGTCTCCCTGTATACACCCTCAATAAGTTGATCCACAGTCCCATCTCTGCTGTGTGTTCATTTAACGGTACAGACCTTGTCTCCCTCCCTGTATACACCCTCAATAAGCTGATCCACAGTCCCATCTCTGCTGTGTGTTCATGTCATGGTACAGACCTTGTCTCCCTCCCTGTATACACCCTCAATAAGCTGATCCACAGTCCCATCTCTGCTGTGTGTTTATGTAACGGTACAGACCTTGTCTCCCTGTATACACCCTCAATAAGCTGATCCACAGTCCCATCTCTGCTGTGTGTTCATGTAACGGTACAGACCTTGTCTCCCTCCCTGTATACACCCTCAATAAGCTGATCCACTGTCCCATCTCTGCTGTGTGTTCTTGTAACGGTACAGACCTTGTCTCCCCGTATACACCCTCAATAAGCTGATCCACAGTCCCATCTCTGCTGTGTGTTCATGTAATGGTACAGACCTTGTCTCCCTCCCTGTATACACCCTCAATAAGCTGATCCACAGTCCCATCTCTGCTGTGTGTTCATGTAACGGTACAGACCTTGTCTCCCTGTATACACCCTCAATAAGCTGATCCACAGTCCCATCTCTGCTGTGTGTTCATGTAATGGTACAGACATTGTCTCCCTCCCTGTATACACCCTCAATAAGCTGATCCACTGTCCCATCTCTGCTGTGTGTTCTTGTAGCGGTACAGACCTTGTCTCCCTGTATACACCCTCAATAAGCTGATCCACAGTCCCATCTCTGCTGTGTGTTCATGTAATGGTACAGACCTTGTCTCCCTCCCTGTATACACCCTCAATAAGCTAATCCACTGTCCCATCTCTGCTGTGTGTTCTTGTAACGGTACAGACCTTGTCTCCCTCCCTGTATACACCCTCAATAAGCTGATCCACTGTCCCATCTCTCCTGTGTGTTCTTGTAACGGTACAGACCTTGTCTCCCCGTATACACCCTCAATAAGCTAATCCACAGTCCCATCTCTGCTGTGTGTTCATGTAACGGTACAGACCTTGTATCCCTGTATACACCCTCAATAAGCTGATCCACAGTCCCATCTCTGTGTGTTCATGTAACGGTACAGACCTTGTCTCCCTGTATACACCCTCAATAAGCTGATCCACTGTCCCATCTCTACAGTGTGTTCATGTAATGGTACAGACCTTGTCTCCCTCCCCGTATACACCCTCAATAAGCTGATCCACAGTCCCATCTCTGCTGTGTGTTCTTGTAGCGGTACAGACCTTGTCTCCCTGTATACACCCTCAATAAGCTGATCCACAGTCCCATCTCTGCTGTGTGTTCATGTAATGGTACAGACATTGTCTCCCTCCCCGTATACACCCTCAATAAGCTGATCCACTGTCCCATCTCTGCTGTGTGTTTATGTAACGGTACAGACCTTGTCTCCCTCCCTGTATACACCCTCAATAAGCTGATCCACAGTCCCATCTCTGCTGTGTGTTCATGTAACGGTACAGACCTTGTCTCCCTCCCTGTATACACCCTCAATAAGCTGATCCACAGTCCCATCTCTACAGTGTGTTCATGTAAAGGTACAGACCCTGTCTCCCTGTATACACCCTCAATGACTTAAAGCTGCTGCATAAATGCTTTCATTTGTCATTAACATGTTGGATTAGGGGGTGAGCCTCAAGACATTGTTATTATAGCAAAGTTTGAGTAAAACATCCAAACACTCTTTGTCATTTTTGTTTCGGATCAGCAGACATGAACAAATTGCAGGGCTTGAAATTGGTAAACACAGGTTAAAAAATCCAACTGAAAATCTGATTTTCATACCTGAAACATTTACCGTATATCGCTGTGTATAAGGCGAGTTTTTCGAAACTAAAATGAGGGGGTTAAGAAGGGGGGTCGTCTTATACACAGAGTCGAAGATCTCACATTTTTTTCCACTGGCGATGTCAACCGGCGTCCGATAGCCAGCCCAGCATTTGACAATAAAACTTCGCTTTTCGTCCTAAATAACTTTTCCAATAACTATTTCCATACATAAACATGACTTGTATCTCTTTTCCTTGAATAAGTTTTAATAATTTCTGCAAATAAAGTTGAAATGACCCTCGCCTCGATGCAGATTGTCAAACCAGCTGACACAGTAAAACAATCAACATCCGTGAGTAGAGAGCCGGAAGTACCGGTAAGCATTTGCATATTGCACATCTGACCTAACATGTGATAACCGGTGAAGCTGAAATCAATTCCCGCTGTTTTTACAGTTGTATTAACAACTGTTGGAGACGGTGTGTATAAGGGATTGTGGAACAAACACGCTGAATGTGAAGTGAAGCAAACATAAGCCTAGTTAGTTAAAACATAGTTAATTGGCGATTAAATTACTCACCATTCTCTCATATGTAATTACTTCATAAATGAATTTTATTTTACGGGCACCAATTTGGGGTCGTACCGTGTAAACACAAAATGGCAACATGTACTGGAGTTACACACGCGACCAATCATCGTAGAAAAAACAACACAAGATAAACATATTTTTATTGCATATATAAGGTTTTGTGTGCGCACTTGTGATGTGCCTTATTCCAGGTCGCCTTATACACAGAGTATAGGATTTTTGGTTGATTTTGAAGGCGTGTACAGGGGGGTCATCTTATACGTGTGGTCGCCTTATACACAGCGATATACGGTACAGTATTGAGGTTGTGCTGCTGGCCCATATTTACTTTCCCCAGTAGTGTGCAAGTGGTGCTGTATGTAAAGCAATTTTGTTTCAAGCCCTGAATGGCTGTAGAAATATGTGTTCGTAATGAACAGTCAGAAATGGATATGTTATGCTCAGTTACCTTTCTATTCTACATATGCTTGAAAAATGTTCCCTGTAAAGTGAAATCGGGAATCCTCCCTGCCCAGGGTACAGTGGCCATGTTCACACAGGACCAAATTGTCCCGCACAGAAGTATGGTTTACAGGATACTGAAATGGTTTTATCTTGGCTTTTCCAGAAAAAAGAGGTCTGTGATGCTGTGGACAACAAAATGTTTGGCAAGTCTGGCCAGAACATGGACATTATGGACGTAAGTGTTGTGTTGTAGTTGTCATCTGTTGCCAGGCAACAACCATCTTCTCCAGGCAAGGGAGTTAACTGAATTTTAAAGCCCAGTTTCCGTGCTGAACTACGCTGGAATTTCGTGGCTTGATTGTAGCGCCACCAGTGGCTATTACAAGTTTTTGACCAATCAGATTCCACCTCTCATATCACTTTTGCATTAAATTAAATGGCCGTGCCCAGTCAAGACGATCTGATCGATAAACAATATCTATGTTGTAATAAAAGGGGTCTTACCTCGCAAAGTGCATCAAATCATTTGAGCACCTTGATTAAAAACATGGAAAGATTTGGATAATATGTGTCAATGCCCAGTTGACATTCTCTCCAATCCTGCAGTCAACGGAAATCTGCACGTTGAAATCCATGTTGTTTACGAACTGGATGTCTAGTTTGTTGCGGAATTTTGATTGGACTATGCACAGACTCGTTAATCCAGCCAAAATGTAACTCCAGAATTCCAGCCTAGTTCAACAAGGGTGGAAACTGGGCTTTACAGTCCAGTAACTCCCTTGCCTCAGGAAGATGGGCAACAACAGTCCTCAGCTGCAACTTTTTATATTTGAAAGAAAAACCTAAAATGTTTCAAATATTATTTTTAAAAAATTATTTTTGCGAGAGTAAACTGATACTGAATTTGATTTACTGGCGTGATGTCGAGATTCCAGGCCTTGTCTGATATGAGGTGTAATATAACTCAAACTTCATCAACCCTGGGTTGGAATTCTGGTTAGTATAGGTTCCCAGCAACCTTTGCTGGTCGTAAGAGGCTACCAAATGGATTGGGTGATCAGAGGGTCAGACTCAGTGACTTGGTTCATTGCGTGTTATCTTACTCTGATGGCATGGATCTTTGCACACAATATCAATCACTGGATTGTCTGGACCAGACTCAATTATTTACAGGCCGCGATCTTATAGCTGGAATATTGCTGAGTGCAGCATTGAACAACAAACTCCATTAACTCCGAATTAGGACCTGGAACCTTTTGGTCTAGCTTGTTGGTTGCATTAGGATCTCATGTCAGCACTGAACATGTCTAAAACTATGGAGTGTCGAAAAACTGTCAGTGGTCCCCAGAACTAGGTTAGCAAGGTTCAGTATGTTGATCTGATGTTGATGTCGGTTGCAGCGAGAGAGAAGTGTGGAGCTCACCAAGTACAGCAAGCTGCCGATGGAGGAGATCGCCAACAAGCTGTTCGTGGACAAGAAGCCAGAGGATCTGCCCAAGGGCAAGGACAACGTACAGAGCGGTGTCAGCGTGACTGCCATGGCCGAAATCCTCGCGTCCAAGTTCAGGGGGGAAGAACCTGCAGCGCAAAAGAAAATGGTGAGTTTGGTGTAACTGGCGTACAGTAGAAGTCCTTGCTTGGGATCTGGTGCCACACAGGCTACAGGAATGATGTTGGTGTGGTAATGCCCAAGTAGATTTTAAGAATAATTTTGTGACTGGTCATCAGTTACTGGCCATCATTGGCTAGTTCCGGTAAAAACATAACTGTCCCTTCAACAATCTGACTAGGCAGTAGGGCCAGGACAAAATCCTTTCAATTGGTCTTCTCAATCTAAATAAAAGTTTTTAGTCATCAAAACAGATAATATTGTTTCATAAACATCTGTTATCGACGAGACATGATCACAGAAGCAGAAACAGTTAATAATTATCAATATCGTTTATGAGGGGTGAAAGTTTGACTAGACACGTGGGCCCTGCCATGTTTTTACTGGCCATGTTACAGATCCTTTTTGATTTCTAGATCTTGTGATTTAATCACCCTTTTTTTACTACTTTAGCCCTACTGTTTCCTTATATAAATCCAGAACTTGCAGAGAATCGAAAGTCTGTCATATGAACATGTGTGATAATTTTCTCAACAGTATTTTAGCGTTTGTATCAACCTGTACCCAAGATGGCGGACTGTATGTATGTGTGGGTTGTGATGTGTTGCAGAAGACACCTGGTGTGCTGGTAGCGGCCAAGCCGGAGAGTGAGTTCTGTGTGTTCTGTCTCAAGCGGGTGTATATCATGGAGAGGATGAGTGCGGAGGGTGTTTTCTTCCACCGTGGCTGTCTGCGCTGTGACTACTGCAACACCAACCTCCGCCTCAACAACTACTCCTGCGAGAGGGAGATGGATGGAGAAGGTAGGAACCCGTGGCCATGTCATCTCATGTAGGTCCGTGTTTGGGCTGGGATGTGTTGACAATATTCATGTTCTAAATATAGGGATTTGTCCAGGAAACGAAGCACCCTTGGCAGGCAATATGGGGGAAAATTGTTATTGTACTCAAACTGGTCAGTGAAATACAAGTCATGAAGCCATAAGATTAGTCACTACTATATAACATGAATTGGGAAATTTGCAATTCCAGTTTGGGATTTTTGCGGACATTTGCTGCAGATTTGTGGCTGAATAGTGGCCTCTGAGCAGGTCAAGATAAATGCCAGGTTTCCTTTGGTTCCTATATATTGAAGACATCTCCATTGTGTAAGATAGAAAGATCATCTCTGATAAGGAAGACAATTTATGAATGTCAACTTCTTTATTATGAGGAACACAACGTTTCAAAGTATATGCTTACTCCTTCATCAGGTAGATAAATTCACTTCCTTATGTGTATCACTTCTAAATGCCTTTCAAAGACTTAATTCGACATCATCATCTCTGATGCCTGTTTGAACAATGTTTGGTTGTGACGTAGAGTTTAATTCTTTCTGTCATCTGCTGTAGACTTGGGGCAGAGTATTGGCCTCTGAGTGGGTCCAGGTCAACCCCTGAAATGTCCTGATTCATAAGATTGTTCAATATAAGCATCGTTGTGGGTCATTTAGGGACCTGGTACATTATAGGTGGCGGTCTACTTGAGACTAGGGTCCCGCCAGTGTGGTCCTTGTTTCCCTAAGTGTAGAAGACAGATCCCTTATAAAGTATCCACCTCTGTGTCTACCTGTGTTGAGGGTCTGTGTTGAATCTGTGACAACTTGTATTTTCAGTGAAGTTCTACTGTTACCGCCATGCCAATGCTGACCAGAGAATACGCTTGAAGAGAAAGAGAATCATATATGACGATGATGGTTCGAAGGTATGATGCTTCAATCTCGTCTGACACATCGTTAGGTCTGGTCAGGTTGCATCCTCAGGATCTCTTAGTTCCACATTGGGATCCCTGTCAGTTTGTTAAACTGTACTGTCTTATGAACCCAGCTGTTGGTGGCCCTGTCGTCTTAGTCACAGCAGTGTGCTGTGCAGAGTTACGTCTCTTGAGCATGTCAGGAGCCTAGGATTATGGTTTTGAATCCCGGTTCTCCCCAGTTGTATGTCTAGGTCTGTCAGCACCATAGCCATGCTCGTGGGTTTCACCAAAGCGGTAAACGTCTAAGACCTTGCATCACTTTCCTCCCACATTAAGCTCACTCACTCATTGATGCCAGCTGTCATTCAGTTCCTCAAATACTGCTGCCATAAAAAGCCTTAAGCTGATTAATCTCTTTTCAGAAATACATCTTCACTGTGAAAATCAATGTGTGTCAGCGTCTGTTAAACTTTATTTTTTTCAAGCCTTGTCAAGCCTTGCGTTCATGATCACAGTATATTTGTTCCAAGGGTGAGCCCATGCATGACAGTCATCCTCGTTACCCCGCTAATGTTTCCGTGTCTCTATGTGTCTAATGTAGGAGAACATTCCCACCGTAGTCACCATGTCCATGTCCAAGACCGGCAAGGACAACATCATCCTCCCGCCACAGAAGAAAGAAGAAACACCGAAGAAGGGATGTAAGTAGATATCTTCCGCGTAACATGGCTACTATCTTCAGCAACCCATGCTTGCCGTAAAGGGCGACTGTGCTTGTCATAAGAGGCGACTAGCAGGATCGGGTGGTCAGGCTCACTGACTTGGTTGATAAATGTCATCATATTCCAATTTTGTACATCAATGCTCATGGTATCAATCAATGCATTGTCTGGTCCACACTCGATTATTTACAGACTGCCGTCATATGTCTGGAAAATTGCTGAGTGCAGCATTAAACAACATGGAACAGAACATGCTAATTCATACTTTTGATTTGTGCAGTCTGGACAACTGCCCTTCTTCTTAGTCCTCTTATACACCGGGACATGATTTGGTGTCTTGTTAAAAAGAACCTGCAGTCTGCGATTTTATCCACTAGTCAAGCAAAATATATTTAGGTCTAGTAAGATCAACATGTAATAGTCCATATGCTAAGATTATTATCTACTGAAAGTAATACCACAATACAAGTTCGGACTTGTGGACGCAAGTCTGGTACAGACTGATTTGTCTTAATGAAGATCTCCATTTTGTTTGTACAGCAGCCCTCAGCCCACTGATGGTGCCTGAAGACCCGTACGAGAAGGCGAAGAAGACGCCGGAGCGTGTTGAGTTTGAGAACACCTTCGAGGGTCTGGAGGAGGAGTCGGAGGAGGAACAGTTCGAGCACAACCTCCGCGCGTCGTTCTCCTCGGACAAGCTGCTCGACGGGGAGGAGGACTATGACGAGAGCGACACCGACTCGGAGTAAGTACAGCCCTGTGTTGGTTGTAACACTTCAGTTTATCTGAGAAATAACACTCTTGGTAACACTGTTTATTTTATGGATTGTGAATATTCTTCTAATTGGCTAGGTTAGAATCCAGTAAGAATTAACTTAATGTTATTTGGGTTGATTGATTGAGTTGGAAAAAAAATAAATGCTGATTCTCTTTAAAGTTCAGTATGTTTTGTACAGTAAGATGTGCATGTATTCTGTCAGTGAAGGCCTCGGTTCCTGGGCCCCGTTCCACGAAGCAGTTGTAGCACTAAGATGATCGTAAGTCACATTGTTTAGCAGAGGCTTGCGACAGTCATAGCCCTATGATCGTTTTGTGGAATGGGGGCCCTGTTCCACAAAGCTGTATTTGAGCTAAGTTGACCATAACTCCTGTTAGGGCTGTAGAAGAGCATTGAAAATATAGAAGAGATTTAGGAACTCTACTCCAAAGTTCCATTGTTTCTGTGTGGACGTATTAATTCCAATTATTCACTTTTGTCTGTAATAAAGGGAACTTGTATGAGGCAAGGTTTATGCTTGTGATGGATTGTGGGTACACAGGATACAGTCGTGTGATTGGTTATGATGCCAGTAAACATAACTACAGGATCGGCACTTTGTGTTGCAGAAGTGATTACCTAGATGACCAACAAATGGCTCATATTTTGTCTCAATGGTAATTTCACTGTCCTGGCTGCCCATGTTGTTTTGAAACTTTTGATCTCTTTATGTGATGTACGTGTTTGTGCCGCGCCGTGTGATGCCGAACTTCCAGTATTTGAGTGTGCCATATCATATCATATATCTAACCTCCTGCCTAGTCTCACACAATGGGGATTTTCTAATCAACATTTAAGGTTAGGTCATGTAGGTCATGTTATACTTGTATTGTAGTTTGACTTGTGACATGACATTGTGTTGATAATTCATTGCCAGAACAGGAAGCTGGGATACAAGGACTGAAATCACTTGTGTTTCACAATGTACTAAGGCTGAAATAATTCACCCGATTCTCATAACGGTATCTTTATGTCGTAATTATGCATGATAAAATCATTAAATGTCAAACAGTAAAATTTGTGAAACCGTGCTTTTCAATGCATAACAAATCTCATGTGTATATCAGAGGAGGTTTCGAGAGACCCACTTATATAAGGTCCTGGAACTTGCTGTGCAGAGTTGTCTCCCTTAGACAAAACCTCAGGGGTTCGAATCTTGGTTTGCCTTGATAATGTTCCCAGGTTTGTGAGCAACAACTCACCGTGTGAGATCTGATATAAACTCAGTTTGTGTATCAGATGCTGTAGTTTGTTATGACAACGTTCCTGTGAATTGAACCCGTGAAGATCGGGGTTAGAATAGGTCTTCAGCAACTCATGCTTGCCATAAAAGGCGACTACCCTTATGTTTGTCGAAAGTGGCAACTAACGGGATCAGGTGGTCAGGCTTGCTGACTTGGTTGATGCATGTCATCATATCCCAATTACATGGATTGATGCTCATGATGTCAGTCACTGGATTGTCTGGTCCAGACTCGATTATTTCCAGACCGCCGTCATACAGCTGGAATATTGCTGAGTGTGGCGTTTAACAACAAAGAACACAAAAAATCCTGTGAATTGTTTCAGCTTTACTACATAAAAAAAGAATAAACTGTACTATCACGGCCGCAGTATTCTGCATGTTTGACTTGTATCCCGAGTTTCCTGCGTGCGTCACTGACCTGGTCCCAGGCGGTGAGATAACTCATGAGCTTGTGTGGCGTGTGTAGCATGCACGTGTGTTCTGTTTACAGTATGCAGAGAAGCGTGCACATGTGAGTCAGCCAACCCACGTTACACCGACTATTTCAGTTTGCCTTGTTCTGTGATGGTTGTTTATACAAGTTGATTTTCGTTATCATTATTATCATTATTATCATTATTATCATGATTTTAAGAAATTTGGCAAATGAGGCAGTAATTCCAGTCTCATTGCTTACCACGAGTTTGTGATATATTCTTGCATACTGGAATATTTATATCAAATAAACACATTCTTGATTATTTTTTGGTTCTTGGGTTCAGACTGCATCAACAAACAGCATGACAGTTTTATTCTTTTAAAATAGAACTCACTGGTCGTAGTTTACAGTACAAAAGTGCCACACTCTCTGCACTTGTTATCACAGGTCAATGACTGAACAATGATTGATTTTATTGACTTGCTATTGCACACGTTTCATGTAATGAATGTTCATATAATGTTTTTGGTTTTCGTCATGTTCAATTTGAAACAAACAAAAAAAACTTGTAAAATCTGTACTGCGTTTGCCAAACTTCTGTGAAGTCACAACACGTATGTGACGTTAGTTGATCGGCGGTTGCCTGTTCACGTTAACCGTCCTGCCCAGCAGGTCAGCATGATGGTGTTTGCCCCGTGGAGGCCACGTGTACTATATATCAGGATCGGATTTTGTGACCTATTCCATGCTCCATTTGAACATAATCAGTTTGTTAACGGATCCAATAATATAAATCGACCATTTTTGTTGCCCAGTATTCCAACAGACTTTCTTGAGAAAATCGCAAGAGATGAAGTAAACGCACTTTTGTCAATGACTCTTTGCTATGCTATCAGATTGTCTGTAAATTGTGAAGAACATATTGTCTAAATCATCTTTATTGTGGTATGTAGTAGGTGTATGACGTTATACACATAGTTATGTACAGGCAGTAGTTAGGATGTGAGTGGCAGTGGAACTGAAACATACTCCAGTTTCTCTGACCCAAACAATTACCAAATATTTGAGAAATGTTATTTTGGCAAGAAGTGACATATGTACCCACCCGAAACATGATAATACTGGTATATAATATTCAGATATAAATGGTAAAACTGTTTGAATTAAAACTCCAAATTTTAATATTAAAATATTCCAAGTATTCTGCTTGCAATGTTAGGAATAATGGCGGCGCATGGAACGGGTCACTTTCCAAAGTGACAAATGTTACGTGTAATTTGTTCAATACAGGTTCATTATGGTGAAGGTTTTCTTTCTAGTTGCTGCAGAGTTGTGTTTGTGGTGCAGCACAGACTCTAGAACTAGGTCCACAGTCCACTATACTCCTTGTGTTCGTGCTGCGGCACAGACTCTAGAACTAGGTCCACAGTCCACTATACTCCTTGTGTTCGTGCTGCGGCACAGACTCTAGAACTAGGTCCACAGTCCACTATACTCCTTGTGTTTGTGCTGTGGCACAGACTCTAGAACTAGGTCCACAGTCCACTATACTCCTTGTGTTCGTTCTGTGGCACAGACTCTAGAACTAGGTCCACAGTCCACTATACTCCTTGTGTTCGTTCTGCAGCACAGACTCTAGAACTAGGTCCACAGTCCACTATACTCCTTGTGTTCGTTCTGCAGCACAGACTCTAGAACTAGGTCAACAGTCCACTATACTCCTTGTATTCGTACTGCGGCACAGACTCTAGAACTAGGTCCACAGTCCACTATACTCCTTGTGTTTGTGCTGCCGCACAGACTCTAGAACTAGGTCCACAGTCCACTATACTCCTTGTGTTTGTGGTGCAGCACAGACTCTAGAACTAGGTCCACAGTCCACTATACTCCTTGTGTTTGTGCTGTGGCACAGACTCTAGAACTAGGTCCACAGTCCACTATACTCCTTGTGTTTGTACTGCGGCACAGACTCTAGAACTAGGTCCACAGTCCACTATACTCCTTGTGTTTGTGCTGTGGCACAGACTCTAGAACTAGGTCCACAGTCCACTATACTCCTTGTGTTTGTACTGCGGCACAGACTCTAGAACTAGGTCCACAGTCCACTATACTCCTTGTGTTCGTTCTGCAGCACAGACTCTAGAACTAGGTCCACAGTCCACTATACTCCTTGTGTTTGTGCTTCGGCACAGACTCTAGAACTAGGTCCACAGTCCACTATACTCCTTGTGTTCGTGCTGCGGCACAGATTCTAGAACTAGGTCCACAGTCCACTATACTCCTTGTGTTTGTGCTGCGGCACAGACTCTAGAACTAGGTCCACAGTCCACTATACTCCTTGTGTTTGTGGTGCAGCACAGACTCTAGAACTAGGTCCACAGTCCACTATACTCCTTGTGTTCGTGCTGCAGCACAGACTCTAGAACTAGGTCCACAGTCCACTATACTCCTTGTGTTTGTGCTGCGGCACAGACTCTAGAACTAGGTCCACAGTCCACTATACTCCTTGTGTTTGTGGTGCAGCACAGACTCTAGAACTAGGTCCACAGTCCACTTTACTCCTTGTGTTCGTGGTGTTGCATGACTATTGTTAGCCTGTACTTACACTAGATGCTCAGGCTTGTGTTAAACATCGGAGGGCTGACTGTGAAGAAGATCCTAAATTTTCATCAACCAATGTTAAAGATTTCAAATGTGTAAATATATTTATATGTGTAAAATAATAGAAGTACAAGTTTGGTTGCTATGGTTATGAACAGTTTGGTATTGTTAACGATGTTGCCTCCTGTCTGTGCCCTAACACACTGATGTTCTGTCAGGTGGTGCGCAGACTCCGTCGGTCAGTTTTGACAACTTGGGAATAATCCCCGAACTCTGCTTAATGATACGCACTAATGTTTCTTGACCTGTGTGGGGGCTGTGGGGGTAGCCCAGTGGTTAAAGCATTCGCCCGTCATGCCGAAGACCCAAGTTTGATTCCCCACATGGATACAATGTGTGAAGCCCATTTCTGGTGTCCCCCGCCGTGATATTGCTGGAATATTGCTGAAAGCGGTGTAAAACCATACTCACTTACTTACTCACTTGACCTGTATTGTGTCTGTGGATTATATCAGTGAGAGATGCTAACATGGTCCCGTGTTGTAGGTCTGGAGCCGAGGATGAGGTGTTGGTGGATCAGAACGACAGTGACATCAGCAAGTCCATGACGTGGGAGGAGGCGTGCCAGCTGGCTGAGAACTGGAACAAACGCCACTCGCGTGAAAACCTGGCATCTGCCGGCGCGGACGAGGGGGAGGAAGGGGGAGCGGCGTACTCGCGACTGGTAGACGAGGGGGAAGAAGAGGAGGAGGAAGAGGATAGCACCGAGGTGGAAGGTGAGGGTCGTGGAAGGTGTAGTGAAGGTCATTCCTGCAGTTACCGCATCTCTTTTCCTGCTCGTTATTTTATTCTTTCATTATTTTGGCATAATCTTTTCAGAATTTAAGAGTGCTTTAACATATGCACTAATTGATATGCATTTGCTGTCAAAAATGTTCTTTTGGAATAACCTTTTCAAAATTAGTAATTGCTTATAAATACTCACCGCCAAAAGAAACATGAACCATAGAAACATATAGAGAAGTATGTACATTAAGGAGAGATGTTTCCAATATGTACCACGTAATGACAACACTAACAATCAGCCAAGTGTTACCACACCGTGTCTTTATTCTTATCACGATATGCTGCATGTGATTTACAAATGAGACAAATGGTGCATCTTGGGACATTGATCTGTGACGTCACAAGAGATGATTCACAAGTGTCAGTTCACACAACATACCCGTATGTTCGTTTGTGAATCGAAACAATCTAATTTCTCTTGAATATGAGTTATTCTTCATATATTTACCGGGGCGGTCGGGTAGCCTATTGGTTAAAGCGTTCGCTCGTCACGCCGAAACCTGGGTTCGATGCCCGACATGGGTACAATGTGTGAAGCCCATTTCTATTGCTCAAAGCGGCGTAAAACCATACTCACTCACTCATATATTTACCAACATATATGGTATTCATGTTTCTTTTGTCGGTGAGTATCAATGCACTGATTACTAAGCAGGTGTCACTGTGTTCCAGTGTCCGAGTATGAGACAGAGGAGGAGACAACCGATGTTGAAACTGAAGAGGAGAATACAGAGAGCAGGGAGGAGTCTGCCCCCAGGAGTGAGAACACTCGCAGCGATGGAACATTCCAACACACCACGGAGTCAGTCTCCCCTCTCAAGTCCCCCTCTGTGTCAGCAGTGGTGTCAGCAAGGGCCAACTTCTTCGCCACACCCCCGGAGCCAGTGAGGATCGATGCTGTGAGGGCCCTGGGCCTCACTGAGCAGCAGAAGGCACAAGTGTCCCTGGAGGAAGAGCCTTCAGACAGAACACAGACAGACAAGACGGACAATCAGGTATCTGAGATATCTGAGTTTGAACAAAACCCTGAACAAGGTGGAGAAGATGCTGGCACAGATGAGGACGTGCTGGATGTGGATATTGAGGATGAAGATGAGGAGGAAGCCAAGTTGGGCAGTGCAATGTCAAATGATGAGGGGGAGGAGGCAGACGGGGAGGAGGAGATGGAGACGGAGTCCGAGGGGGAGGGGGACCGGGGCCAGAAGGAGGCGGACCTGGACAAGACTGCTGTAAGCAGGGCCATGGAACAGCTTCTCAAGGACATGGACAATCGGGGCTCAGTTGATTCTGAACAGGGGGAGGGAAGGGTGGTGTTGACAGATTCGGGAGAGGAGGAAGAGGAGGTGTTTGGGGAAGGAGAGAGAGATGGTGAGATCGGAGAGGACACTGAGATGGCTGTGTTGAGGAGTGTCCGGGATATGGATGACACTGGGGGTGAGGGGGAGGACGGAGGGACTCTTCAGCAGGTCCTGCAGGAGGTGCTGGACATGGACGAGAAGAAAGAAGATGTTCACCTACGAAACATCGATGATTCATTTGTGACTCGACGGAGGAAGAAGAAGCTGTCAGGAAAATCTTACAATCCACCTGGACATGTGTCCGACTCAGACACTAGTTTTACAATTTCTACTCCTTCACAGAACTCTTCCACCAGCTCTTTAAACGATGAGTTTGAGAATAACAAACACTACTTAGGTGATGACGATGACTTGAAGCCGGATGCTGACATGTTGAGAGACTATACAGTCACACTGAGCACAGCACTGGATGAGAGTTACTCAGAATCAGAGATGCCATTACAGAACCAGCCTGAGGAAGAGGAACTGAACAAGACAATACAAGGAGATAAAACCCTCAACGACTCGACCAGGTCGGGAAACGACAGCGTATACCTCACCCCGACTGTAGGTGCCAGTAATGAAGAGCAGGCTCCGTCCTCGGGGTCTGATGTGTTCCTGACTCCGGAAGTTACCGACACTAAGCCAGACGTACTGGAGACTCCTAAGGCTCCCTCTCAGACTGATAAACTCTCTCCAAAGAAACTCATTAAGATTTCAACACCAACTCCAAAGAAAGCTGTCTCTCCAACTCTTGTGAAGAAAAGTGTCTCCAAACCTAACAATAAGACTTCTCCGCCAACTAAGAGTAAAAGAATCATTCTGTCGCCTGTGAAGATCACAACAGAACCAGAACCGAAGGGAAGGGCACTGCCAAAGCCAGCTCCTCGGAAATCTGATTCAAAACTCACTTCAAAGGTTAAGACTGATACTAAGCCCATTCCTAAAATATCCACATCAAAAACTGATACCAAACTGAGCCCAAGGACTTCTGCCGGGAAAACAGAATCTAAAATCAGTCCCAAACCAGCTCCTCGTAAACTACCCATTCCTCCGAATGTCAAAGGTCAAAGTTCTTCACCTCGTTCTCCAGCGACTAAAGCTCGGGCTAATACATCAACCACGTCGGACTCTTCCCCGTCATTCAGCCGACCAACAGCGTCCTCCAGAGCCAAGAAATGGAGTGACACCGACAGCCGAGAGGGCAGCACTTCACCCGGGTCATCACAAGCCAAGACTCCACGGCAGAACAAAACTAAAATATCCGTGGACAGGAACGTACTTCTGTCAGACTCGTCCTCTGAGATCCTCACATCGGATGGAACTGAGGGCACAAAGAAGAAGATTCCTCTTGACAAGAGCTTGGTGAAAAGCGACAACCTTGCCCAAAAGAGCTTTGATGAAGGGATTGAAGATATTCCTTTTGCGGATGAGAGTGAGTTAGATGAGAGATTCTACACTCCAGCCACATCCGTTAAGGCCCGAGTCCTGCCTGTTCCAAAAGAGGACACAAATGTCCGTAAACGCCTCCTCCCATCACCACCAAAGAACAGCGGAGGTGTTCCTCCTGCCAACCAGATCCTCGAGATTCAGAAGGCGCAGAAGGAGAGGAATAAAATCAAGATCAGAGAAGCCCCTCAGAAGAAGGAGGATGAAGGTAGTGGCGGGCTTCAGTGTGTTAATAAGACCTTTCAGAATCCTGTTGTTCCTCGTCAGGGAAAGAAGTCTGAGAACTCTGAGCGTGACCGACGGAGCACGTCCTACTCCTCAATGGATCCCAGTACGAGTGACATGGTGACGGACAGTGACGACAGCCGTCTGTATGGTTTACACACACCAACATCTAGTGCTCCTGAATCGGAGAACTCATTGCTGGGTAGTAAAGGCAAGAAGAAGAAGAAAGGTGCTGATAAAACATTCATCGATAAGGAAAAGAAACGCAAATCTCTGTTGTCTAAGCTATTGCCAATTAAGTCTCCAGAGAAGACGTTGAAAGACAGGTCGAGCACACCCAACCTCTCGGACTCCAGTAGCAGTGCGACAAAGAAGAAAAAGACACCGAAGTCGGACAAGAAGAAGCGGACCAAGACGAAGGACATCGCAGATTCGAGTCTCAGTGACAATTTGAAGGACCTGCGGATTGGTTCTGTGTTCACCACGGACCTGTCCAAACTGCCTGGCAACAGGCACCACATGGGCTCCACACTACCTATAGCTCCCAAGGCAGAGGGTGAGTATGTCTACTAGTGTCACCCACTGGGCCAGATAGGATTGTTTATGTTATATAGTGCCAAAGCCTTGACTAATACATTTTTTATACCTACCAAATGATATTTACCATACAGAAACTCAATCATCTAAGAATCTTTATTGATTACCTTCCCTGTCTGTTCGTCAACACTGACCTGAAATTCTTATGACTGTAGTGACATGGGGTACCTTCTTTCGTGTATTGTGTTCTATTACTTTTGTCCTTCAGCATACCGGTGGTATACTCTTTTCTGTAATCGACAGAAAGTGCAAAGTGTGTTTTGACAGTTGCTGTACTTTCTTACGAATGTGCACTGCCATTCTTAGGTACAACTTTCAGGAGGGGGGTAGTATAAAACTACATCGCTGAAAGTTTGACAGTTAACTGGTATACTTCATTTTGGCCTGTTAGATGTGATTGTTTATGATGACTGACTTACTGTAGATGATCTTACTTCCTTCAGAGGGTAAACTCTGTTATTCAGTAAACTGTGCGACATTATGACTAGTAAGCCTTGTCAAGGCTTGACTACTTACAGGCCACTGTTGTGTAGATGTTCTATTGCACATGTAAGATCAAAAACATATTTCACTCTCACTGGCTGTATGGCTATAAATGCAATCGCCATACTTATAACACTACTAGGCTGTGTGTTATTAAAGAAACTTGTGTGTTGTCCTTGCAGTGGATGAGTTCTCAGACTCGGGTGAGAGCATGATGTCAACCAGCACGCTACATGGCAGGAAGGTGGGTATTACAAAACCAGTCCCAGCATCACCTCTGCACCTCTCCATCACCCTGTCCACCACCTCTCCATCACCCTGTCCACCACCTCTCCAACACCTCTCCAACACTCTGTCCATCACCTCTCCACCTCTCCATCACCCTGTCCACCACCTCTCCATCACCCTGTCATCACCTCTCCATCACCCTGTCCATCACCTCTCCATCACCCTGTCATCACCTCTCGATCACCCTGTCCATCACCTCTTCATCATTCTATCCATCACCTCTCCATCACCCTGACCATCACCTCTCCATCACCCTGTCCATCACCTCTTCATCACCCTATCCATCACCTCTTCATCACCTCTCCATCACCTCTCCACCTCTCCATCACCTCTCCACCTCTCCATCACCCTGTCCATCACCTCTTCATCACTCTATCCATCACCTCTCCATCACCCTATCCATCAACTCTCCGCCTCTCCATCACCCTGTCCATCACCCTGTCCATCACCTCTCCATCACCTCTCCATCACCCTGACCATCACCTCTCCACCTCTCCATCACCCTATCCATCATCTCTCCATCACCCTGACCATCACCTCTTCATCACTCTATCCATCACCTCTTCATCACTCTATCCATCATCTCTCCATCACCCTGTCCATCACCTCTCCATCACCCTGACCATCACCTCTCCACCTCTCCATCACCCTGTCCATCACCTCTCCATCACCCTGACCATCACCTCTCCGCCTCTCCATCACCCTATCCATCATCTCTCCATCACCCTGACCATCACCTCTTCATCACTCTATCCATCACCTCTCCATCACCCTATCCATCAACTCTCCGCCTCTCCATCACCCTGTCCATCACCTCTCCATCACCCTGTCCGTCATCTCTCCATCACCCTGACCATCAACTCTCCACCTCTCCATCACCCTGACCATCACCTCTCCACCTCTCCATCACCCTGTCCATCATCTCTCCATCACCCTGACCATCAACTCTCCGCCTCTCCATCACCCTGTCCATCACCTCTCCACCTCTCCATCACCCTGTCCATCATCTCTCCATCACCCTGACCATCAACTCTCCGCCTCTCCATCACCCTGTCCATCACCTCTCCACCTCTCCATCACCCTGTCCATCATCTCTCCATCACCCTGACCATCAACTCTCCCCCTCTCCATCACCCTGACCATCACCTCTCCACCTCTCCATCACCCTGTCCATCATCTCTCCATCACCCTGACCATCACCTCTCCACCGATCACCTCTCCATCACCTCTCCACCTCTCCATCACCCTGACCATCACCTCTCCACCTCTCCATCACCCTGTCCATCACCTCTCCATCGAATCTCCATCACCTCTCCACCTCTCCATCACCCTGTCCATCACCTCTCCATCACCCTGACCATCACCTCTCCGCCTCTCCATCACCCTATCCATCACCCTATCCATCACCCTGTCCATCACCTCTCCATCACCCTATCCATCACCCTATCCATCACCTCTCCGCCTCTCCATCACCCTGACAATCACCTCTCCACCTCTCCATCAACCTGACCATCACCTCTCCATCACCTCTCCACCTCTCCATCACCCTGACCATCACCTCTCCATCACCTCTCCATCACCCTATCCATCACCTCTCCACCTCTCCATCACCCTGACCATCACCTCTCCGCCTCTCCATCACTCTATCCATCACCCTATCCATCACCCTATCCATCACCTCTCCACCTCTTCATCACCTCTCCAATCAACTCTCCACCTCTCCATCACCTCTCCATCACCCTATCCATCATCTCTCCATCACCCTGACCATCACCTCTCCGCCTCTCCATCACCCTGTCCATCACCTCTTCATCACCTCTTCATCACCTCTCCATCACCTCACGATCACCTCTCGACGTCGCTATATAAGTGCAATAATCTTGGACGCGACGTTAAACCCCATTTCACCTCACCTCACTCGATCACCTCTCCACCTTTCCATCACCTCTCCATCACCCTATCCATCATCTCTCCATCACCCTGTCCATCACCCTGTCCATCACCCTATCCATCACCTCTCCGCCTCCCCATCACCCTGTCCATCACCTCTCCACCTCTTCATCACCTCTCCACCTTTCCATCACCTCTCCATCACCCTATCCATCATCTCTCCATCACCCTGACCATCACCTCTCCACCTCTCCAACACCTCTCCACCTATCCATCATCTCTCCACCTATCCATCATCTCACCATCACCCTGTCCATCACCCTGTCCATCACCTGGTCCTCTAGATGCTAAGATGATTTTTGTTTCATCCATTGACACAATCCTGTTGTTCAGTTTCACGTATGTAACAAAGCAACTATGGTGTGTGTATTGGAAATGTTGACCTTACTTCGGGTTCTGTTACGTTTACTAATGTGACTTCTTTGGGCCAAAATCAGTTTTGATATTGTATGGTCGTTGTGCTGATGGTTTCAGCAATTCAGTTGTGATATACGTTTTTGACTGTTTTATATTTCATGTTTCTTTGTATTTATTTTTCAGAGTTTCAACTTAACAGACAAACCAGATGACAAAGTTTCCCGTCGCATCCAGAAAGCAGCTGTGAAGCAGCACAAACAGGCGGAACAGAAGCGGCTTCGTATGGCGCAGGAGATTCAGCGGAAGCTGGAGGAAGTCGATGTCAAACAACGGGAACTTGAACAACGCGGCATTATTGTGGAGAAGGCATTACGAGGGGAGGGACCAGGTAGGTGGAACAACGGGGCATTATTGTGGAGAAGGCATTACGAGGGGAGGGACCAGGTAGGTGGAACAGTAGGGCATTATTGTGGAGAAGGCATTACGAGGGGAGGGACCAGGTAGGTGGAACAGTAGGGCATTATTGTGGAGAAGGCATTACGAGGGGAGGGACCAGGTAGGTGGAACAGCGGGGCATTATTGTGGAGAAGGCATTACGTTTTGTGTTTGTGTGTTGTTTAACGCCGCACTCAGCAATATCGAGCCATATGATGGCGGTCTGTAAAATAATCGAGTCTGGACCAGACAATCCAGTGATTGACATCATGAGCATCAATCAACGCAATTGGCAAGTACGGCAAGTATGGGTTGCTGAAGACCTATTCTACCCCAGAATCTTCACGGGTCAGAATGCATTACGAGGGGAGGGACCAGGTAGGTGGAACAGTAGGGCATTATTGTGGAGAAGGCATTACGAGGGGAGGGACCAGGTAGGTGGAACAACAGAGCATTTTTGCGGAGAATGCATTACGAGGGGAGGGACCAGGTAGGTGGAACAGTAGGGCATTATTGTGGAGAAGGCATTACGAGGGGAGGGACCAGGTAGGTGGAACAGCGGGGCATTATTGTGGAGAAGGCATTACGTTTTGTGTTTGTGTGTTGTTTAACGCCGCACTCAGCAATATCGAGCCATATGATGGCGGTTTGTAAAATAATCGAGTCTGGACCAGACAATCCAGTGATTGACATCATGAGCATCGATCCACGCAGGGAGGGTCCAGGTAGGTGGAACGAGGCATTATTGTGGAGAAGGCATTACGAGGGGAGGGACCAGGTAGGTGGAACAATGGGGCATTATTGTGGAGAAGGCATTACGAGGGGAGGGACCAGGTAGGTGGAACAACAGAGCATTTTTGTGGAGAAGGCATTACGAGGGGAGGGACCAGGTAGGTGGAACAACGGAGCATTTTTGCGGAGAAGGCATTACAAGGGGAGGGATCAGGTTGGTGGAACAGCAGGGCATTATTGTGGAGAAGGAATTATGACTGACGGTTGTTCAGTGGCTTGTGTGTGTGACCTCATACTCTTTCTGACTCCAGACGCAGACAAGGAGGAGGCCGGGCTGATGCAGGAATGGTTTAACCTGGTTCACGACAAGAACAGCCTGGTCCGATACGAGTCCGAACTCATGGTGCGGTGAGTATCAGCAATCGCGGCAGACCTTGTGATGATGTTGCTGGTTGTGATGATGTTGCTGGTTGTGACGATGTTGATGTTGTGATGATGTTGCTGGTTGTGACAATGTTGATGGTTGTGATGATGTTGCTAGCTGTGATGATGTTAATGGTTGTGGTGATGTTGCTGGTTGTGAAGATGTTGTTGGTTGTGATGATGTTGATGGTTGTGACGATGTTGATGTTGCTGGTTGTGACAATGTTGCTGGTTGTGAAGATGTTGATGGTTGTGACGATGTTGATGGTTGTGACGATGTTGATGGTTGCGACGATGTTGATGGTTGTGATGATGTTGATGGTTGCGACGATGTTGATGATGCTGGTTGTGATGATGTTGATGGTTGTGATGAAGTTGATGTTGCTGGTTGTGACAATGTCGCTGGTTGTGACGATGTTGCTGGTTGTGATGATGTTGCCCGGTTGCGACGATGTTGATGGTTGTGATGATGTTGATGGTTGCGACGATGTTGATGATGCTGGTTGTGATGATGTTGATGGTTGTGATGAAGTTGATGTTGCTGGTTGTGACAATGTCGCTGGTTGTGACGATGTTGCTGGTTGTGATGATGTTGATGTTGTGACGATGTTGCTGGTTGTGACAATGTTGCTGATTGTGATGATGTTGCTGGTTGTGATGATGTTGATGTTGTGACGATGTTGCTGGTTGTGATGATGTTGCTGGTTGTGGTGATGTTGATGTTGTGACGATGTTGCTGGTTGTGACGATTTTGCTGGTTGTGATGATGTTGATGGTTGTGACGATGTTGATGTTTGTTGTAGGGCCAAAGAGCTGGAACTGGAGGACCGCCAGGCGCGTCTGGAGAACCAGCTCCGGGAGAGGATGAACTCAGGAGGTACAGTGACATACAGTTGTATTCATACCCTAGCTTCCCTCTACATGTAGTCCACATAGGAAAAGAAACTGTGCGGCAGGGCTTATGTATCAAACTCATAATTCATACAAACACATTTATTCAATCCAAGATCGTAACTGTATTGTGTTTCTTCGGATGAATACAAGCCTCGTAAAGAAGGTTTTGGTTTAAACAAAACCAGATTTACATATCCTGCCTTGCCAGTTTTGTGTTGTGTACACAAGATTGTTAAATGATTGGCTGTTGTCAATTGATTGTATGATACAGCAAACTTCAGGGTACAGGAACCTGTGACTGTTCCATGTCACTGTTTAGGAATATGATATCTGGAGACCTTTCACAGATGCGACCAACCATCAGATGAGGGACCTTATGGGTGAAAAATCACAGTTTGACTTTTCATTATAGTGTGAAACTACAGCATCTTTGGAGTGAGTGAGTGAGTGAGTTGGGTTTAACCCCGCTTTTAACAATATTCCAGTTATATCGCGGCGTGTCAGCTTAATGTGGGAGGAAAGCCCGAAGTGATGCAGGTCTCAGACGTTTACCACTTCGGTGAAACCCACGAGCACGAGTATGGTGCTGACAAACCTAGAAACATAATCGGAGCGAACCGGGATTCGAACCCACAATCATAGGTTTCTGGCATGCCCAAGGGACACAACTCTGCACAGCGAATCGCGGCGCCTTAGACGACTGGGCCACCCGTGGCCCCCAGCATCTTTGGAACACAAAACTACAATTCACAAGCTTCAATTCATACATACTACACAGATACATGACATCACACATGCTAACTAAGTAAGTTGACGTCAAACATCTTTATGACGTCACAGCTCAGTTGTGTCCTAGCACTCATAAGGTCCTTTTTCTACTGAGGTTAAAATGATGTTTTATATAGGACCATCCAAATCTTTGATATTACTATAAATATTAGTATTACTAATAATATGAAAGAATAGGGTGGTCCTTAACTCTTTTGAGTAGTATATATCAGCACAGTTACTTTTCTACTCTTAAGCCTTGATATGTAATCCGTAGGGCTAGGAGGACTGGCTAGAGGACCTTGGCTGATATCTCCACCAGGGTCAATAAGAGCATGATCTTGTAGCTGTCTCTCTCTACTGAATAACTCTTCCTGCTAAGAATAGCTACACGCACTGGAGAACAATATCTGTAGGCAAAGTTGTGTCATGAAACAGAAAGTTAATTTATATGAAATTAGTTGTCCATTTGTTAGTACTGTGTAGGGTTTATACTAAAACTATGTTGTCTGTGATTAAATACTCCACTTCTATTGTGAATGTAGAGCACTGTTTTTACTAATGGGCAGATTTGTCCAGAGTGTTTGATCCTGTGGTCCAACTCCTCCCAGTGCAGGTCAGGAGAAGGTATAGAGCAGAGGCATGTTCCCCCTTTCTTTCCTGAGGCATGCTCTTGCACCATGTTGAGTTCCCCGTAGTTGCTTTGTTGCTGTAGCACCAGACACACTTGTAGAGGACTCGGTGTTCAGGGTAACCATGGGATTACCCACGGTAACCACGGTATTGCACTAAGCAAACACAAAATCCGTGTTCACACACTCACAATGGTACAATAGGGGAATCCTTTACTGGTGTCGAAGTACATGGTATCAGTCCCTTCCAGATATCTATATACACAAGGTCGGTACCTTACCGATGTCCATATACACGAGGTTGGTACCTTACCGATGTCCATATACACGATGTCAGTCCCTTCCTCGTGTCTACATACACGATGTCAGTCCCTCCCCGGTGTCCACATACACGATGTCAGTCCCTTCCCCGTGTCCACATACACGATGTCAGTCCCTTCCCCGTGTCTACATACACCATGTCAGTCCCTTCCCCGTGTCCACATACACAATGTCAGTCCCTTCCCCGTGTCCACATACACGATGTCAGTCCCTTCCCCGTGTCCACATACACAATGTCAGTCCCTTCCAGATGTCCATATACACAATGTCAGTCCCTTCCCGGTGTCCACATACACAATGTCAGTCCCTTCCCGGTGTCTACATACACAATGTCAGTCCCTTCCCGGTGTCTACATACACGATGTCAGTCCCTTCCCGGTGTCCACATACACGATGTCAGTCCCTTCCCCGTGTCCACATACACGATGTCAGTCCCTTCCCCGTGTCCACATACACGATGTCAGTCCCTTCCCCGTGTCCACATACACAATGTCAGTCCCTTCCAGATGTCCACATACACAATGTCAGTCCCTTCCAGATGTCCATATACACGATGTCAGTCCCTTCCCCGTGTCCACATACACGATGTCAGTCCCTTGTGTTGTTCTCAGAACAATAGGGATCTTATACATTTCTAAAATCAGTTATGAGTCCAGTGTGTGTGTGCGTGCATCTGTGGAGAATTATCAACACCTGAGGCAGGCATCACCAGGCCCTGTCTCCGTTTCCCAGATTGAGTGTAGTCATGTAGCATGTTGTGTGTACTAACTGCAGATCTGGACAAGTCTGATGCAGAGATCATTGATGAGAAGAACATCCTTGACGAGCTGCTGGAAGTGGTGGAGCAGCGAGACAGCCTGGTGGCCATGTTGGAGGAAGACAGGCTCAGGTACACACAGGAGAGCTGGGCAGGGGAGATAACTCACCAGGCAAACAGCCTGAGACTCACTGTGATCATTTTATGTTTCGAAAACATAAAATGACAATGGATATATATATAATATCTGAGGTTTACTGTTCATTTAAGTCATACTGCCCATTGTCAACTGGTAATGAATCATTTTGCTTTTCCCTTCCGCTAATTCTGTGCATGGCATGGTGGTTTGTGCATGATGTGTCGTCACTCTGACTGACACTAGATTCAACCAGGAATAGAACATACTGAACCCGCCTGTACTCAGGGGTCATGTGACTTATTGTGTTTCCCGTGTCTGCTCTACACATAATAGCTTTTATGTTTTTAGCTCACCTGACTGAAAGTCAAGTGAGCTTATGTCAGGGCCTGTTTATCTGGTGTCTGACATGTGTCGCAAGCATCTTCTTTCTCAAAACCTTCAGGGCCAATAAAGATTCACTTGCGTGTTCCCACCGTTGATGACACCCTGATCTGTTTAAGCAGTTCAAATCCGCAACAGCAGCCTTAATGTTTTGTATATTTGTAGTCACTTATAGGGCTCAACATATATGTTCCGCTTTCCATGACCTTTTTTTTTTACCTTTGCTCTTGGACCACACTCCAAAATGTTGCCAGATTGCATTTCCTTGCACTGTAGACCGTCGACTGAAGAAGCTGAAACCTCACTTACTTGTTATGATAGCAGCTGAATCTATTCAAGAGGTTCAAATCCGATTTTCAATATGGCCACCATGGCAGTTATTTTAAGAAAACTATTTATGGATGCTATTCAGCTACGTCTGTAGTTAGTCTCCAAAATGTTCTGACAATATTCTGATTTAATTCTGAAAATTGTTGTAAATATGACTTCTTTTTTTCTCTTATCTAAATTTGAATGTGTCAGAAATATATCAGGTGAGCTACAGAGCCCCTGCTCTCTTTTCTGTTAAGTTGATTCATAGAATAACCTATAACTAACCTGTCATACATCAGTATAACAGCAGTTTGCTTTTCTTCATTTTTTGTGTGGCAATTAGATCACATGCCTCCATTTCATTCTTAGAATTTCTTTGACCAAAAAGATGTGCATGTGCAAAGCTGACGTTGAGTTGTCTCTTGACTTGCTTGAGGAGATACGTCCAGAGCAAATAACCACAGAGTTACATCAATCATAACAAATAATCAATCACTCATCATCATGGACCTGTTATGTGGAGAGGTCTTGGGAATAACAGGGCGTTATTACACATGCAACATGGGTAGTATCACTGGTTATCAGAGGTCTAGGGAATAACAGGGCATTATTACACATGCAACATGGATAGTATCACTGGTTATCAGAGGTCTAGGGAATAACAGGGCATTATTACACATGCAACATGGGTAGTATCACTGGTTATCAGAGGTCTAGGGAATAACAGGGCATTATTACACATGCAACATGGGTAGTATCACTGGTTATCAGAGGTCTAGGGAATAACAGGGCATTATTACACATGCAACATGGATAGTATCATTGGTTATCAGAGGTCTAGGGAATAACAGGGCATTATTACACATGCAACATGGGTAGTATCACTGGTTATCAGAGGTCTAGGGAATAACAGGGCATTATTACACATGCAACATGGGTAGTATCACTGGTTATCAGAGGTCTAGGGAATAACAGGGCATTATTACACATGCAACATGGGTAGTATCACTGGTTATCAGAGGTCTAGGGAATAACAGGGCATTATTACACATGCAACATGGGTAGTATCACTGGTTATCAGAGGTCTAGGGAATAACAGGGCATTATTACACATGCAACATGGGTAGTATCACTGGTTATCAGAGGTCTAGGGAATAACAGGGCATTATTACACATGCAACATGGGTAGTATCACTGGTTATCAGAGGTCTAGGGAATAACAGGACATTATTACACATGCAACATGGGTAGTATCACTGGTTATCAGAGGTCTAGGGAATAACAGGGCATTATTACACATGCAACATGGGTAGTATCACTGGTTATCAGAGGTCTAGGGAATAACAGGGCATTATTACACATGCAACATGGATAGTATCACTGGTTATCAGAGGTCTAGGGAATAACAGGGCATTATTACACATGCAACATGGGTAGTATCACTGGTTATCAGAGGTCTAGGGAATAACAGGGCATTATTACACATGCAACATGGGTAGTATCACTGGTTATCAGAGGTCTAGGGAATAACAGGGCATTATTACACATGCAACATGGGTAGTATCACTGGTTATCAGAGGTCTAGGGAATAACAGGGCATTATTACACATGCAACATGGGTAGTATCACTGGTTATCAGAGGTCTAGGGAATAACAGGGCATTATTACACATGCAACATGGATAGTATCATTGGTTATCAGAGGTCTGGGGAATAACAGGGCATTATGACACATGCAACATGGATAGTACCATTAGTTATCAGAGGTCTGGGGAATAACATGGCATTATTACTTGTTACATCAACACATGTAACATGGACAGTATCATTGGTTATCAGGGGTCTAGGGAATAACACGGCATTATTACTGGTTACATCAACACATGTAACATGGATAGTATCATTGGTTCTCAGGGGTCTAGGGAATAACACGGCATTATTACTGGTTACATCAACACATGTAACATGGATAGTACCATTGGTTATCAAAGTCTAGGGAATAACACGGCATTATTACTGGTTACAACAACACATGTAACATGGATAGTACCATTGGTTATCAGAGGTCTGGGGAATAACACTGCATTATTACTGGTTACAACAACACATGTAACATGGATAGTACCATTGGTTATCAGAGGTCTGGGAAATAACACGCCAATATTACTGGTTACATCAACACATGTAACATGGACAGTAACATTGGTTATCAAAGTCTAGGGGAATAACACGGCATTATTACTGGTTACATCAACACATGTAACATGGATAGTAACATTGGTTATCGAAGTCTAGGGAATAACAGGGCATTATTACTGGTTACATCAACACATGTAACATGGATAGTACCATTGGTTATCAGAGGTCTGGGAAATAACACGCCATTATTACTGGTTACATCAACACATGTAACATTGATAGTACCATTGGTTATCAGAGGTCTGGGAATAACATGGCATTTTTACTGGTTACATCAACACATGTAACGTGGATAGTACCATTGGTTATCAGAGGTCTGGGAAATAACACGCCAATATTACTGGTTACATCAACACATGTAACATGGACAGTAACATTGGTTATCAAAGTCTAGGGGAATAACACGGCATTATTACTGGTTACATCAACACATGTAACATGGATAGTACCATTGGTTATCAAAGTCTAGGGAATAACACGGCGTTATTACTGGTTACATCAACACATGTAACATGGATAGTACCATTGGTTATCAAAGTCTAGGGAATAACACGGCATTATTACTGGTTACATCAACACATGTAACATGGATAGTACCATTGGTTATCAAAGTCTAGGGAATAACACGGCATTATTAGTGGTTACATCAACACATGTAACATGGATAGTACCATTGGTTATCAAAGTCTAGGGTATAACACGGCATTATTACTGGTTACATCAACACATGTAACATGGATAGTACCATTGGTTATCAAAGTCTAGGGAGTAACACGGCATTATTACTGGTTACATCAACACATGTAACATGGATAGTACCATTGGTTATCAGAAGTCTAGGGAATAACACTGCATTATTACTGAATAAATCAACACATGGAACTGAGGGTGGTTATAAGCAATTAGCCACAGTCTCTGAACTAAGACAATACTGAGGTTTGTATGTCATGACTTTTGAAAGGCAAGGTTTGCTAGTGTATGGTTGTATAGTTTAATAATCTTCCTTCTAAAAGAAACAGAGTGATTAGGGAATACTGTGAACATGCTGTTTGAATTGTAAACCTCATCAGAGCTTAGGGTTTTAAATAACTATTCACTCAGGTTGGTTTATATGTCAGTATAAGCAATATGTTTTTCCAGATAGTAATGTAGTCTTTAAGTGATGTTGTCTGTCAAGCCTGTCAGAGACACATGGTTGAACTCTCTCACTTCTTTCGGTTTCAGAGAGCAAGAAGAAGACAAAGACCTAGAGGAAGTAATGTTGAAGAAGGGCTTCGCGTTGTCCCCCATCTGTGTGCCGGAGAGTGAGAAGTTGGAAGTCTCCTGATCCACGTTATAGCTCCCTATAGCCTGCCTCAAGTCCCACAGGGCAACCCAGCCAGTTGTACTCATAACTCATTGAAGTCCTCCTAGTTCAGTAGAACACTACAATACAACCCACAGTTGTTGTACTCATGGCACGACTCAGTGCTTAACTCCTGATGCCAGACTGGCATTACAAACGTAGTCTGGAGAGCCGCTTGCTTTACAAACGATAGTGGTCAGGAGAGCCGCTTGCTTTACAAACGATAGTGGTGCTGTATGGACGCTTGTGTAGATGTTCAAGCAGCGATCTATAAGCAACGCCGTCATCGATGCATTTATCTTCTATATGCAGTTGTACCACTAGACTAGCTGTCCTCACTCCAGGACTGATGTGAGGTGTTTTCTACCTACATGTGATATTGCTGTTTATCCCCCGATTCCTTGTATCATATGTGGATCATGCATTCCCCGTGTTCAGGTGGTGACGAAAGGGTTAATTATTGTAATTATTGTATTTTGTTACCATGGTAACATGCATTGTTAGAACCCCTTGCTTCAGCATTAGCATGTGTGTTTAAAGTTAGATGTGTCAATAATCACATGCCGTTATGAAGCAACAGTCAGCATGAATCTCTTGTAAGCCGACACTGAACTCCAGCATCGTGTGTGTCCAGCTAGATCCATCATTACCAATGTGAAACACAGGTCTCTATACCACGAATCTCTTGTGCGGTATACATCTGGGCTATTGCCCCAGACTTAAATGTTTGAGTTGTCATGGGTGTGTCAACACACTCTCTCCATGTTGTTAGGAACTTAGGAACGTATTTCTTTGCCGATCTCCCTGAGATTGGTAACCTAACAGTGATTTAGCTACATCAACACTGCTCTAAATAGCCTGACTGTACTGCCTGTATCAACACAAGTTCCTCATGTTAATGTTGTCTTCAACACATCAATTATTACTGATTCTTGTACCGACACTAGGCTCTACCAGGTTCCACAAGACACAAGATTGATGCTGAACCCTGAGCAGCTGTTGAAGCAGAAGAAAGATTGTCTACCGCTGGGATATGGAAGCACCTTTTTTTGCCCTGAACTTGTACAAGATTTATTTTGGGGTACACGAACCATTGTTCACATTGTTCACATTAACAGAGCTACAGATAATCTGCGTATCTGCGTATCTGCGTATCTGCGTAAAATACCCCCCCAAAATGTTCAAAACCCAATTACTTTCAATCAACTTTTGTACAGAAACGCATGCATTAAATGAAAAACTCAAATGTATAAAAACACCATGTGTAAATACCCGATAAAGCTTTTTCAACATGTGTACAACCGGGCTAATTTATTTTCCGAGTCAAGCCTATAAAGTTAGAACTGTTATATACATCTAAAACATTATTATTATTTTTTTTAATCATAAAATATTTACTTATTTTGGGAAAAAACAAATAGAGTGATGAATAGATGAGGGAAAAAATCATGGTTACCCAATGAAAAATGTAATAACCAAATTAAAATAGAAACCTTTGAGTAAAAAACTCAATTGCTCAGAAAGTTATCAGGAGCTCTGCATTAATATGAGGAAGTAAAAGCATGTGTACTGTTCATGTTTCTGCTATGAAGACCCACTGCGCTATACAGCTTGTATGTAGCCTGGCTGTGGTCCACCATGTATATCCCTGAGGCATTCTTGTTACTTACAGCATGTGTACTGTTCATGTTTCTGCTATGAAGACCCACTGCGCTATACAGCTTGTACGTAGCCTGGCTGTGGTCCACCATGTCTATCCCTGAGGCATTCTTGTTACTTACAGCATGTGTACTGTTCATGTTTCTGCTATGAAGACCCACTGCGCTATACAGCTTGGACGTAGCCTGGCTGTGGTCCACCATGTCTATCCCTGAGGCATTCTTGTTACTTACAGCATGTGTACTGTTCATGTTTCTGCTATGAAGACCCTCTACGCTATACAGCTTGGACGTAGCCTGGCTGTGGTCCACCATGTATATCCCTGAGGCATTCTTGTTCCTTACAGCATGATGTAACACAGATCAGAAGATTGGAGAACAGGAATATTGACAGGAAGGTCTCCTTGCCCTGTAAAATTATCTTCAGTGGACTGTTGCTTGTATGCAGGTGCTCCGCCCGGCCCCACCCCACGCTGGGGGCTGGCAGGCTGGTCTCTCATATGGCTTCAGCATTTTTTGATGAACTTGCACAAGAGACCTTCTGTTTGCTAAATGGAACTTGTTTCTTTTCTCAGCATTAAACTGAATACCGTGAGGATGAATCTCAGATTGTGTCATGTAAATGACATGTGAGTTCCTATGTGATGACCACTCTTGAAGTTTGCTGACATTGCACATTGTCGATGTGGGTGAAGTTTACTTTGCACATGGCATGTTAATTTGGATTTGATAGATATTTGAAATACATGTAAACTCTATCTGTGTCAGTTGTAGCTGGAGTATGATGACTGGTTGTAGTATTTCATATTGGTTGTTCCCTTGCTCATCTGAGATGACAGCTGTTTAACTTTAAGTTAACACCAAAGATATTTCCTATCGCATCATTGACCTCAATCTCATATCATTTTAGTATTTAAAGTTTTAACAGCAGAATTTTTAATTTATGTGCATAAAGGATTTATTTACAAGTAGATCACATACATGCTTCAATGTCACATGAAGTGCATCGATGTGTATTTATTCACACATGTATTCAAGATGTCCATCAACTGTAACCATGGTAACTGGTCTGGTCACAACTTCATCCAACCAGGACCACTCATGTCACACTAATTACACACTTGATTTATTCAGCAACTTAGAAAAGTATTCAAGTAAAAGAACCAATGTTAAGAACAAAGAATGTGTATTCTAGATATTGTCAAGACCAATTGTTGGCCCTGTTGATTGTGTGTCTGTGCCGATGGAGTGTGTGTGTCCTATGGTGTGGCCCTGTGACTGGTGCTACTATCTCCACACCTCACGCTGCGTGTGCAACGTTATTATCACCATCTTGGCGAGGCAAGGGCGTTAACTGACTGTAAAAGTCCTGTTTCCACCCTTGCTGAACTAGGCTGGAATTTCTGTACTCAATCGGAGCACCACCAGTGGCTGTTACGAGTTATGTTCCTTCTATGTCCTTCCTCTTGACAAATCAGATTCCACCTCTCACATCACTTTTATTTGCTTTAAACAAAATGGTGGCGCCCAGGTAAGACGATCTGATCGATAATCAAAATGTATGTTGTGATAAAATTTGTCTTTCTTCCCAAAGTGCAACATGAAAAGATTTGGAAAATACCTGTTGATGCCGAATTGGCAGTACACATGCTTTGCAAATCCTGCAAGGGACCAAATTCTGTATGACAGTTTACTAACCGGATGTTGACTTCGTAACGCAATTTTGATTGGACATAGACTCGTTAGTCCAGACAAAATAAGACTCCATAATTGCAGCCTAGTTCAGCAAGGGTGGAAACTGGACTTTTGGTATTTGACATTGTGTACATTGATGTGGCCCCACTCTATAGAAGTTGACAGTGGTTCATCGTTGCCATCACCTGTGTTTGTAGGTTGACACTGTGTACATCGTTGCCATCACCTGTGTTTGTAGGTTGACACTGTGTACATCGTTGCCATCACCTGTGTTTGTAGATTGACACTGTGTACATCGTTGCCATCACCTGTGTTTGTAGATTGACACTATGTACATCGTTGCCATCACCTGTGTTTGTAGGTTGACAGTGTGTACATCGATGCCATCACCTGTGTTTGTAGGTTGACACTGTGTACATCGTTGCCATCACCTGTGTTTGTAGATTGACACTGTGTACATCGTTGCCATCACCTGTGTTTGTAGATTGACACTATGTACATCGTTGCCATCACCTGTGTTTGTAGATTGACACTATGTACATCGTTGCCATCACCTGTGTTTGTAGATTGACACTATGTACATCGTTGCCATCACCTGTGTTTGTAGATTGACACTATGTATGCCTCTAGCAAAATTAATGTTGTGCTGTCCCTTTTTTTCTGAGGAATTTCACATGCAATTTCTGTGATGCAAAGCTTCAATGATATTAGGTCATCCCTGTAAATGTACTGTTATATGAACTGGTTCAGACTAACAGCCAATGGTTCCTTTTGAACATGTTACTTTGTGGTTATTTTTTAAGGGTATTTATCTCATATGTTTGGTTGTATTTCAGAATATTATTTTGAGCGAGACTCCGAGGTACGAGAGCCTCAATGCTTGTTGTGTGTATAAACCTGTGTACATATACGTCCCGGACTGCGTCCACTCGTGTATAGCCTGCTTCCTTGTTCAGTGTATATATACAAGCATATTGTTGTCAGCTATTATTTATGTTGTTGTTGAAAGAATCAAGATTCCTGTCCATTTGTCTGTCCATATTACAGTGTCCCACTACCGTGGTTACATAGATCTCATGTCAGCACAATCATTAATCCAGCTGCTGCTTCACGCGACTCCAGTCTGTCCCTCCCATGCTATTCTCTACACGTCCACCTCTTCTCATCACGTGAGGGGCGGTCGGGTAGCCTAGTGGTTAAAGCGTTTGCTCGTCACGCCGAAGACCCGGGTTCGATTCCCGACATGGGTTCAATGTGTGAAGCCCATTTCTGGTGTCCCCTGCCGTGATATTGCTGGAATATTGCTAAAAGCGGCGTAAAGCCATACTCACTCACTCACTCACTCATCACGTGACTCGAGTCTGTCCCTGCCATGCTATTCTCTACACGTCCACCTCTTCTCATCACGTGACTCCAGTCTGTCCCTGCCATGCTATTCTCTACACGTCCACCTCTTCTCATCACGTGACTCGAGTCTGTCCCTGCCATGCTATTCTCTACACGTCCACCTCTTCTCATCACGTGACTCCAGTCTGTCCCTGCCATGCTATTCTCTACACGTCCACCTCTTCTCATCACGTGACTCCAGTCTGTCCCTGCCATGCTATTCTCTACACGTCCACCTCTTCTCATCACGTGACTCCAGTCTGTCCTTGCCATGCTATTCTCTACACGTCCACCTCTTCTCATCACGTGACTCCAGTCTGTCCCTGCCATGCTATTCTCTACACGTCCACCTCTTCTCATCACGTGACTCGAGTCTGTCCCTCCCATGCTATTCTCTACACGTCCACCTCTTCTCATCACGTGACTCCAGTCTGTCCCTGCCATGCTATTCTCTACACGTCCACCTCTTCTCATCACGTGACTCCAGTCTGTCCCTGCCATGCTATTCTCTACACGTCCACCTCTTCTTATCACGTGACTCTAGTCTGTCCCTGCCATGCTATTCTCTACATGTCCACCTCTTCTCATCATGTGACTCGAGTCTGTCCCTGCCATGCTATTCTCTACACGTCCACCTCTTCTCATCATGGGACTCGAGTCTGTCCCTGCCATGCTATTCTCTACACGTCCACCTCTTCTCATCACGTGACTCCAGTCTGTCCCTGCCATGCTATTCTCTACACGTCCACCTCTTCTCATCACGTGACTCGAGTCTGTCCCTGCCATGCTATTCTCTACACGTCCACCTCTTCTCATCACGTGACTCCAGTCTGTCCCTGCCATGCTATTCTCTACACGTCCACCTCTTCTCATCATGGGACTCGAGTCTGTCCCTGCCATGCTATTCTCTACACGTCCACCTCTTCTCATCACGTGACTCCAGTCTGTCCCTGCCATGCTATTCTCTACACGTCCACCTCTTCTCATCACTTGACTCGAGTCTGTCATTGTGCTGCTGGTGTCTGCGAGTCTCTCTCACAAACCTAGCCACCTAGGACCAATGCACTGATGACCAGTAAACTGCTCAACCTCCTATGCTTTACCGCTTTCTAAGTGCATCAATCTCTTTTAACTAACTCTCAGGCTCATGCTTTAAACATTTGCCATGATCTATGTGCAATTCATGAAACACTCACTTGTTGTCCCGCGCTGCATGAAGTGGTGTCAAAACGTTCTTTTTGTCACTAAGCACATTCATCCATCCTTAAGGTTCTTCCTAGTTACATTCAGTGTGAACAAATGATAGGCATCTTCCATAAGATCTTGGTAAGGATATGGCATTAATTCCATGTTCATCAATTTATGTTGGTATCACTTCTTTTTTATCAATGTAATATGGCCAGTATTTGTGAAGAACTGAATTAGTTCTATTGTAATTATATTACCACTTCTTACCACTTTGTAGAAATGTAAACATACACATCGATATTTATGTGTTATTTTCAGGTTTCAAAATAATTGTTATTTGCATCAAATTCTCAATGTCCAAGATGCTTGAAATGAGTAACAGATCCCATACAGGTTGAGTGAGAGTTGTCTCCCCTTTGATCTACAGGCCGCATTATGACTGGTCCTGCTAGTCTGTTCTGTGTGTGTGTGATGTGTCTGTAGATACTCCAGCCAGTGATGTCACAAGGAAGATATTGACAAGTATTCACTGGTCATGCAGGAACTCACATTGAGCTCACGTAAAGAGAGGATATATGTTTTGTTTGTGTTTTGTCAACCACTTTGTTACGTGATACAATGTAATTGAGCGACTTCCCTTCGAAGGTCTACTGTCTCTGTAAGTTACTCCTATGTTAAGCTGTAGTTAGAAAGTGAAAGCAATAATTGTATTATTACTGATGTGAGTGAATGTTGTTTTGTTGTATCACGACAAGTGTTATCCGGGCAAACAAATCATGTGTCAGTCCTCCGCCACATGTTGTGATGGGATTTCCCGTATTCTGCTTCTGTGGCGACTTGTGCACTGAGTGCAACATACACCATGTGTGCTGGGCTCCTCATATGCACTTACATGCATTGTCACTGCACTCCCTGATGACGTAGTCCACACCGGAAACGTCATGGGTGTCCTGTTACTAAGTAAGCTAGCTGAAGGTTGCACAGTGTCATGTTGTTGCTGCCATCGTGTCATGTCATGCTGGTTGCTACCCTCGTGTCGTGTCATGCTGGTTACTGCCATCGTGTCGTGTCGTGTCATGCTGGTTGCTACCCTTGTGTCATGTCATGCTGGTTGCTGCCATCGTGTCGTGTCATGCTGGTTGCTACCCTCGTGTCATGTCATGGTGGTTGCTGCCATCGTGTCGTGTCATGCTGGTTGCTGCACAAGACCCTGTGTGTTGATTAAGGGGAACATTTGTGTTCGTAAACTATGCCAGAACAAGTAGTGTGATCAAATCCCAGATTTTCCCCAAATATAATCCTTGATTCTGACCGCCACACCAATACTCCATGTTTCCTCCAAATTGGGCTGTTGGCCCACATAAGCTGACACACCATTTGGATGTTCCAAGCTGCATTAAGCCCAACTCATTTGCCAGATGTCAACAGTCTTTATGTGGGATGTCAGTTTATTATTAGAACTAATATATTGTTAACATTTTTCACTCCTTGAATAAGAACGCTTTTTCTGTTCCGTTGACATGATACAGCTGTGAATGTGGTTCTCACCCTAATTGGCTGCACTGACGTCAGTTTAGATGAATACAGCGAGGAAATGTGTTGTGCAAGATGGCCATTGGTCCTGCGAACAGTGGTTGAATTGCACACCGCAGTCTGTCATTGATCAACTGTTGGTTGACTGGTTGAATTGTACACTGCAGTCTGTCATTGATCAACTATTGGTTGAATTGCACACTGCAGTCTGTCATTGATCAACTGTTGGTTGAATTGTACACTGCAGTCTGTCATTGATCAGCTATTGGTTGAATTGCACACTGCAGTCTGTCATTGATCAACTATTGGTTGACAGTGGTTGAATTGTACACTGCTCTTGGTGAGAGAGTGGTTGTACCGTGTTTTGTTGGTGATTGTGGAGTGTGGCTGGCTTTGTTGTTGGGTTTTCTCCAGCCAGTAGCAGCGCTGTTCATGTAGGGCACCATGTTGTTGAGTTGTTCATGTTTTCAGTGTTCTGAAGTTGATAAAAGTTGTTAATATTCTCAAATATTTTATTAATACCAAATCCTAAGCCTACTTTGTTTAGAATACTATCAGATATATTTCTGACAGTGGCTAGTAATGGACATGTACACCAGCAGCAATAGGGATATTTTTGTATATTAACTTTTGTAAAATATTGGCAGTGTTCATGTCATATCATTTTGAGCAAGTGTTCACTCATAGTTGGTTGCTTAATAGCCTGCAGACATGAACCTCCTTTCTTTGACAATGAGTTCTTCCCAGAACAATCTGCCAGCATTATTGTAGAGCTTTGTTGTTGGTAGTGGGGTAATTATTACCTATTGTTTTGAGACATATACAAGCTTTGTATCCAATAGATAGATGTTTAGTCTGAAGTCTAGCTATATGTTTGTATAGCACCTAGACATTGGTTCTGGATGGTAATGTATTGTTGAAAGTAGGATCGAATCAAAAATGAAAAAGATGTGTAAATTATCAACTGAAATCGATTCCAACACATCCTCAGCAATGACATACGTAACAAATAGAACCTCCCTTAGTCATTTTTCAGTTTACGCCATTTCTATTCATTCATATTTATTTTGAAAACATGAAGATCAACCCAGTACCTTCATGTCTCCCTGAGACAGTGTTGTCCGCGTTGGACTGCAAACATCTACCTGGACTTCAGCCAGTGTGAGTACTGTAGGATAATGTGTGTCAAGTTTTGTACAGGTCTTCACAACAAGGCGCCATATAACCATTTGCCTGCATATCACCCTTGAGATTAATTGTTTCTAGTCATTTGCCCTGCTTTGCCTCTTGCTGAGCAGCAGTAACTTAGCATTGCTGTGGCCTTGACCTACAGGTGTTAGTAACCTAGAAACGCTGTGGCTTTGACCTACAGGTGTTAGTTACCAAGCAATGCTATGGCCTTGACCTACAGCTATCAGTAACCTAGCAACGCCATGGCCTTGACCCACAGCTGTCAGTGTTGCTCTTTGTGGGATATGACTGTTCTCTGCTTCATGGCTGGTGTCATTTGACTAAAATTATTTTGTTTCTTTGTTTGGATAATGTGAGGCTGGGTGATGACCAAGGAGATATTGGACTGCTTCTCTGCAGGTCACAGTATTGGGACACTAGTATCTCTTACCAAAGTGGGGCGGTCGGGTAGCCTAGTGGTTAAAGCGTTCACTCGCCACGCCGAAGACCCGGGTTCGATTCCTGACATGGGTACAATGTGTGAAGCCCATTTCAGGTGTCCCCCACCGTGATATTGCTGGAAATATTGCTAAAAGCGGCGTAAAACCATACTCACTCACTCACTCTTACCAAAGTAGGGTTTTGGATACAAACAGTAACAATTATACATTCTCAATAAGACTCAATAAGAAAAGAAAATTCACGCCAGAACTAACTGAAAGGACTGATAAGCAAGAACAGTTATAAACCTTGACTGTGATAAGATAACTCTATACATATAATGATGGGTATGTACATTCTTCACATTTCTTGTACAAAGCTGAGTTTGAGTTCAAAACAATTTCTTGAAAATTCAAGAAAATAATTATCGTGTTTCCTGTCATATTTTTTTCCCATGATAATGAAGCCGTGGCTGGTGCATTGTAAAACATTTCCTTTTTCAAGTGAATAGCAGAATTATTTACACATTACATCGTAATATTTGATACATTAAGTGAATGTTCTCCATCCTCCGTCATACATGTGCTCAGTACCTCAGATTGTCAATTGTCCAGTCTCCAAGTTTACATCATTTCCTGCCTGTTTAAATGTTGAAGATGACACTGCCTCAAAGTGTACGGCAACAATCTCATTTTTAAACTGTTTTCTGTGTTTCTCACTGTCTGTGTGAATTGTGATTATTTCGTGGGGTAAGTGGACGAGGTCAAGGATAGCCTGTGTCCACGAGTACATCGAGGAAACTCCAGCTCTTGCGGAATATATCAATAAAACTAAGTACTCAGTTGGTTGTTTGTCCTTTATACCTGAGCCATCATTAGCAACGAGCACAGGTGCCCCAGCAGCGTACGAACCTGGGCAGGGTTGCATCCCTTAGTTTCCAGGACCAATGAAGATCCGGGGTAGAATAGGTCATGCTTGTCGTAAAAGGCAACTTACAGGATCAGGTGGTTAGGCTCACTCACTTGGTTGATGCATGTCATCGTATCCCAATTGCGATCGATGCTCATGATGTCAATCACTCGATTGTCTGGTCAAGACCGCCATATAGCTGGAATATTGCTGAGTGTGGGGTTAATCAACAAACAAACAAAGTTTCCAGGATCCGCTGATCATGAGGTTGAACCTGAGATGACTGCCTTGGTTTGTAGGAGTGGTCCAAGTGGTCCATGGTTCCTCAACACATGCACAGTAGCCCTGACAACGCCGCCTCCATGGTCCAGTGGGAATTCTGCCCGGAGAATGAGAGGTCGGGGGTTCGATCTCCAGCAGTATAATACAAAAAGATGTTAAAAGATGGTACTTGTTGTTACCCTGTCTGGCGCAGTAAGGGGCTAAAACAAGGATTGGCTGGCCCTGAGTCAGTACTCTGTGTCTGAGTTGGGTATCCATGTTAAATTGTGACATGGTATCTCAGTGGGGTAGCACTTGTTATTGTAAGTGCAATAATCCTGAACACGACCTCCAATATCCCTGCCATAGTTCCAAATTCCTGGGATTCCAGGTTAGAATATGTTCTTCCGCAACATGCACTTTTGTAAGAGGTGACTAAATAAATCGGGTGGTCAGGCTTGATGACTGAGTTCATTGACTGATTATGCTTCAAGGTTTGTCGACACCAAAGCTGTGCTTGCAGGTTTCACCAAAACGGTAAATGTCAGAGACCTGCATCATTTCCAGCTTTCCTCCCACATCAAACTGACACAGCGTGATACCTCAAATCTTCAAATACCTCCACACAACACATAACAGACACACTGATGCCTTTAGCTCATTAACAATATATTACTTTGTGTTTGTTGTTTTCACAGACCACCCCATGGATACGATGTGACAGTTTCTACCGGGAATACCACAGTGGGGAAGAAAAGTGACATTGATCAACGTATAAGATAACAGCACATGTTCACTAACAAAAGCAATACAAATCCCTCTTTAACTATAATCGTGTAGAAATCTTCCATAACCCATTGTTTCTATATTTAAAAGTCTCGGTGACAAAATGCATAACTCAGAAAATAGTGATTTTTGCTTCCTCATACAAACTGTCATACGTATGGGAAATGTGACCCGCGAGGGGACCACATGGTCGATCATCGTTTAGGAAATAAAATTGAATGATTAATTTTTGTGTCCAATATGAGTGAAAAAACAATTAAATGACAATGCACAACATTGTCCGATTTGAAGCTATTCAGTTCATTTCTTGGAGGGATGATTTCGGTGTGATGACATTGTAGATTATGAATCCACTCTGAAGTCAATACCGACCAGGTGGCCCCTTTACTAAAAGCTTTCCCCATATCTAAAGTGCCATGTGACAACAGTGTGGGATGGTCGCTATAGTATCCAAGTAGGCTGGACTATCCGTAGACTGTGTGAAGGTGACCAACAATTCTGAACCAGAGATATTTAGAAGGAAACATACAATACAAAACAAATAAATAGAACTTGTATCACAAAACCTAATCGTTTGGTCCCCCTCAGTGCCATAACGTCTCAGTATTGACTTGGTCCTGTCTTGGATGTTGCAAGCACCCATCTGGTCTCCACCCCTCCATTCAAGTAAGAACATGAGGTTCTGTGATCTCTGGCTTCACCTTTGACCTAGCTGAACTCTCGATGAGGTTGACGACGTCAGCAGCGACTGTCTGCAGCCCGTGTACCTCGATCCTCTTCACTATAAATCCTGTCCATGCACAAACAGCGATGGCAATGATTAGCAGCAGCTTGACGAGAGAGAGGAGGAGCGGGGCCGAGGGTACAAGCCCTCCCGACGTCTCCAGGAGATACAGGAGGACGCTCAGCACCAACACCTGGACCTGGCAGACAGAGAGACACTGACCTGTACATAAATGTTTACCCCAGGGGGATTCCAGTAACCTATGCTTGGCATTCCACACACAGCTGTTTACTGACCTGTACATAAACGTTTACCCCATGGGAATTCCAGTAACCTATGCTTGGCATTCCACACACAGCTGTTTACTGACCTGTACATAAACGTTTACCCCATGGGAATTCCAGTAACCTATGCTTGGCATTCCACACACAGCTGTTTACTGACCTGTACATAAACGTTTACCCCAGGGGAATTCCAGTAACCTATGCTTGGCATTCCACACACAGCTGTTTACTGACCTGTACATAAACGTTACCCCCATGGGAATTCCAGTAACCTATGCTTGGCATTCCACACACAGCTGTTTACTGACCTGTACATAAACGTTTACCCCATGGGAATTGCAGTAACCTATGCTTGGCATTCCACACACAGCTGTTTACTGACCTGTACATAAACGTTTACCCCAGGGGAATTGCAGTAACCTATGCTTGGCATTCCACACACAGCTGTTTACTGACCTGTACATAAACGTTTACCCCAGGGGAATTCCAGTAACCTATGCTTGGCATTCCACACACAGCTGTTTACTGACCTGTACATAAACGTTACCCCCATGGGAATTCCAGTAACCTATGCTTGGCATTCCACACACAGCTGTTTACTGACCTGTACATAAACGTTTACCCCAGGGGAATTCCAGTAACCTATGCTTGGCATTCCACACACAGCTGTTTACTGACCTGTACATAAACGTTTACCCCATGGGAATTCCAGTAACCTATGCTTGGCATTCCACACACAGCTGTTTACTGACCTGTACATAAACGTTACCCCCATGGGAATTGCAGTAACCTATGCTTGGCATTCCACACACAGCTGTTTACTGACCTGTACATAAACGTTTACCCCATGGGAATTCCAGTAACCTATGCTTGGCATTCCACACACAGCTGTTTACTGACCTGTACATAAACGTTTACCCCATGGGAATTCCAGTAACCTATGCTTGGCATTCCACACACAGCTGTTTACTGAGCTTATATAAACGTTTACCCCAGGGGAATTGCAGTAACCTATGCTTGGCATTCCACACACAGCTGTTTACTGACCTGTACATAAACGTTTACCCCATGGGAATTCCAGTAACCTATGCTTGGCATTCCACACACAGCTGTTTACTGACCTGTACATAAACGTTTACCCCATGGGAATTCCAGTAACCTATGCTTGGCATTCCACACACAGCTGTTTACTGAGCTTATATAAAAGTTTACCCCATGGGAATTTCCACACACAGCTGTTTACTGACCTGTACATAAACGTTTACCCCATGGGAATTCCAGTAACCTATGCTTGGCATTCCACACACAGCTGTTTACTGACCTGTACATAAACGTTTACCCCATGGGAATTCCAGTAACCTATGCTTGGCATTCCACACACAGCTGTTTACTGAGCTTATATAAACGTTTACCCCAGGGGAATTGCAGTAACCTATGCTTGGCATTCCACACACAGCTGTTTACTGACCTGTACATAAACGTTTACCCCATGGGAATTCCAGTAACCTATGCTTGGCATTCCACACACAGCTGTTTACTGACCTGTACATAAACGTTTACCCCATGGGAATTCCAGTAACCTATGCTTGGCATTCCACACACAGCTGTTTACTGACCTGTACATAAACGTTTACCCCATGGGAATTCCAGTAACCTATGCTTGGCATTCCACACACAGCTGTTTACTGACCTGTACATAAATGTTTACCCCATGGGAATTGCAGTAACCTATGCTTGGCATTCCACACACAGCTGTTTACTGACCTGTACATAAACGTTTACCCCAGGGGAATTGCAGTAACCTATGCTTGGCATTCCACACACAGCTGTTTACTGACCTGTACATAAACGTTTACCCCATGGGAATTCCAGTAACCTATGCTTGGCATTCCACACACAGCTGTTTACTGACCTGTACATAAACGTTTACCCCATGGGAATTCCAGTAACCTATGCTTGGCATTCCACACACAGCTGTTTACTGACCTGTACATAAACGTTTACCCCAGGGGAATTCCAGTAACCTATGCTTGGCATTCCACACACAGCTGTTTACTGACCTGTACATAAACGTTTACCCCATGGGAATTCCAGTAACCTATGCTTGGCATTCCACACACAGCTGTTTACTGACCTGTACATAAACGTTTACCCCAGGGGAATTCCAGTAACCTATGCTTGGCATTCCACACACAGCTGTTTACTGACCTGTACATAAACGTTTACCCCATGGGAATTCCAGTAACCTATGCTTGGCATTCCACACACAGCTGTTTACTGAGCTTATATAAAAGTTTACCCCATGGGAATTTCCACACACAGCTGTTTACTGACCTGTACATAAACGTTTACCCCAAGGGAATTCCAGTAACCTGTGCTTGGCATTCTACACACAGCTGTTTACTGAGCTTTTATAAAAGTTTACCCCATGGGAATTCCAGTAACCTATGCTTGGCATTCCACACACAGCTGTTTACTGAGCTTATATAAAAGTTTACCCCATGGGAATTTCCACACACAGCTGTTTACTGACCTGTACATAAACGTTTACCCCAAGGGAATTCCAGTAACCTGTGCTTGGCATTCTACACACAGCTGTTTACTGAGCTTTTAAAAAAGTTTACCCCATGGGAATTCCAGTAACCTATGCTTGGCATTCCACACACAGCTGTTTACTGAGCTTATATAAAAGTTTACCCCATGGGAATTTCCACACACAGCTGTTTACTGACCTGTACATAAACGTTTACCCCAAGGGAATTCCAGTAACCTGTGCTTGGCATTCTACACACAGCTGTTTACTGAGCTTTTAAAAAAGTTTACCCCATGGGAATTCCAGTAACCTATGCTTGGCATTCCACACACAGCTGTTTACTGAGCTTATATAAAAGTTTACCCCATGGGAATTTCCACACACAGCTGTTTACTGACCTGTACATAAACGTTTACCCCAAGGGAATTCCAGTAACCTGTGCTTGGCATTCTACACACAGCTGTTTACTGAGCTTTTATAAAAGTTTACCCCATGGGAATTCCAGTAACCTATGCTTGGCATTCCACACACAGCTGTTTACTGAGCTTATATAAAAGTTTACCCCATGGGAATTTCCACACACAGCTGTTTACTGACCTGTACATAAACGTTTACCCCAAGGGAATTCCAGTAACCTGTGCTTGGCATTCTACACACAGCTGTTTACTGAGCTTTTAAAAAAGTTTACCCCATGGGAATTCCAGTAACCTATGCTTGGCATTCCACACACAGCTGTTTACTGAGCTTATATAAAAGTTTACCCCATGGGAATTGCAGTAACCTATGCTTGGCATTCCACACACAGCTGTTTACTGAGCTATATATAAACGTTTACCCCATGGGAATTCCAGTAACCTAAGCTTGGCATTCCACACACAGCTGTTTACTGAGCTTATATAAAAGTTTACCCCATGGGAACTTCCACACACAGCTGTTTACTGACCTGTACATAAACGTTTACCCCAAGGGAATTCCAGTAACCTGTGCTTGGCATTCTACACACAGCTGTTTACTGACCTGTACATAAACGTTTACCCCAGGGGAATTCCAGTAACCTATGCTTGGCATTCCACACACAGCTGTTTACTGAGCTTATATAAAAGTTTACCCCATGGGAATTTCCACACACAGCTGTTTACTGACCTGTACATAAACGTTTACCCCAGGGGAATTCCAGTAACCTATGCTTGGCATTCCACACACAGCTGTTTACTGAGCTTATATAAAAGTTTACCCAAGGGGAATTCCAGTAACCTATGCTTGGCATTCCACACACAGCTGTTTACTGAGCTTATATAAAAGTTTACCCCATGGGAATTTCCACACACAGCTGTTTACTGACCTGTACATAAACGTTTACCCCAGGGGAATTCCAGTAACCTGTGCTTGGCATTCCACACACAGCTGTTTACTGAGCTTATATAAAAGTTTACCCCATGGGAATTCCAGTAACCTATGCTTGGTATTCCATACACAGCTGTTTACTGAGCTTTATATAAACGTTTACCCCATGGGAATTCCAGTAACCTATGCTTGGCAAACGAGGCTGATGATGGCATTGTACCATGACCGAGTATGATGTTGCTCATAATGTCAATCACTGGTTCGTGTGGTCCAGACTACTATTATTTATATTATTTAAAAGTTGCCATGATGGAGCTGGAATTTATCTGACTGGTTTTAAACAACAAACTGGCTTGGGTGTCACTGTTTACAAATCTGGATACAAAGGTTTATTGGCCAGGATAAAAAGGTTTATTGACCTGGGTATAAAGATTTACAGGCAAGGTTATATAGAATTACTGGCCAGGATATAAAGGTTTACTGGCCAGGATATAAAGGTTTACTGACCTGGATATAAAGGTTTACTGGCAAGGATATAAAGATTTATAGGCCAGGATATAAGTGTTTACTGGGCAGGATATACAGATCTACTGACCAGGACATATAAAGGTTGACTGACCAGGACATATAAAGGTTGACTGACAAGGACATGTAAAGATCTACTGACCAGGACATATAAAGGTTTACTGACCAGGACATATAAAGATCTACTGACCAGGACATATAAAGGTTTACTGACCAGGACATATAAAGGTCTACTGACCAGGACATATAAAGGTTTACTGACCAGGACATATAAAGATTTACTGACCAGGACATATAAAGATCTACTGACCAGGACATATAAAGATCTACTGACCAGGACATATAAAGGTCTACTGACCAGGACATATAAAGGTCTACTGACCAGGACATATAAAGGTCTACTGACCAGGACATATAAAGGTTTACTGACCAGGACATATAAAGGTCTACTGACCAGGACATATAAAGGTTTACTGACCAGGACATATAAAGGTCTACTGACCAGGACATATAAAGATTTACTGACAAGGACATATAAAGATCTACTGACCAGGACATATAAAGGTTTACTGACCAGGACATATAAAGGTCTACTGACCAGGACATATAAAGATCTACTGACCAGGACATATAAAGATCTACTGACCAGGACATATAAAGGTTTACTGACCAGGACATATAAAGGTCTACTGACCAGGACATATAAAGATTTACTGACCAGGACATATAAAGATTTACTGACCAGGACATATAAAGATTTACTGACCAGGACATATAAAGATTTACTGACCAGGACATATAAAGGTTTACTGACCAGGACATATAAAGATCTACTGACCAGGACATATAAAGATTTACTGACCAGGACATATAAAGGTTTACTGACCAGGACATACAAAGATTTACTGACCAGGACATATAAAGGTCTACTGACCAGGACATATAAAGATCTACTGACCAGGACATATAAAGGTCTACTGACCAGGACATATAAAGGTCTACTGACCAGGACATATAAAGATCTACTGACCAGGAGATATAAAGATTTACTGACCAGGACATATAAAGATTTACTGACCAGGACATATAAAGATTTACTGACCAGGACATATAAAGATCTACTGACCAGGACATATAAAGATTTACTGACCAGGACATATAAAGGTTCACTGACCAGGACATATAAAGATTTACTGACCAGGACATATAAAGATTTACTGACCAGGACATATAAAGATCTACTGACCAGGACATATAAAGATTTACTGACCAGGACATATAAAGGTCTACTGACAAGGACATATAAAGATTTACTGACCAGGACATATAAAGATCTACTGACCAGGACATATAAAGATTTACTGACCAGGACATATAAAGATTTACTGACCAGGACATATAAAGATCTACTGACCAGGACGTATAAAGGTTTACTGACCAGGACATATAAAGATTTACTGACCAGGATGTATAAAGATTTACTGACCAGGACATATAAAGATTTACTGACCAGGACATATAAAGATTTACTGACCAGGACATATAAAGATCTACTGACCAGGACATATAAAGATTTACTGACCAGGACATATAAAGATTTACTGACCAGGACATATAAAGATCTACTGACCAGGACATATAAAGATTTACTGACCAGGACATATAAAGATTTACTGACCAGGACATATAAAGATTTACTGACCAGGACATATAAAGGTCTACTGACCAGGAGATAAAGGTTTATTGGCCAGGATACAAAGGTTTACCTGGAAGAAACTCTTGTCACTCTCTGTCTGTTTCTGTCCACGCTCTAGTTCTGTCAATGCTATCCCCAGAAGATTGTCTCTCTCTGACAACCTGGCATCCCGTGATTCTGCAGACTCTGTGATTTAATATGATATAAAATAAAAAAGTGGTTAATTAGCATTTTCATGAAGAAAACTTATTTAGTCTTAACAATAACAACTTCAAATTCTCTTTAATTCAGATCTATCTCATCCACTTGTACTGAAGGCATCAACATGGAGCTACCTGCGGAGTCGCCCGTCTCTAGGCGCAGCACGGCCAGCACGGCCTCGTGGTCGGAGAAGTTGTAGCTGCGCCCGGGGATCTTGTTCATGATGACGCTGCACTCCTCCACACTCACACTTTTGTCTGTACGGGATACAAAACTCCCATGAGTATTAGGAATCTGTATGATATAGTCGTAAAGAGGTGAAAAACAACTTGGCTTCTATTAGTCTCTGGGGACTAGTACACTGTACTTAGTACCCAGCAGTGTACAGCAGGGTGAATTTCAGCTTTAAAATAGTACTCCATGCTCATCATAAAACTGGAATATCGTTTACTGATGCAGTTTTGAGTATACAAAGATTATCACAAACTATCAGCAACCGGGACTGGAAACTTGTATTCAGTGGTAGAGTAGGTCCAAATCATTCCAAACTTTTTGTAGGATCTGCCTGATGGATCATACAGTTAACATGATGTGACCTGGCTGGGTGTGTGCAAGGAGGCCCTGACAGTATGGATCAGCACTCATTTGTGGGAATTTATACTCTGGATGGCATGACATGGCTGGAATAGATTGCTGACTTCAGCTCTAAATATTCACTTCACCTCATATCCTTTGTGTTGGCCAAAACAGGTATATTCTGATGGGTATTAATTGGGTTGCCCTTTTGTTCTCTGTCAGTGACTCAAGACACTTGAAGCCATCAGCCTAATTTGCTGTGGTCTGCAGAGTGCTCATCAGGGATTGATTTTGTTTGTATGTTGTCCCAGGTGCTACACCCGGTCAGCTTCATCAAGTTTACATCAAACATCACGTGTAGTAGTATATCAATCTAACAGCTGACAATTACCGTAATTGCATAATGTTTCTGAGGTCCCCCCGGGAACTGCCTCTAGACCTACGCTGATAACACTGCCTCTGTGGTCAAGAGGACACAGCGTCTGCCTTGGGAGGTTGGTTGCTTGATCCTGTTGCTGCGTCACACCGAAAGATGTGAAAAGATACTTTTTCTTTCCCTGCCTGGTGATCAGCAGTAAGGGGCTAAAACAAGGACTGGTCGGCTCGGGAGTCAGTATACTGTGTCTGAGTGGGGTATTCATGTTAAACTGTGGCATGGTATCTCAGTGGACTAAAACAAGGACTGGTCGGCTCGGGAGTCAGTATACTGTGTCTGAGTGGGGTATTCATGTTAAACTGTGGCATGGTATCTCAGTGGACTAAAACAAGGACTGGTCGGCTCGGAGTCTGTATACTGGGTCTGAGTGGGGTATTCATGTTAAACTGCAGCATGGTATCTCAGTGGGTCAGCACTATAAGTCTGGACGAGTACAAGCAATGACGCTAAAGTCCATTTCACCTCACCTACACTGAACATGGACCAGACTGTAGAGCACAGCCCCACTTTAAGCCGAAGTGTGTTCAACGTATATAGTGACAATTTGTTTAAAGGCCTACTTGGACTAGGTCTGTAGAGCCAGTAGTCGATGCGCTTCCCATCGGGGTAGCCCGGCTGTGGGCTGGAGAAGCTGTTGCTGGGGACCTCATCTGTGTTGCCATGCTCATATCCTGACGTCCGCTTCTGTAAAACAAAGGGAGATAATCACCATGACAATAATTGACAAGCTGCATCACCAAACACTATAGTTACGTAATAGTCACACAAACTTAAACCACAGCAATAAAGCTAAATCCTGCTCTAACTTTACTTTTTCCATATTTTTTTCACTTTGGAAATGGAAGTCAATACTCCATGCTGCACCCTGCTGCAGTCATTAAAAGTTGCCAGAGCAAATATGTTGGCTTGAACTAAAGGTATTTCAGTTATGCTGTGTCAGCATAATGTGGGAGGAAAACCCCAGCTGCTTGAGAAACAACATTTGACTTTAGTCTTTGACTCTCCTCCCACAATAAACATGTGTGAAACAATGTACACCATCAGTTCCATGAATAATTAACAACATATCCTGATTTTACATCAAGGATCATATATTTCCTCATATTACAGCTGACAGGTAATACCTGTTTGGTGGTCAGTAGCGTAGCGATCATTCACTTGTCAAATAGACAGGACGATTCTCTACATGGGTACAAGGTGTGAAGCCCATTCCTGGTTGCACAGTCAAGCTATTACCAAACTTGGATTAAATTTTCTAAAAAAAATAAAACTATCATTTTAAGTTTGGGTGGTGGGTAGCATAGTGGTTAAAGCGTTCGCTCATTACGCCGAAGACCCGTGTTCGATTCCCCACATGGGCAAAATGTGGCGTAAAACCATACTTACTCACTCATTTAAAGTTCAGCCAATCCATGTCAGTGCTGAATTCATAGACATGCATGAATATTCTTTATTCTTACCAAACAAAAATCAACAATCACGATTCCAAAAAATGAATGAATGCTATGATTCACCAGATGAAGGAGTAAGTATATTACTCCAAAACATTGTGTTCCCATAATAAAGAAGTTGACATCCATAAATTCTCTTCCTTATGTGAATCACTTCTAAATGCCTTTGAAAGACTTGACTTATTTCAAGTTTGTGTGGATTCATGATCAGATCCACTGTTGATTCTGTCAGGGTAAAGTAGGGGCGAGGCATTGCATCACCTTCTTAAAAAACAAATACCAAAAAAACAAATCTAACATATATATATAAATGTTTCTTGTTTTAACAATCACATACAAATATGGTTGGTAAAGTTAAATAATAAAAACTTTAAAGGGTTTCATTTCAGTGAAATGCTATTTCCCTCCCTGTCCTGACCTACTTTGAAGTTTCTTATGTTACTGAAATTCCTTCACAGACCCAAAATACTTTCCAAATTTATTATATACTGGGAAATAAAAAAATGGTAAAAATATCAAATGAAATGAAAATGAAAGAACACAGAAGACTTCCAAATTTATTATTTTACTCCAAACTCTGAAATTTAGGTCTGTCAATCTGTGAACACCTCAGTCCCCCAGACAGGAAGAGATGTACCACCCACCTTGTCCAGCCAGCAGTCCAGCAAGTGGGCATTGGTCCGGATCAGCTTATACCCCAAGTCCACTGGCTCCACGTTCAGGTCCCCCCCAAGCAGCACGAGGTCACACGCCTCCGACGTCAGTCTCACAAACTGGCTGATCTGGAAGGCCTGGGCGACGCGGTGAGCCAGGTACTCGTCATGGTCACGTCTGTACTCGGCATGGAACTGGTCGGTATCAACATGTGTAATGGAACATTAATATCAAACTGTCATCAATGAATTAATGTTAATTTAAAAAGTGACTTCATTTTTTTTTTTCATTAATATGTAAATCTGTGTACTGTGTACTGTGTAATAATAGTATTATGACTTAGCTTCACTTACTGAATCAATAACACCAAAACACTACAAAGAATACAAAATGATCAACAGCACCATGATGCAACAAAAGTGCCGCCAGTTCTATTATCAGCAATTCAGGGAAATAGCAGTCCATTAGTGGCCATGGTCTATTTTGGGGAGTGAGTGAGTGAGTTGGGTTTAACGCCGCTTTTAACAGTATCCCAGTTATATCACGGCGGGACAGCTTAATGTGGGAGGAAAGACCAAAGTCATGCAGGTCTCAGACGTTTAACACTTTGGTGAAATCCATGAGCCCGGGTATGGTGCTGAAAAACCTAGAAACATAATTGGGGCAAACCGGGATTCGAACCCACAATCATAGGTTTCTGGCGTGCCCAAGGGATGCAACTCTGCACAGCAAATCGCGGCGCATAAGACGATTGGGCCACCCATGCCCCCCTATTTTGTGGGTGGGGGTGGTAATTGAGAAAAGTGTCAAATCAGTGTCCCGTTTGATGCATTGTTACAGTAATGCACTGTTTCTCAAAGTCCCCTACAGATGCATGTAATGAGAGATCACTGTGTCATATTTAGTACACCTGAATAATAGCACTGACATCATCCAACAGTCCCTTACATGTGATCCATACACATTGACCGTCAAGCCGTTGACGTTGAACTTGCAGAGTCCGACACCTTTGCCCCCGAACCAGTCCCCGTGGTAGGGCTTGTGTGCAAATCCATTGAGAGAAAACTGGTGGAAGACGGTCTCAATCATTGGGTGGACGGAGAACATACACACGCCGCTGCCAATGGCGCCACTGTAACAGACAAGATGCCAAGCATGGTCAGGGACGGTTGTTTCTACAAAATGTACAGACACTAGTGTCAGTTTGTTTGTTGTTTAATGCCCCACCCAACAATATTCTAGCTGTGTGATGGCGGCCTGTAAATAAACATGCTGGAGCAGAAAATCTAGTGAAAGAAATTATGAGCATCTACACAATCAGGATACAATGACATGCATGTGCGAAGTCAGCAAGTCTGACCACCTGATTCTGTTAGTCGCCTCTTACGACAAGCACGGGTTGCTGAAGACCAATTCTAAATCTTCAATTGATATCTTCGGAGAGTTTCTGTTCCCGAAAATACTAGGGAAAAATACTTTGTTCTCAGGTTTTACAAACTAAAGAAGAGTGAATAGATCCAATGAAATGAAAATGAAATTACCACATTAGTGGAAGAAAACATGTTAAATACCAGAGGCAGTCTAAGATAGCACGTATATCTTCATATTCAAACATAGGGCTCTGAGGCAAACTGTAGGGTTAACAAGAAACACATCTGGAGTTGTGACTGTAAGAAATCATGACATGGCTTGAGATGACGATGAATACTGACAGGGTCGGGACAGTGGGAGTCTTGTGCATCACCACTCAGACCCTCACATTGAATCATTCGCACAATCGTCTGCCTTTGAAACTGACTTACCTGTAGAAATAGTGGGAATGTGGCATTCTGGGTATAAGTTTTTTACACAGGCGTTGGTAATCACTCTTCAACCATACCTGCAGCATAATATCACACTTGGGAGTAAACATGAATTTGCAAAGTGAGTAATTTTGTTTGTTTGTTATGTTACGACAGTTAGCAATACTCCATAGCACTGTGGCCTGTAAATAGTTGATTCCGGGACAGATAAACCACTGGCTGATACTATGAGCAACATAGTTGTGGTACAATGACACGCAATCAACCAAATCACCAAATCTAATTACCAGATCCAACTTAGACAAGCAAAAGACTGGGCACCTACTCCCACTCCGGTGCGGAGACCAGCAATAGAAGTCTGGAGACTTACTGCCACCCCTGTGTCCCATGTGGAGACCAGCAATAGAGGTCTGGAGACCTACTGCCACCCCAGTGTCCCATGTGGAGACCAGCAATAGAGGTCTGGAGACCTACTGCCACCCCGTAGTGGAGACCAGCAATAGAGGTCTGGAGACCTACTGCCACCCCAGTGTGGAGACCAGCAATAGAAGTCTGGAGACTTACTGCCACCCCTGTGTCCCATGTGAAGACCAGCAATAGAGGTCTGGAGACCTACTGCCACCCCGGTGTCCCATGTGGAGACCAGCAATAGAGGTCTGGAGACCTACTGTCACCCCGGTGTCCCATGTGGAGACCAGCAATAGAGGTCTGGAGACCTACTGCCACCCCGTTCTCCCATGTGGAGACCGGCAATAGAGGTCTGGAGACTTACTGCCACCCCGGTGTGGAGACCAACCACAGAGGTCTGGAGACTACTGCCACCCCTGTGTGGAGACCAGCAATAGAGGTCTGGAGACCTATTGCCACCCCGGTGTCCCATGTGGAGACCAGCAAGAGGTCTGGAGACCTACTGCCACCCCGGTGTGGAGACCTACTGCCACCCCGTTGTGGAGACCAGCAATAGAGGTCTGGAGACCTACTGCCACCCTGGTGTCCCATGTGGAGACCAGCAATAGAGGTCTGGAGACCTACTGTCACCCCCGTGTAGAAACCAGCAATAGAGGTCTGGAGACTTACTGCCACCCCGTTATGGAGACCAGCAATAGAGGTCTGGAGACCTACTGCCACCCCGGTGTCCCATGTGGAGACCAGCAATAGAGGTCTGGAGACCTACTGTCACCTCCGTGTGGAGACCAGCAATAGAGGTCTGGAGACTTACTGCCACCCCGGTGTGGAGACCAGCAATAGAGGTCTGGAGACTACTGCCACCCCTGTGTGGAGACCAGCAATAGAGGTCTGGAGACCTATTGCCACCCCGGTGTCCCATGTGGAGACCAGCAAGAGGTCTGGAGACCTACTGCCACCCCGGTGTGGAGACCTACTGCCACCCCGTTGTGGAGACCAGCAATAGAGGTCTGGAGACCTACTGCCACCCCGGTGTCCCATGTGGAGACCAGCAATAGAGGTCTGGAGACCTACTGTCACCCCCGTGTAGAAACCAGCAATAGAGGTCTGGAGACTTACTGCCACCCCGTTATGGAGACCAGCAATAGAGGTCTGGAGACCTACTGCCACCCCGGTGTCCCATGTGGAGACCAGCAATAGAGGTCTGGAGACCTACTGTCACCTCCGTGTGGAGACCAGCAATAGAGGTCTGGAGACTTACTGCCACCCCGGTGTGGAGACCAGCAATAGAGGTCTGGAGAACTACAGCGACCCCGGTGTCCCATGTGGAGACCAGCAATAGAGGTCTGGAGACCTACTGCCACCCCGGTGTCCCATGTGGAGACCAGCAATAGAGGTCTGGAGACCTACTGCCACCCCGTAGTGGAGACCAGCAATAGAGGTCTGGAGACCTACTGCCACCCTGGTGTCCCATGTGGAGACCAGCAATAGAGGTCTGGAGACCTACTGCCACCCCGTAGTGGAGACCAGCAATAGAGGTCTGGAGACCTACCGCCTCCCTGGTGTAGAGACCAGCAACAGAGGTCTGGAGACCTACTGCCACCCTGGTGTAGAGACCAGCAATAGAGGTCTGGAGACCTACTGCCACCCTGGTCTCCCATGCCCTTCTTTCACTATGACAGTCAAAGAATTTCAGAGTGAATGTGTTTAACTGTCACTCATAAGACATCATGTCACCTTGACGATTGTGGAAAGCCTGACGTGATGCAGGTCTCAGACATGTCACACTTTGATGAAACCAATGAGAACAAGTACAGTGTTGACACACCCTGAAACATAATCAGTGGGATTCAAACTCCCATTGTTGGATGTAACTCTTCACAGCAAGATGCGGTTTGCTGGACAACTGGGCCACCCCTGCCTCCCTTATAGTATTCATGCATAAAACGGTTGTAATTTGATTGTGTATCATGTGAACACTGATGCTTTTCTGATTCTAAACAGTCTCCGCTTACCTCACATAATACGACAATGTCATAATGCTGCTGAGAGATATCCTCTGCAATCGCCTCAATACGTTCACGTCGATACTTGACTGTACCCGGGATAAACACACCCCTAAACAGAACACAATGTCATGAACATCACAGTGAGTGAGTGAGTGAGTGAGTGAGTGAGTGAGTGAGTGAGTTTATTATCATGATTATATGCAAGCAACTCAAAATTAATTGGGCTGTGATGATATATTTTTCGTAGTTTACGCAAATATGCAATTTATCTGGAGCTTCAAAGGCACTCAGCCACAATTTCTAAACACAGAGGGGATAAGCTCCCGGAAGACATTATTATTCAAGACAATCAACTGATTGTCTCTCCCGAAAAATAAGCACGTGTTGGGAGAACGATGAAACCCAATTATGAATGAGACTGATACAAAGCAACAAATTATGGAAGTAAAGGTCAATCCCTCTATCAATGTACTTGAACATGTATTTCATTAGATATTACTATTAGAAATTATATTAAATACCACAGTAACTTCTTTTTGTAAAATATTTATAGAACGTATTCGTCAAGGGAGTCTTGTTGTCTTACCAGCAGTTGAGGGTGAGAACTCTCAGTGTCGTCATCACTGTCTAATCTTCACTGAAAATATCTTGTTTCCTTCCAGGTAATTGAGGGAAATTCTGAAATAATTCAGTTTTCATGAATAAACATTCATCTGTTCAAACCACATAAATTCTACTTTTTCTGTCAAAGAAAATACTAGATGTGAAATGACACATCGGTGCACCTGTGTATTCACGTGATGATACGATATGCGTTACCACTTTGTCTGTACAAGACGATAAATTTGGTACAAGTAAATTACTTACTACTCATTAGGGTTGTTACGATTCACTCGCGTATTTGGTGAATCGAACCGTAACCATTCATAAATTGAATTCATTATTCATGGCCACTAGAATCGAATATTTATGAATTTGCTATCATGTATATTTACATACCCTGTACCTAAAAATATCCATAAGAACATATTATATGCATAGATTTCTTTCAATGACAACACTCTAATAATATTTAATTTGACAGTATTGTTGTCACTGGTCATTGAGCAGATACTAGTACCTGGATAAGTGCAGTATATAAATGTATAATTTATTAAGAATTAACAAACCATGTCAAATAATTTATGTTATTGTTTCACTGAATATAATAAATAATACATAAACTGCTGACTTGTTATTGTAATTGTTAATTGATATTCGTATTCGTTACCCTATATTCGTGATATGAATTGTATTCGCCTCACAGTGTATTCGTTGCAGCCCTACTACTCATCTAATGACACCCACTAACACACCCACCCCAAGCCTTTATATCAGTTAAATATGGCAAAAATGGGTTGTAATTAGCAATTAAAGTTCACTAATAAAAATAGCCACTACGAACACGTGTCTATAGGTTTTCTATTTGAAGCTGCTCTGAAATATTTATAGTCAAGAAGTTTCCATGCGACTATATATGTCTGATGTTTTTTTAAATATGTGTTTATGTTTGAGGGGCAGTGTGAAAAACTGACCTGCGCTCACCGGGCTTAGTTGCATCTCCTAATCTGAACCGTGTTCATTTAGAATTGATTTCTGGACTTCACTTCATTCACCTTACCTATTTCTGAGTTGTTTGTTTGTAGTTTAACGCTGCACTCAGCAATATTCCAGCTAAATGAAGTCGGTCTGTAAATAATCAAATCGCCTCTTATGACAAGCATGGTCACCTATTACGGCAAGCATGGGTTGCTGAAGACCAATTCTAACCCGGATCTTAATCATCGAAGTCATAGCTATATTGTTATAATTTGATGAAGTTCTCTGCATAACATTCGAGGTGGCAAATGCACAGCTAGATTTCAAATGTCTTCCCACGTGCTGGGGGACAGATATTTGTGTGTTGGTGGTGTATCATGTTTGAAAATTAGTTTAATGTGTCTGTGATTTTAAATGATATATTATAAATATTACATTTATAAACTATGATTTTTAAAATTTATCATTTGCATCTAGTGTGGTATATCTTCATTTTATCATCCAAAACTGGCTCCTACAGGAGATATTGCTTGGATGAGATCAAGCGATATCTACACTGTAGATATCGCTGCAATGAAATTACATCACAATGCTTTGCAGACCATTGTGACATCACTGGTTACCATGACGTCACAATCAAATGACATCACTAATGGCTCTGCTACTGAAGCTGTTAGCAGTACTTTTTACACTGAAGACACTATTAATTACTGTCTCCAAATTGAAAAAGTTGGAAGAATGATGTTGGATGATAAATAAAATCTCACCCTCGTTTCTTTTGACATCAAATATATCAACACTCGTTGATAAAAGTGGCAAAAATCCGCGGCAAGCCTCAGAATTTTTCCACTTTTATCAACTCGTGTTGATATATTTGATATCAAAAGACCCTCGGGTGAGATTCTCTTTGTCACATATCATGTAGCGGGTAAATAAAACAACGGGAATGAAATATCGGCTGTTGTCTACTTTTGATATGACTCTACCCAGATGCTACTCTCATTGTTTAAGTCAATTGGAAGGGGAAGGTGACTATAGCCACCAGGTACAATGTTGTCCCACACTATAAAAAGTCGCCTGCATGCAAATGAACCGGTCATGTAGCTATGAAATGTAGCTATTTGACGAGGTGGTCACATGTGGGGAATGGGGGCTGGAATTGCCCCCAGCAACCTGTGCTGGTTGTAAGAGTGATCTAACTGATCGGGAGGTCAGGCTCTTTGACTTGGTTCATTACACAGCATTGTTTCATAACAATGGGAGAAAATAGCTAAACAGGGTTTTAGAACTGTATTATTTTTAAGAAATGACAGACAGGTAGTAAGCAATGACAAAACAAAATGTGCATCATCATGTTGTTGTGATATATGGACTATATTGCAAGACTCACCACTACCCCACTAGTCATATCACCGGCGTAGGGATGTCGATACGTTCTCTTGTACCGCCATTGCTATACAGTAAACATGTAGACTGAACACGCTCTCGTTATCTATGCATAGACTCACGACCTTAGAAGCCTCGATAGCATAGAAATATTACATGGTGGCAGCTAGCGAAACGATCTACGCCAGATGGGAGACGAAACATGTCAAGAAACGGCGAATTCAAGCTTTGAGTGCAAAATATCAAACGGCAAACCGTGAGTGCGAACTATTCAGTCTGATGTAGAAAACGGGACAATCTAAAGATTTCGTCACTCTGTGCTTCGGCTTAGGAAAGTGTCGGCATCAAATCAACCGTTCATTCTATTCAAAATACGAATCTGCATCGCCAATAAGCTCAGCAAAACGAACTATATATATACGGGAAGATAGAGGGACACCGTAACCTTATCACACACCACGTGCGATCCAAGATGGCGGCGCCCATAATGTAAACATCCGCTACATAGCGGCAAGCATCTATACCCACCTGTAAGCAAGGCTAGCGGTATTTAAACAGGGAAATGGATTCGGTGGCCCTTCCCAAGCTCAACTGGTCAAGTGACGAAATAGCAAACGACTTTAGGCTTTTCAAACAACGATGTAAACTGTACTTCTCGGTGAAAAACATCAAGAATGACAAACAGGTCGACCACATTCTTCTGTTCACCGGAGACGACGGACTCAAGGCCTTCAACTCATGGACACTAACTGAAGAGGAAGCGAAGGACCCGCAAGTAATTTTCAAGAAATTTGAAGCCCACTTGGAGCCAAGAAGTAACTTCAGAGTGCAGAGATTCTACTTACAAAGATACAGGCAAGACACATTGGAATCAGTCGACAACTATATGACTAGATGCAAACTACAGGCCTTTAAATGTCGTTTTGGGGAAGCCGAATTAAAAGAGAGATTAATTGAACAATTAATCATTGGGACAAGGATTCCGGAGTTGCAGAAGGAATTATTAGGCAAAGATGAACAGATGTCATTGGATCAAGCCATGGATATAGCTAGAGTGCATGAGGCATCCATCAACAACATGGCCCAACTGCAAGGGGTACAGACAACGAAGACTGACATTCACCAAGTAAGGAAAGAGCAGCCATGCAAATACTGTGGACGGCAACACCCACCGAATCGCTGTCCAGCTTATGGCAGTGAATGTGAAAACTGTGGCATAAGAAACCACTGGAAAGTGATGTGTAGAAGGAACGCCACACAGCACACACCATACAGGGGCAGAGCAAGAGGCAACAGTCGAGGCAGAGGTCGTGGTCAGCCTCACACTAGAAGGCCACACAGAGGTAGAAGTAGGTCACGACAAGGACAACGTTCAGTGAATAGCATGACAGGAAATGATGACCTGGATTTCGAAACAGCTTTCGAAACACTAACATTCGAGTCACTTTCAATTGATGCTATACTCAACGACAGAGACACTAGAGACGAGGTTTTCGTGACCCTCAATATCAGTCTAGAAGACAGACCACAGCAAGCAGCCACCCTCAAAGCCAAAGTCGACACAGGAGCCCAAGGTAACCTCCTACCCCTGCGCATATACCAACGTATGTACCCAAATACACTGGACAGCAATGGGAAGCCCAATGCAAACTCAACTAAGCAGAGCAGCACCATACTGAGAGCCTACAACGGCACACGAATAGCCCAGTATGGTAAAATATCCTTACCCTGCACCTTCAATGGCCACACATCTCAAGCAGACTTCTTCATCTCAGGCGAAGAAGGACCGGCCATCCTTGGACTCCCTACGTGTAGGCAGCTGAGAGTCGTAACCCTCAATTGCGAAATAAAAGACTCACCTCCAAAGCAGAAGGTTGACGGGAAAGAAGACCTAATAAGAAGCTACCCAGACAGATTTCAAGGCATTGGCCAGTTCAAGAAAGAGTGTCATATTACAGTCGACCCCTCAGTACCGCCAATGACACATGCGCCAAGAAGATGCCCCATCCACCTCAAAGACGAGATAAAAGCTGAACTCGACGAGATGGAAAAAATCAAGGTCATCGCCAAAGTTACGGAACCAACTGACTGGGTGTCAAGCCTGGCATACAGCAGGAAAGCTAGCGGCAAGCTCAGGGTATGCCTGGACCCGAAAGACTTAAACACAGCCATTAAGAGGCCCCATTATAAAACCCCTACCCTTGAGGAGATAACCCACAAATTCTCAGGAGCGACAGTATTCTCCAAACTGGACGCAAGGCATGGCTATTGGTCTGTCAAACTCGACGAGGAATCCAGCATGCTGACGACCTTTAACAGCCCATTTGGCCGCTACAGATTCCTAAGACTCCCCTTTGGATTGAATCTGAGCCAAGATGTGTTCCAAAAGAGTATGGACATGATCCTAGAAAAGTGCCCAGGCACAGTTGGCATAGCAGACGACATCGCGGTATTCGGCAAAAATAAAAAGGAGCATGACAACAACTTGATCAACCTCATGGAGGTCGCCCAACAAAGCGGCCTGGTATTCAACCCTGGGAAATGCGAAATCAAGACCGACCAGATCAAATTCTTTGGACTTGTATTCGATGCAGAAGGTGTCCACGCCGACCCAGACAAGGTAAAGGCCATCAGGGAAATAGGATACCCAAGCGACGCCAAACAGCTCCAAGAATTCTTAGGCATCGCAACATACATGGGACCATTTATTCCCCACCTTTCCCAGATAACCGCACCACTCAGGGAACTGATCAAGAAGGACGTGGAATACAAGTGGTCAGAGTCCCACCAATCGTCGTTCAACAAGATCAAAGAGACCATCTGCAAGGAAGTAACGCTGACTTACTTCAACCCCACACTGGACTCCACTCTCAGAGTGGACGCTTCCATGAAAGGTCTCGGAGCAGTCCTGCTGCAAAACGAAAAGCCGATAGCATTCGCCTCAAAATCTCTAAGCGAGACAGAGCAAAGGTACGCAAACATAGAGAGGGAGATGCTCGCTGTTGTATTCGGGTGTGAACGCTTCCATACATATTTATACGGGAAACAGTTCATCGTGGAAACAGACCACAAACCATTGGAGATGATCCACCTCAAAAACCTGTCAGCAGCGCCCCAACGACTTCAAAGAATGCTACTACGGGTACAGCCTTACGACGTGACCATCAAATACAGACCAGGAAGTATGATGGAGGTGGCAGACGCCCTCTCCCGATCACCCGGCAAGACCAGCAAGACAATCGACTTGGACATCCGTGTAGACCTGACACAGTTCTCCGACAAAAAGATACAGTCCCTAAAAGAAGAGACCAGTAAGGACGCTACACTACAAGCTCTAAAAGAGATCATCTTGGAAGGCTGGCCTGAAAGACCAAAGCAACTACCAGCCCCCATCAGGCCCTACTGGGCATACAGGGACGAACTATCCATTGAGGATGGATTACTGCTGAAGGGGGATTGTGTCATCATCCCAACAAGTATGAAGCAAGAGATACTAGGAAAACTACACGAAGCACATCAGGGGATAGAAAAGACCAAACTCAGAGCGAAGACATGTGTCTTTTGGTGCGGCATCGGGACCGACATTGAAAACATGGTAAAAAGCTGCCATGTGTGCCAAGAGTTCCAGAAATGCCAACCTGCAGAACCCCTGCTCCAACATGAACTTCCCACACGACCGTGGCAAGTGCTGGGAACCGATCTATTTTACATGGAGGGAGAAGAATACATCATAGTAAGTGACTACTATTCTAAATTTCCCATAATCAGGAAGATGTCCGGAGGCAGCAGAGGTACCATCTCAACACTGAAAGCCATATTTGCAGAACAAGGCATACCAGAGAAAGTCATTAGCGACAACGGGCCACATTTTTCAGCTGAACGATTTCAAGAATTTGCCAAAGCCTGGGGATTTACCCATATAACATCCAGCCCACACTATCCCCAGTCGAACGGCTTCATAGAGCGGCAAATCCAAACAACAAAACGAACACTGCAAAAAGCCAAGCTCTCCAACATCGACCCCAACATGGCTATGCTCATATTACGTGCAACCCCAATCGATCATAACCTTCCATCACCAGCTGAACTCCTAAACACCCGGAAAATGAAATCGAACTTACCAATGAGGGTCAAAAACCACAACACCATGCGGGAAGACGTTAGACGCCATCTAGAAGAACGACAACTTCAGCAAAAGGAACACTTTGACAACAGGGCAGGTGAGGAGCTTCCGCCACTTATCCCTAACCAGCCTATCAGTGTCAGAGACCAACAATCTGGAAGGTGGAAGAATGCCACTATAGTAGGAAAATCACCAGAGCCAAGGTCATACATAGTGGAAACCACAGAAGGCTCCATCCTACGTCGCAATCGACGTGATCTCAGGGAGATCACTGAGGAAAAGAGAAACACCAGCGCTGCCCCACTCGAACCACTGAGACAGGGAAACCAATCTACCTCGCCCCACCAAAACCAGCGGCGGGTCTCCTTCAACCCTAAGGACAACAAACCATCAACCAACAAACAGCTAGACAAGTTCGAGAAGCGCCCAACCACCACAACATCGCAGGGCCATTGTGATCCCAGCTCAGAGACAGTTGTATGTCGAACAAGAGCCGGAAGAGAAGTGCGACGACCAAAGCACTTGAATGAGTGACTCTAAATATAAATGTGAAATATAAAAGCAGACTAGTTACTCCTAGTGTGCCAAATAGGGTAGCAGACTAGAATAGCTCAGCCAACAGTTATGTTATGTTATGTTATGTTATGTTATGTACAAAGTGATCTACCTCAACCTACTGTGTCATGAACTGCTCAAGAATACCAAAGAACTTTAAAAGTGCAATTAGTTGAAAGTGCATTTATCTTGCACAGTGAGACCATCCGTCAACTTTCTCATCAATCATAATGTAATCAATTCCATGTTGTCCATCATATACTACTGATATCCACACGCCGTAAGTACCTTATCAAAAGAAGGGGGATGTGATATATGGACTATATTGCAAGACTCACCACTACCCCACTAGTCATATCACCGGCGTAGGGATGTCGATACGTTCTCTTGTACCGCCATTGCTATACAGTAAACATGTAGACTGAACACGCTCTCGTTATCTATGCATAGACTCACGACCTTAGAAGCCTCGATAGCATAGAAATATTACAGTTGTTAGATTTCTGTTCACGCGAGGAAGTCATGAGACAGAACCCGCACATATTCTAAAGTCGTATTTGAGCAAGGTACTTCTGTAGTGTTCGTTTCTTATATTTCCTTTCAAGTATCAGTTTTGGTTCATCATTTATTTCTCTCTTCTAATGAAAACGAGTGCAAGTAAAACAAGATGTGATCACATGTGCACTATAATCAAGAGGTTGGAGATAACCGGTCCTCGGGGATAACTGGTCGCTAACCAGTACTAAATTTAATCTGCACAGTTCTTAAAGTTAACTTACACATACAGGTACAGTTACAGCTGTATGTATAGTTCTTTTATAATAGTTACACCCATAGCTCTGCAGTTAATGTACTACACCTGCACAGTTAATTAATTACACCTGTACAGTTAATGTACTACACCTGCACAGTTAATGTACTACACCTGGACAGTTAATTAATTACACCTGCACAGTTAATGAACTACACCTGGACAGTTAATTAATTACACCTACACAGTTAATGTACTACACCTGCACAGTTAATTAATTACACCTGTACAGTTAATTAATTACACCTGTACAGTTAATTAATGACACCTGTACAGTTTATGGAGCCCACCATGCAGTCTCATTCACAATGACTCAATAAAGAGACAGGTAGGCAAGAAATGCACTCCCGCATTACAGCCCCGTGGTTTTGACGCTGACAGTGTGATTGTCACTATACATGTTGGTGGGCGAGAGAATACGAACCTTCATACGTTACACTGATCACGTGGAGTGGGATAGATGGATCGTATATCAGCTGGTTGTATACCAAACTGGATAATGCACCGGTAAAACGCGACGCTTCCGTCACAACTTGTGACACAAGACAAGGCTGAGGGATAAAATACGAAAATCGATTCACTTTTTTTAATTAATAACGAGTAGTACTAGAACTCGACATTATTCATCTCCTTCAGTATTTTATCAATAAACTTCGCGAGTGATGTTTCCTTATTTCGGTAATGTTATCAAATTGATCAAATACCTTTTTGGTCGTCCGCGATCTTCCTCCAAATTTGTTTACATTTATGCCGATTCCTTCAGATCTGTTAGGAGCTTTTGTTTATTAACTCCTCACAGCGATAGTCCGTTCGCGGAGTTTCAACCGGTAAGGGTAACGAAGGTGTCGGTCGCGGGCTGGGAAGGAGCTTGTTAGTTTATTTTCCAGGGGTAGATAACTCGGATATTACTAGTCGGGTTGTATGCTCTGATTTATGGCCTGGACGTGTTCCGACTGCCCCGTGGAATCCCGCCCCTGTGTTGCAGGCAGTAAACTCGACTGAGAGAGGATTTCGATATTTTGGTCCCCTCCCTTTCAAAATTGCTGGATCTGCCCTTGGGGTTAATGGGGAAAATATAATACTGGCTTCAATGTGATATCAAGTTTATCTCCCGATTAAAAAAAAGTATTATCACTCAGGACATAAACTTGATATTAAATTGAAGCTCGTGGACTATCCTGTAAGTCGTCTTTGCCTCCAGTTTGCGCACCGGACCTAGAACCGATATACACTTAAATATGTCATGAAGTGAACTAAACATACGATGTGACAAATGTTTGACCAAAGTTACAAAAACAGCATTTAGTGAGAGGTGATTGAATCAGTTTATGTGAAAATGGAAACAAAAGGGGACTGAAAAGTCCCAAATAAACACAGGACATAGCCCATGCACTGGACTCATGGAGTTAAGATGAAAACGTGACGTATACCTTATTCATAAGTTTGATAAAACATGATTCATTTCGTGGAGTGAGGTGTCCCATAGCAACCACTATAGATCTAGATTAGATAAAACTGGATATAATATTATATGTCCGTCATGGAAACATACTTATATCACTTCGTTCCGGCTGAAGATGATTTGGATGACAACAACCATCAGGTGTATTTCCAAATGACGACATCCGATGAGCTCCGCCGTTCTTTTTGTCTGTTTGTTTAGGCTGAAGAAATTAATTAACATGTGCCCTTTGTCGAAATCTTTATAGATGACAGTTAACCAATCAGTGTTCAAAAATGCGTAAAACAAATATTGCCTCCAGCCTCCAAGTTTATTTAGCTGTCCTTGCAGACGGTAGCCCAGTCTCTGGTCACGCTCAGCTGCGTAGCGTATCATCCGGGTACTCACGGGGAATAAAACAATAACAAAGGCAACAACCAGTCCGGAGAATTGCGTTAGATCAGTGCCCCTTTAAGATGGATGACTCAGAAAGGATGATGTCACCTATTTCCTGTTTAAACAGCTAGGTGGATGAGAGTGACGATAGAAGTGTCTAAGGCGTGGAAATAGATTTTTTGAAAAAGAATGGTGCATTGTAATTTCGCAATCCACGTTTAGTTATTGTTTCATTTTGTTGAAAATACATCACTATGTAGTATTAAGTATACTCTATCACCTTTTACAAACGTAGATGTATAATTTGTTTAGTGACTTTCAAGGTGTGTGCGTTGGGGGTGGGGTGTGTGTGTGTGTGTGTGTGTGCGGCGGGGGGGGGCTGCTATATGTCCTATATTGTTACCAATAAACGACCGAAAGGTTCAAAAGACAACACATGTGGCTAATCACCCGCTTGTGAACACCTATAGTTATATACTACTCAAAAGAAGTTAAGACCACCCGATTCGTCCATATTACTTTTGTTCATTTGTCAATAGTGTCCACGACAGAATAACTACAGTGAAATGTAGGAATCGGGTGTGTACATGTATGTATATGTACTACGTATAGGTAATTGGTAACTATCAGTGTGACTATAGTCACATATTTCACCTGTGGCGTTAGGAGAATACATAATTTCTCTATTATTGAAACAAGATAACCCAACACATTCGAACCAGAATTAGGTCACCTTAACTTGAGTAAGTCTTTTGGCTATAACTCATGTCATGTAATTGATAGCGTTATCACTGCGCTAAATCAATATGATAAACACGGGGCGATAAATATGCAAATGAGGTCAACAAGCAGGAACTACGATTAAGCCTCTACGTCGCTGCAATGTCTACATGATCAACAAAGTATTGACTACGTTCCCGGTACAGTACAGATATAGGGTCTCCCGACGCGTGGGCGCGTACTTCTGCAGATAACCTTTTGGTACTATATACCGAATGGGACGGTTCACTCAATCATGGTATTCAAGAGCAGTTTCTAAAGTCACTTCCTCATAATTCTCAGAAATCTCGTAAGTCTACATGTCACAAATCATTCACTTCGATTGGTGGACAATTTTGTCGGACAAGCCAGGCACAAGAACCTCCATGGCAGACAAAGCACTCGCTGCAGCAGCTACAACTCTGTAGAATATGCTCTCAATTTCCATCTGGACAATCTCCGCAGATTTAGAGAGGCCACTAAAACACATCAATTCAAGGATGCTGTCTTCCAGAACATTATATATAATTATGTTTCACTGCATGTCTGTTATACTTGGGATAACACTTCCTTAGTAAAGTACAAATTCTAGCACTTTGGGGGGTTTAGTCCCATCCGGGATTCGAACCCACACTGTCAGAGTGAGGCACCAAATCGCCAGCCTTGGGTAGATTGCTGACTTTGTGTGCTAGCGATGAGACAGGTAATGTCATGGAGATGTATGATTCATGTAACTATTTATACACGAACTCACAATGTGGGTTTCAGTTATAACAACATCTGCAGTGATCTAGTTCGTCATAAAATAATATTACAAAAATGTAACTATTACTTTGAAAAGATTAATTATGAAAAATATTAATAACTTAATTTACCAATGTAGATATACAAAACATTTGTTAGATGCGATTCCGTCCAGCCTTCTGTCACCGCCAATCTTGTTCGTTCAAGTCTAGACAATGCGACATATGTGGCTGACAGATGATGTGCCAGCAACAGTTTGTCATGCCATCCCATCCAGTTAAAATTTTAAATATATATCATGTATATCACTATCATTGTGTGAAAGGTAATAACTCTTGTTCCTTGAAAACAATAACAAAGGTTTCAAGAAGTCATTGTTGTGAAAACATATATGTAGTTTTGTTTTCTATTTTCTATTACATATGTATTTAAACCCCGAAGGTACCACATGCCAATTACAATGTGTTTTACCTCCTGTGACAATGTGCACTTTATGACAGTACAGGTACTTGCATCAAGAGGCAGGAAGGCTACAAAATGTCTTCGCGCCTTGTTGATCCTCTGGATCCAAGTTATCTTTACAATACATTATAGGACCGTGAAAATCTGGGGTAGAATAGGTCTTCAGCAACCCTAATTGCCGTAATAGGCGACTGTGCGTGTCGTAAGAGGCGATAAACGGGATCGGGTGGTCAGGCTCGCTGACTTGGTTGATGCATGTCATCGTGTCCCAATTGCGTGGATCGATGCTCATGATGTCAATCACTGACTTGTCTGGTCCAGACTCGATTATTTACAGACCGCCGTCATATAGCTGGAATATTGCTGAGTGCGGCGTTAAACAACAAACAAACAAACAATAAATTATGGCTGTATGATTTGTCAGACACTGGCTGACACTGAGCGCGGTGTCTGTGTTGAAGGACCGTCTGTGACTTGATCATAAAGTGGTATATTACCCTTATCACTTTCCTCCTTTCTGCTAAGGAAGACCGCATCCGCACCTCTGACCGTGCGTTCAACCATTGTCCCTGTCTTTGTTTATCATGGACTCGACAATGTATTACCTCTATCAAAGGGATGACTTCCTATACAAACTATATTATCATGCTTTAACGCGAATTTAAAATCAGATATTTTATTCGGATACCGGGGAATCAATAGGCCTACTAGGCTGTCATACAGACCATGAAACAAATATACCCAAAACAACCCATGCAAGTCTATAATGTTTGACAAGTCTAGATTACTAGTATCTGAAAATGAAGAAAGTCTCTGGGCTCCATTTAATTATATTTTATGACTATAGTGAAACAACTGTTTTTTTCTGTAAAATATGTTCATTTCAGAGACTAGATGTTAGGCATACATACCATCTTATATAGACTAGCTACTTGTCACAATTAAGTGTGTTGCCTCTCTGAGAATAGCTTTAAACACAATGTCATCCATTTCCAAGCAATGAAATGAATTACTTTATAACTTAAAGTGAATTAGAAATTTAGAAATTAATATTCCAGCAATATCACGGCGTGAGACGTACATTTTGGTCATGTAGGGATTCGAACCCGGGTCTTCCGCGTATATATATATATGCACTCTTACCACTAGCTGTAGGTAGTAGGCCACCCCATCGCCCCTTATCAGTAAGAAAAGAAAAAATAACGAGAAAGTAATTTGTAGAAATAGCGAAATGGATTTATACATAAATATATTTACCAGATAATGTAATGAACTTTTTGCAGTTTTAATAATACGCACATTTATGTAAACCCGCCCAATTCTGTTAGCAACTGTATAAGTTTTGCTACAGATCTCTTCTATTCCGACGTGGAACAGGTCGGACGCCTACAGCTGTAACACGATGAGACAATTTATTTTTATTGGTTGGGTTAACATATCAGTGTGAGCGTTGTTTAAAATCTGTTTTTAATTGTTACGAACATATGACATGCCCACACGGGCGAAAGTTGATCTGTGCTGTGTCTATCTTTAGTACGCTACCAGGAAGTAACTCGCGAAGCATGCTGGGAGACCAATGGCGATTGCAAGCAGCTCCTTGGGATTGAGAGCAGTCGTCCACACACAGCCGTGTCAAAGCATAATATGACATCGAATATTATTCTATATTATGGCAGAGGATGAGGTCTCAATTCATGGATCCAAGTTGAGCGCTGTTGAAAGATGTAAGGAGCGGGTGTCACGGCTGTTTGGGGTAGCCACCCATACGTCGTTCATTGCTTTGAAAGACGATGGGCCGTGCAAAATTCGCTTGTGTGCAATCGGTCCAAAACCACAGGAAAGTTTGGAAAAGGCGAAAGTAAGTATTGTTAGAGAGGCCATTTGTCAATAGAACAGTTAAGAATAAGCGGTCGAGTTGACACCAACAGAATCAGCCTGTCGGCCATAACAACCAACTGCGCAATTTCTGTTTCCGGGTTGCAGGAAAGGTGACGACAGGACAGGTAGCGCGAGCCATGCAGGCTCTATTTATAATTTTAACATGTGGGCATTAATCAGCTAGGAAGTAAACTCGCATAGTCACGAGCGTAAGGAGACTGTTCCTGCAGTAAAGGCACGAGGACAGAAGTGTAAGCATGGGTGTTCAAGAAAGGGTAGGTCATTTTGAAACTAATAATCATGCTAATATCTGTATCAGCTGGTAGAATGAAGTTAGAGAATCAACAGCTGATAACCATTGATAGAGTGTGTGTGATAATAGAGTGTGTGTGTGTGTGTGTGTGTGTGTGTGTGTTATAGTGTGTGATATAGAGTGTGTGTGTGATATAGTGTGTGTGTGATATAGTGTGTGTGTGTGTTAGATATAGTGAGTGTGTGTGATGTAGTGTGTGTGTGTGGGGGGGGGGGGGGGGGGAGATTATGACTTTCACTTTCACTGTTACCCTTATATAGATTTTGAATTATTGTAATGTTGTAGATGAACTACAGAAAGCGAAAGTCAATTCTTATAAAAGAAATTCAGGATTATACAGTCCACTAATCTGAGACCAGTGAAAATATGTAGGACACATTTCTCCCAACATGTTGTAAACAGTTTTATTACCCATAGGTAGGTTGTAGAAATGAAGATTTTATGAATAGTGTACCGGTATGTGCACGAGTGGAAATATGACTTCACGTGCACCAGTGTATTGTTAACGTCATCCGGACATTATTGTTGACATAATTTGAATCTTATTGTGACGTAAGGTCAGAATGACGTCACATTAGAAACGATTTCATAGCTGAAGATTGTTGATGTCGTTTGACAATTGACAGTGATCATGATAACTGCATTTTCACAAGGGGAGCTAAAAAGATTTAAGAAATAATGGGTAATATAGAAATTATTACATTTGCATGTGTGTCACTGTATACTGATTTAACAAAGCTTGTGTAATTCATGTATTACCCTCGCTCTCGCAGATTGCAAGAATTCTGACACACAAGCAGGGTAAAGTATAGGTAGACCTGCTCCAATGCTCATCTTCGGCCTCAAGTCTGCAGCAAATGTCAGTAAAAATTATCAAATTGGAATTAAAAGTTTCCCAATTCATGTTAATATCATTATAAGAAATGTTACAACTTTGTAGAGCTAACTTGTATATCACTGAGACAGGGAAGAGGCATTAGAGATTAGTTTCACATTAACCCACTGAATGCAATGCTAAAGTACCTCAGAATTTAGGAAAACAGACACTTTTTAAAGATCCCAATTTTGAAAATAAAAATGATTTTTTTTCTCAGTTTGCCTTAGTATAGATAAATCCCTGTCATACTGATGTAGACATCTATATATAGACATTATCAGTTATACCTATCTGGTCCACAGTGTAAGTATCTATATATAGACACCATCAGCCACACCCGATCCGGGGTAGAATAGGTCTTCAGCAACTATCGGGATCTTCAAATGCTGATAATAATATTGAAATGTTGTCTCAACAGATCTACTTGGAGGCCGTACTCGGTGAAGACCCATCTGTCGTCAGCGACACTTTAACTTTCTCTCCGCAAGACTTCGACATGGTGCAGAAATATCATGATAAGATTGAATTTCTTTCACAAGCATTTGTTGACATCCTCCCAAAGTGTACTTTAAGAATACAAGGCAAACAGACAAGTGTCAACTTAGTAAGAGACTGTATCAGTCAAGTTCTTAACCGCGACAGTGTCTTGCCTGTTCCTTCAAACAGAAAGAACATTTCTTCTTTATTAGTTAGATGTGTAGACTCCTCTTTTCTGGGGGATCGCTTGAGTCCAGAGCACTTTACTGACGGAGCTCCATTGTCGCCAGCAGTGTCCGATCATCTCCGGTCTGATGAAGTTGGTACTGATAACACAGAATCCAGTCATTCGTCTCAGAGTGGGAACTACCGCCCTGATTTGGGGCTCATTGAAAGGGGGACATTTGTTGCAGACATAGCAAAGTCACCTGTGTCAGTCACAGGAAGTGAAGTTTTTCGTGACAATAGTATCAGTTCAAGTTCTCGGAGCGACTCTAGCGAGTCTGACCTTGACATGGACAGGTTCAGCTCGGCAGAGTACAAGGCCAAGTTGGAGAAGGCTGTAAAGTTGGGCTACTCTGAAGAGCAGTTGATACAGGCATTGCAGAAATTGGGATTTGATGCGGACCAGAACCAGGTCTTGTCTGAGATGATCAAGCTGGGGTCGTCTTCCAAGGGAACCCAAGAGGAAGCCAGGGGGTTTGATGAAAGGATTGACAGCTTTGAAGATGTAGATGGGCTCATCGAGAGGAGGAAACGAGACGTGGTTGATGACAGCAGCAACCTTCGACATATCGTCATTGATGGCAGCAATGTTGCCATGAGGTAAGGCTATTTGGTTTCTATGGTTACTGTCAAGTATATCCTGGAGCTTTTTAGCTATTTGTGTCAATCATTTCATTTCCACATGTACAGTCTAGTAGCAGTGTGTTGAAGCGTGACATGAAGTCAAGGGGTGCCTGTCGTGACCCCAGTGTTGAGACAGATTGAGAGGGACTTGACGTAAATATGTGTATTGCAATACTGTCTTATCATGACCTATGTATCGTGATACTTATCGTGGTGTGACTTTGCTCCCCAAGCTAGGAAAGAACCCCAGGACCCCCATTAGTTTACACAACTGTAGCAGTAGGGTGAGTGAGTGAGTGCATATAGAGAATCTCACCCTCGTGTCTTTTGATATCAAATATATCAACACAAGTTGATAAAAGTGGAAAAATTCCGAGGCTTGCCGAGGATTTTTGCCACAATTATCAACGAGTGTTGATATATTTGATATCAAAAGACACGAGGGTGAGATTTTATTTATCATCCAACATCATTCTTTCAACTTTTCAATTTGTAGACAGTAATTAGCAGTGTCTTCAGTGTAAAAAGTACTGCAAACAGCTTCAGTAGCAGAGCCATTATTGATGTCTTTTGATTGTGACATCATGGTAACCAGTGATGTCACAATGGTCTGCAAAGCCATGTGGGAGCCAGTTTGGGATGATAAGTTATGTTGCTCAGCATCAAAGCTCCAGAAAACGTTTTGAGCAATTGAGTTTTTGCTCTAGGGTTTCTATTTTAATTGGGTTATTACACTATTCATTGGGTAACTAACATTCTTTCACTCGTCTATTTATCACTCTTTTGGGTTTTTCCAAAAATAAATGAATATTTTAAGATTTGAAAAAAAAATGAAATAATGATTTAGATGTACAGATGTATGTAACTGTTCTAAATATATAGACTTGACTCGGAAAGAAAATTAGCTCGTAATTGTGTGTCGGAAATTAGCTCCTTTGTTTATATGCATGCTGAAAAGCTTCTATGGGTATTTACGCGTGGTGTTTTTATACATTTAAGTAAATCATTTAATGCATGCATTTCTGTACGCAAGTTAATTGAAAGTAATTGGGTTTTGAATATTTTGTGTGTGTGTGTGTGGGGAGCTTATCTGTAGCTCTGTCAGCATTCACTTATATTACTCAACAGTGGGGTACCATCTTATCAGGTTTGGTCACCTTCTGTAAGACCCAAAACAAGAAATGTGTGATTTCTATATCACCCCATCCAGAGTTAGCAAAGGCACATTGTTCAGTTCATCTGATCAGCAATCTGTCCCCACCTATCCTCAGAAACTACTGGACCAAGTAAGCTCACACTTCAAATACTTGTTCCCACAAATTTGTTCAAGAGGTTCGAATCCGATTTTCAATGTGTCCGCCATGGCAGCCATATTGATAAACCTAGTTTGATTCCTCACTAAGCTGTTTTTGTTGACAAAGGAATGAACTATGGTTCACATCACATGTGTAGTTAGTTGTGAAACTTAACATTTATCTTCTGCTTTTTGTGATACCGTATTCTACGTAATAAGCGCCCCGCTCTAATAAGCGCCCACAGCGATATTTGCTACTATATTGGCTAGTGAACAATCCCAATTAGCACCCCTTCCGATTGATCAATGTACACAAGACATTTATTCGCATATAATACGCACTCATGTGTTATATGCACCCTTAATTATGGGCAATTCAATTCTGGAAAAATATATCTGTCGTATATAAACATTTCAGGCTGTAAGCATAAACCACAATATTTATCTTTCAACTCGGTTTTTTCCACCAAAATAATGTTCTAATAAGACCCCCCTATTTCTATTTTTGAGAGTGCCCTGGGCGCTTATTACGTCGAATACGGTATTTTGAATTTTGACCTTGAACAGACCTTAGCAAGATCATGCTAGAAGTTGTATATCATGACATTTCTACACCATTTTTGTTTAAAATGTCATGAAATTTCACGAAATTGATAATGGGACTCCACACATATGTCACATTTGTTGTGATATTTTAAGTTTGGACATTTATTTGACCTTTCCACTTTGACACAACTCCTAAATTATCTTAAAATGCATTTTCTTGCACTGTAAACATCGTCTCCTCAGAAACCACTTTGACAATGAAGCTGAAACTTGACGTGCTTGTTCCTGCCGTTGATGATAGCCCAGTAGCGTAGTGCTCACTACAGTTACAGGCTGCAGATACGAAGGTGGCGAGTTCGATCCACTGAATTATGAAGAAGACATTTGTCGTTTGATTTTATATCATTCCGCACATACGCAGATTGTGTTAAGTGCAATATCAATTTCCAGAGAGAGACATTCTTTTAAATATCCACGGAACAGAGGGACTTTCTGTAGAATATGCCTGAGACAGAATGATTTGCTGTAGAATATCCACGGAACAGAGGGACTTTCTGTAGAATATGCCTGAGACAGAATGATTTGCTGTAGAATATCCACGGGACAGAGGAACTTTCTGTAGAATATGCCTGAGACAGAATGATTTGCTGTAGAATATCCACGGAACAGAGGGACTTTCTGTAGAATATGCCTGAGACAGAATGATTTGCTGTAGAATATCCACGGGACAGAGGAACTTTCTGTAGAATATGCCTGAGACAGAATGATTTGCTGTAGAATATCCACGGAACAGAGGGACTTTCTGTAGAATATGCCTGAGACAGAATGATTTGCTGTAGAATATCCACGGGACAGAGGAACTTTCTGTAGAATATGCCTGAGACAGAATGATTTGCTGTAGAATATCCACGGAACAGAGGGACTTTCTGTAGAATATGCCTGAGACAGAATGATTTGCTGTAGAATATCCACGGAACAGAGGGACTTTCTGTAGAATATGCCTGAGACAGAATGATTTGCTGTAGAATATCCACGGGACAGAGGAACTTTCTGTAGAATATGCCTGAGACAGAATGATTTGCTGTAGAATATCCACGGAACAGAGGGACTTTCTGTAGAATATGCCTGAGACAGAATGATTTGCTGTAGAATATCCACGGGACAGAGGAACTTTCTGTAGAATATGCCTGAGACAGAATGATTTGCTGTAGAATATCCACGGAACAGAGGGACTTTCTGTAGAATATGCCTGAGACAGAATGATTTGCTGTAGAATATCCACGGGACAGAGGAACTTTCTGTAGAATATGCCTGAGACAGAATGATTTGCTGTAGAATATCCACGGAACAGAGGGACTTTCTGTAGAATATGCCTGAGACAGAATGATTTGCTGTAGAATATCCACGGGACAGAGGAACTTTCTGTAGAATATGCCTGAGACAGAATGATTTGCTGTAGAATATCCACGGGACAGAGGGACTTTCTGTAGAATATGCCTGAGACAGAATGATTTGCTGTAGAATATCCACGGGACAGAGGGACTTTCTGTAGAATATGCCTGAGACAGAATGATTTGCTGTAGAATATCCACGGGACAGAGGAACTTTCTGTAGAATATGCCTGAGACAGAATGATTTGCTGTAGAATATCCACGGGACAGAGGGACTTTCTATAGAATATGCCTGAGACAGAATGATTTGCTGTAGAATATCCACGGGACAGAGGGACTTTCTATAGAATATGCCTGAGACAGAATGATTTGCTGTAGAATATCCACGGGACAGAGGGACTTTCTATAGAATATGCCTGAGACAGAATGATTTGCTGTAGAATATCCACGGGACAGAGGGACTTTCTGTAGAATATGCCTGAGACAGAATGATTTGCTGTAGAATATCCACGGGACAGAGGGACTTTCTGTAGAATATGCCTGAGACAGAATGATTTGCTGTAGAATATCCACGGAACAGAGGGACTTTCTGTAGAATATGCCTGAGACAGAATGATTTGCTGTAGAATATCCGCGGGACAGAGGGATATTTTGAAGAAAGGCCCTGCCAGAACAATAGGCAATAGAGTATGTGCTGAGAGCTGCTGTCTGACATGGCGAGCACTGCTTGTTTGTATCTTGATATATTATATGACCACTCATGTACAGTCAAGTCCCATTAATCCGACATGGTTGGTTGCATATGATTATGTCGGAAATTAGGTAGTTTAAACGTTTGTGATAAAAAATTGGACAACTACACAATAGATAACGATACGAACACATAGGAAAAGGAAAAAAGAAATATTCATATTGTTGTGTTACCTTGTCAGCGGAATATGTTTTCTAATCATGCAACTACTAAAGTTTAACACAAAACTACTGTTACGGGCTGTATGACTGATTTTTAAAACATAGTCTGGAATGGAAGTCGCTAATTTAAAACTAGTGCTGCAATGTTTAAGAAAGCTGCTTTCTTAGTGGCTAATGTCGACTTCCTGTTAGTTATTTCATTGCTTGGTCAAAGTTTGCGAAAGGTCGTTCTGACGTGACCTGTAATGGGATGTCCTCAGTGGTAGCGAGAACTTGTATCCGATTTTAATGAGATTGAGGTAATTTAGGCATATGATTAATCCTGTTTTGTTTATTTAAAGCAGTAATTGTTTATTGTTAAGCAAATCAATCTCTGCAGCCGTTGAAATATGCAGCTACTCGCTGACTCGTCTCGCATCAAAACACTGGGCTGTGTACTCTTGGGCAGATGACCACGGAGTAGGATGATCACTGTGTCGGATTAACGAGACTGATTGAGTGATTTCAGCATTTCGTTGCAAATTAGTTGTGTCGGAGTCGGAGTGTGAGACTGTCGGACTAACGGGTCTAAATAGCACTGATTTAATCGGTCCCATCATTTGTGTTGGATAAAGCCGATTGTCGGATTAACGAGACTTGACTGTATTGTGGGGTAGCCCAGTGGTTAAAGCGTTCACTCGTCACGCCAAAGATCCAGGTTTGATTCCCCACACGGGATATTGCAGAAATATTACGAAAAGCAGCGTAAAACCATACTCACTCACTAACTCATGTAAAGTGATATATATCATATTGGCACCATGTATTATGATATATATCAATATCATATCTGCACCATATCTGCACCATGTATTGTTATATTCATCATATTGGCACCATTTATTGTGATATATATCATATCGGCACCATGTATTGTGATATATATCATATCGGAACCATGTATTGTGATATAGATCATCTCGGCACCATGTATTGTTATACCTATCAGTTCATCATGATGTAGGGCGGTCGGGTAGCCTAGTGGTTAAAGCGTTCCCTCGTCACACCAAAGACCCGGGTTCGATTCCCGACATGGGTACGATGTGTGAAGCCCATTTCTGGTGTCCCCCGCCGTGATATTGCTGGAATATTGCTAAAAGCAGCGTAAAACCATACTCACTCACTCACTCATCATGATGTATATTCATGATATTGCATCAAACCTTGGATGAAGGTACACAGTCCTAGATGAGGCAACTCTCAAAGCTCTGATGACAATAAAGACAAGCTCTTTCCCAGTGCATGGCATGTGCATTACCTCCCGATATCATCGCTGCCACTCACCCCAAAATGTAGTGACAATTATGTTTGTGTGTGTCTTTGGGAAAGCCGTATGGTAAATACGGAAACGGTTTACGACTAACTTTCCCAGATGAATTTATGATAGTTTGTATAATCAGATTTGCAGACAAACAGAAAGCACCCAACTTACATTTTAACCGTAGTTGAAATGACATAGAATTTCAAATTTACAAAGAAAAGAATTAAGCTGGGTGAAGAGCACTCAGCATTTTGACAGTTGTCTCTTGTTTGTTAACATAATGGTCAGTCAGTTGTGAGTTAAACTCCAGGCATGGCTGTAGGCTGCCTAGCACTGTAGGGAGCTGGGACTGGTGACAGTGATAGCATAGAAAGCTCCATGAACAGGCTTTCCCTGTGAGGAGTTTCAGTGCACATACCTAAGGGAGGCCACTCTCATGACTTGGGGGTATTGTGTGTCCACCTTGTTATCATCAGCTGACATGCCTGCTCCAGTCTTTATTACGTCATACAATTCAAAGTTATACATAGCTGTAATGTGTGGGATTCTAATGTAAAACATCCTCACTCACTCTGACTTAGATGTAACCAGCTTTCGCTCACTCACTCTATGATGTAACCAGCTTTCGCTCACTAACTCTATGATGTAACCAGCTTTCACTTACTCTGATGTAACCAGCTTTCACTCACTCACTCACTCTATGATGTAACCAGCTTTCACTTACTCTGATGTAACCAGCTTTCACTCACTCACTCTATGATGTAACCAGCTTTCACTCGCTCACTCACTCTATGATGTAACCAGCTTTCACTTACTCTGATGTAACCAGCTTTCACTCACTCACTCTATGATGTAACCAGCTTTCACTCACTCACTCACTCTATGATGTAACCAGCTTTCACTCACTCACTCACTCACTCTATGATGTAACCAGCTTTCACTTACTCTGATGTAACCAGCTTTCACTCACTCACTCTATGATGTAACCAGCTTTCACTTACTCTGATGCAACCAGCTTTCACTCACTCACTCTATGATATAACCAGCTTTCACTCACTCACTCTATGATGTAACCAGCTTTCACTTACTCTGATGCAACCAGCTTTCACTCACTCACTCTATGATGTAACCAGCTTTCACTTACTCTGATGTAACCAGCTTTCACTCACTCACTCTATGATGTAACCAGCTTTCACTCACTTACTCTATGATGTAACCAGCTTTCACTTACTCTGATGTAACCAGCTTTCACTCACTCACTCACTCACTCTATGATGTAACCAGCTTTCACTTACTCTGATGTAACCAGCTTTCACTCACTCACTCACTCACTCTATGATGTAACCAGCCTTCACTCACTCACTCACTCTGATGTAACCAGCTTTCACTCACACACTCTGATGTAACCAGCTTTCACTCACCCTGTTGTAACCAGCTTTCACTCACTCACTCACCCTGATGTAACCAGCTTTCACTCACTCACTCTGATGTAACCAACTTTCACTCACACACTCTGATGTAACCAGCTTTCACTCACCCTGTTGTAACCAGCTTTCACTCACTCACTCACCCTGATGTAACCAGCTTTCACTCACTCACTCTGATGTAACCAACTTTCACTCAATCTGATGTAACCAGCTTTCACTCACTCACTCTGATGTAACCAGCTTTCACTCACTCACTCTGATGTAACCAGCTTTCACTCACTCACTCTGATGTTACCAGCTTTCACTCACTCACTCAGCATGCTCCCTGTTATTATTGAAAGAGAAGCTAAGTCTTGTGATGAGAGTAAACCTATTTGAGAACAGCTGATATGTTGGCAATATTACAGACTTCATCTCAATGTTATTTGTTTGTCTTACAGTCATGGCAAAGAAGTGTTTTCTTGTCACGGTATTCACCTTGCAGTGGATTGGTTCCGACAGCGCGGACATGAGAACATTACGGTGTTCGTACCGCAGTGGAGGAAGGAGACGTCGCGGCCCGATGCCCCGATAACAGGTCAGTCACGAGCAATATCAATCAGGGTGGGAGAGGTTATTTGTTTCAGAAATCGTTGAATGATTGATCATGAATGTGTGTACCAATATCTTACACATTTTAAGATTTAAAAAAAATAAAAAATGTTTATATTGTATACAACTGTTCTCAATATATAGGAAAGTCGATTAGCTTGTACATTGTAATTGTGTTTCAGAAATTAGCTCCTTTGTACGCATGCTGAAAAAGCTTTATTGGGTATTTATCGCTAGCTGTTTTTAAACATTTGAGTTTTTCATTTAAGACATGTGTATCTGCACGCAAGTTAATTGAAAGTGATTGGGTTTTGAATATTTTTGGCAGTTGTTTTACGCAAATACGCTGTTTATCTGTACCTCTGATTTAACAATTCTCTGACACACAAACATGCCAGCTAGGAAACATTATGTTATGAAACGTTTGTGTTTATTAAGGTCAAGGTCAGTTTTGTTATCTCCAACAAATTGATTACATTGAGCTAATGTGATCATATGAGGAAGAGAATTTATAGATGTCAACTTATTACGAGGAACACGTTTCGGAGTAAATGCTTACTCGTTCATCAGGTATACTCCAAACCTTGTGTTCCTCATAATAAGAAGTTGACATCCATGAATTCTCTTCCTTATGTGTATTACTTCTCAGTGTCTTTCAAAGACTTAAAATGATCATAATATTTAGAAATTCTACCATGATTTCATCATGTTTATAATCCAGTCAATTCTTAACGGTCAGTCCGAGGTTTCATGTCACAATAACCATGTTTGATTGAAACAGCTGATTTGACATCATGGAAACTAATATTTGTATAAGAGTATTTCTTTCTGAATTGCAATGAACATGGTCAACAAGGAAATAGTGATATTTTCACACAAAAGCAAACCATCATTATAATCGCATCTCTGCCCGTCGTCGTTGTTCCCAGATCAGGACATCCTGCTGCAGCTGGAGAGGGACGGCATACTCAGCTTCACCCCCGCCCGGCGCGTGGGGGGGCGGCGCGTGGTCTGCTACGACGACCGCTACATTCTGAAGCTGGCGGCGGAGGTGGACGGGATAGTGGTTTCCAATGACAATTACCGTGACCTTGTCAATGAAAAGCCAGAGTTCAAGAAGGTCGTAGAAGAGAGGCTTCTTTTGTACACCTTTGCATCCAACAGGCGAGTTGACCTTGACACAAATAGTAACATGTTCTGGATAGTGGCAGGAGACATTGACAAGACGTTACTATTAGAGCCAGTGGGGACCTGTGAAGATCCGAGATAGAATAGGTCTTCAGCAACCCATGCTCGCCGTAAAAGGCTACTATGCTTGTCGTAAGAGCCGACTAATGGGATCAGGTGGTCAGGCTCGCTGACTTGGTTGATGCATGTCACCGTATACCAATGGCATGCTCATGATGTCAATCACTGGATTGTCTAGTCCAGACTCAATTATTTACTGACAACCGTCATATAGCTGGAATATTGCTGAGTGCTGCATTAAACAACAAACAAACAAGAACCAGTTGGATAACGTGTTGCCCTGAGCGTCAGGGAAGTGTACATCTGGTTGTGGTCATTAAGCGTTATGAGCGTGCATCTTGTTGTTTCTATGTTCGTGATTATGGTCTGCCAATAATGTGTAGAAATCTAGGAAAAGTTAGTCATGTTTGACTTCATCAGCCCAAGTGGTCTTTGGCCTTGTTGGCGGTCAGGAAGCCTTGTGGTTATAGCGTTTGCTCGTCACACCGAAGAACCTGGTTTAATTCCCCACTTAGGTGCAATGTCTGAAGCCCATTTCTGGTTTGCTGTGATATTGCTGGAAAAGTGCTACAAACGGCATAAAACCATAATCACTCACTCACTTTGGCCTCGTTTCAGAAGATTTTGGTCTTGAATATGGATAGTTATTAGCTAGTGATTAGGTATTCTATTCTGAGGGGCAGTTCGGTAGCCTAGTGGTTAATGTATTTGCTCATAACGATAAGGCGCTGGTTCGATTCCCCACATGGGTACAATTTGTTGAGCCCAATTCTGGTGTTATTACTAGAATACTGCTGGAAGCACAACTCGCTCACTCCCTCTGGTCTTTTAGCTACTGATTAGTTCTAATCCACAGATGTTGGGACTAAGATATTGCATGAAGAGACCACGAATCAATGCCATTTTGTAGAACTTCCTGTGTTTGTGTTCAACCAGGTTTATGCCCCCGGATGACCCCCTTGGAAGGCGGGGCCCAACTCTGGACAACTTCTTACGTAAAGAGCCGACCGTTCCCGAACCTCTGCCCCCTGAATGTCCGTATGGTAAGAAGTGTACGTACGGCAGCAAGTGCCGCTACCATCACCCAGAGAGGAAGAATCAGCCACACCAGCTTGTGACGGACAAGCTCAAGGAACAGGCCAAGCAGAAGATGCAGGAGTGGGCCTCCAAAGGTGTTGATGGTAAGTGATGGGGATTCTGGGTCAGAAGTGACCCCCAGCAACCATATGAAACAGGTTGTCACGTGATTTGTTGATTGCCTGTCACCTTGAACCAATGCTCATGATATCAATCTCTGGATGGTCTAGCCCAGACTTGATTAATTACAGGCTGCCATCGCTTCACTGGAATATTGCTAGAGCCTACAGGTCTTCAGCAACCCATGCTGGCCGTAAGAGGTGACTAACGGGATCGGGTGATCAGGTTCGCTGACATGGTTGATGCATGTCATCCTATCCCTGGATTGTCTGGACTGGACTCAATTATTTACAGACCACCGTCATATAGCTGGAATATTGCTGAGTGCAGCTTTAAACAACAAACAAACAAATCTTGTTAAGTGTCATGAAACAACAAACAAACATAAACTGTGAGCTTGGGTGGCTACACTGTTACTTGACATCTTAGGACAGAAGGGGGCATAAGTGGTCCAATGGCCTAAGATGCCACATTTTTGGGGTCTCAGGTGGTCCATTGGTCTAAGGTACCACTAACTAATAAGTTGTCCTCTTCATTTGCCAGACAAGAAGAAGCCGAGGGACGTGGGGAAGAAGGTCCCCAGGAAGCAGCCTCTGTCCCGCACTCAGTCTGTGTTCCCCGCGGGCCTCTCCGATGAATTCATGGCCCCGGCAAGTATAACCAGCACAGATCTCTCAGATATGGCAAAGCCAGACAAGCCGGACTACAATGACAAATTAGATAAGTTACGAAAGAACCTTGAACGAGCTGAGAAGGACCGTAAGGTGTATACTGATGACCGTGAACCATCTCCATCGATCGTTGGCCGACGCACTCCGAACTATGACTTTCCTGGTCTGGCCCAGCAGGACAACCAGCTCAAGGTGCCGCTGTCTCAACCAAAAGAAGGCCTTGTGAGTGGACATCTCCTTCTGGCCAAGAAGTTGTCCGATGAAGCTCAGGATTCCAAATTCTTCCGTAAGGACGGTGATCATTCTCCTGATGATGTGAGCAGTGCATCGCCACATCAGTTCACATACCCTCCAAGTCCTCAAAGACCCGCATCTCAGTCATCTGGTCTGGGAGACAGTCCGTACCACCACAGGGTTTCCCCGCACCATATGCTTCCTCCCCAACCAGAACCCGGTGTCTGTCTGTCCGGCCCCAGCGCGCTCATGAGGCAGGATGGTTCGTCTGTAGGGTCATTCGAGTATGACCAGCAATGCCAGAGTTTCCCGCTCCCGCCGACCAGCTTCCTCCCTCAACACCATGCTGGCAGCGGCGGCGGCAGCAAGAAGGGGCAGATGATGTACTGGGGCTACCCGGACGAGGTGTATGGACATTCCTCCCTGCATCACGCTCCCAGTGCGCCCAGCCATTCCGGACATGTGTCTCTCAGTCGGTCGATGCAGCGACAGAATAGCACATCCGACCCTCAACTGCATATGGTGGGTGCAGACGGGGAAAGAATGAAATATGACAGTGACAAAGGAATGCCTCATGCATATTCATCTTCAATACACCAGTACTCACCATTCCATCAGCCTGTGCAGCATCAAGCAGGTGAGGCAGGATATCCTCAAGGAGCAGGTTACATGCATGGCTGGGGGGAGGTGTCAGGGGACATGATCTCCCATCCCGTACAGCGCACGTACCACCCCTCCCCACAGGATCAATATTCTCCTGCTGGTCAGGAGAGAAAGGTCAGCTCGGATTATGGGGTGTGGAACCGACCAGGCAGCATCCCCCAGTCCCCCGTCAACCCCTACAGCCCACAGGCAAACATGTCGCATGTCCCCTTCCAACAATCAGTGCAGCAACCCATGCACTTGCACATGCAAAGCTCCTCTCAGATACCGTTCTCTGCCCCGTCATCCATGCCGCAGCGTGTTGACGCCCCCATTGAAGTCAGTGACAGCCGCTACGCGCTGTACTACCACCTGTGTGGGTTGTTCCCGCGAGCCAAAGTAACCGCGGTGATGAACCAACACCCAGAGGAAAGGGACCCTAAGATTCTCTGTACCTACATCATGAGCTTAGGGGAACGCTTATTCTAATGGCTAGAATGCACAATACCGGATTCCGCCATGTTAGTAAGGAATGTGCCTGACTTCCTTCCCTAGTTAAGCTTTTTTAGCTGCCTCGTTAGAATAACAGGGTTGGGGGATTGCCCCGAACATAACACTTAAAACAAATGCGATCACAATAAATGTCATTTTTAGTTTCCAAAGTTAATGAAGCATACCCTGTGTTTGTTGAAATGTGGCCAGATAGTTGTAATGGATGAGGTTGCCGCACACTCAAAGAACGTCAAGTTTTTTATGTTAATGTCCAATTTTAGATGTTGATGAATTGCTTTGATATTCAATTTTAAGATTTAATCATACTAAAACATAAAATATATTTTTCTGCATATTTGGAGCTTGATCCCCTGTTTTAACAATAGTCAAGGTGTTGCCTGCTTCTATAATAGAAGCATGAAACCAACATGGCAGATAGGTATCCGGTATTCTCTAGGTGCACAGTGCAGTGATTAAACCAGATTGCCTGCTAGTCACAGACTCCTACTGAGATCCACCATGTTGTATAACACTTATAACCTGCTCTATACACACATAACCACCACAGTAGACTTCGTAGCAGATTTTGCCATTGTCTAAAGCCAAAGAAAGTTGAGCAGGTGACCGACATATTTTACCTGTTCCAAGTCCAACAGGACAACTTGGAAGATTAACATAAATTATACCTTTCTGAAATGACAAGACGTCAATGGATACTTCATAATTTAGGAGTTTCAGCAGCCTGACAACACAAACAGGTGTTGTCGGAATACAGGAATTGAGTGGCCATTCACTTCTGCGATGTGTAGACGTTTTTAAGCATGACTACAAGTTGATATAATTTGATATTATCTTGTTCTTCAAAGTCAACATTTATGAAAATTACTGTAGTTGTGTATTGAAGAAAGAGACAAGTTCTTCAATGTTCCTGCAAGAAAATGTAATTATGTGTCCTGGAATGCTTCTTGGACTGTATTATGATTATATCACTGTCAACATGGACATTATACATCCTACTGCTCTTAGATTGCTGACCTCAGTTTCTACAATTTATTTCTGATTAGTGAAAAAGCCAAATCAGTCCTAGAGTGTGAACTTGATTGTCGTTTGTCATGGCTGTAATCTTTATTTCTTGTGACTAATGCTCACGAGTGTAGTTTAGTTGGACGTCAATCTCTGACATAATTAAAATCAGGAACAGAATGAAGCCATTGTGTCAAATGGGTCCAGGGATTTATCAGAATAGAATGGAGATGCAATACATGGGACAATGTTTGGCTGACCGTGGTGTAAGGACTGTATGTAACGACCTAGTTGTCCCTTGCCACGAGGTAGAATGGGGATATAGGAACGCCACGAGGTAGAATGGGGATATAGGAACGCCACGAGGTAGAATGGGGATATAGGAACGCCACGAGGTAGAATGGGGATATAGGAACGCCACGAGGTAGAATGGGGATATAGGAACGCCACAAGGTAGAATAGGGATATAGGAACGCCACGAGGTAGAATGGGGATATAGGAACGCCACGAGGTAGAATGGGGATATAGGAATGGGTGCTGTCTGTCAGTCCTCCCGTTCGTCTGTCACGTTTCGTTTCCAGAGCAGAGCTAAAAAAAACATGAGAGATATCGTAACCAAACTTGGCACATAGATAGGTCTAGTGGTGAACTGGTGGCTTTTGATAGCTTGAGTTTCCATGGCAAGGACTTTGACTGAAAATGGCGGTATTGGAGAGGATATGAGTATTTCATGCTTGTTTATTCTATGAAACCCCTGTAACTATTGGTGACAGGACATCTGCAGTTGCTACGTAACAGTGGCTTATTATGAACTGTAGGTGGCGTGTGAAATTACGGCTCGACAGTCGTAGATAGATGACCTTAACTTAAGAGGTAGCCATCTATCAGTTTGCCCAAGCGAGGTTTTACTCTGAAATGACAATATTATTGTGCTATTTATATGGTTGCAGGGTTTTTCTACACAATCGTTGTTGTGTAAAGTGTTCATTTACGGTCCCCATTTAGCAGATGAAATGTTGTCTTCATCTCCAGGTTATTTTTTCCTGTGTATCATTCATGCTGTTTTCAGTTTTAGCTTGCATAAGCTGAATTTGTTTCATCAATTTATCTTCAAAATTTTATTCAATATATTGTGAATATTCATTTTGGTTCAATCATTGCTCCAACTGGCAGCTCGCTGTTGCTTCCTGCTACCATGATCAGATTACTGCCACCCACTCCTTTAAATGGACCTTAGTTGTCGAAGAATGAATTAATAAACGTCATAATTTGATTTTAATATAGTCATAAATGTCATAACTTGAGTTAAAATAAGTCATGATTGTTGTTGTTAGGCTATTGTACACCAGTGTGTGCATTTTGTTTTGTGAGATGTTCACTCAAGATGCTGAGCTGGTAGTGAAGACACTGGGTTTGTACACTGTACAGGAATTCCATTGTGACATTTAGGTTGTCATGGTTACTGTAGGGCTTCCAGCCTTGGGGAACTGATAGATGGCATACTAGGGATAGGCAGTTGTCTTTAGAAAAGCCTACAAAATGATTTTGTCATTAAATTGGGTGTTCTGGCCTCGTGTGAAGTTTGTCTTTCTGCTCATCATATCTAGTATATGCAATCAAAACTATAATTTCTAATTGTATTCTAATTCACTTTTGTTTAATGAAGGTTTTACGCAAATTTATGAATGGGCATTGAGTCACTTTCCTGCTGCTTTCCTCTCTGTACAAGGTCCTAGACTTTGTGATGTGAAAATAGCATTGATTGCTGACAGGTAGTCTATCTCAACATGATAATGTATGGAAATCATGCTTTAATGTTACCGTGGTTACAGCTTTAACATGTTCAAACAAGTTCAAGTTTTGCAGATGTAAAACGTTATCACCCGAAAATGAAGAACTGGCTCAGAATCTGCAAAGGTTTATTTCTGTGTACAATGATGCAAGACGTCTTGATGTTTTTCATAGAACACGTGTGTTGGATGTCATCGTGGACATTATGCAGTTTGTCCTTGGAGAAAACCAGTGAGTTAGTGTGATACTTCTGTGGATAGGAAATGTCATGGTTCTGAGGCACCAGTGCAGCAAGAAAACCACAACTTCAAGTCTCTGTGCCTCAAGTGCTCAAGAAGCACAATTTGTCTTAAAAAAACATGTAGTCTGCCTCAAGAACAAATCTATTTTCTGAGAACTGATTGCTTTGCAGTTTATACTTGAGGTCAACAGGACAGTGCTCTGGTTTCCGAGGTATCCCGGAGACAGGAAGTGTTATTTGTCATGTTGTACTGTAACAAGTGAGACATGAGAAGAGTGATAATATGTAAGAATGTGGACCTTTAAAAAAAACCTTGGGAAAGCCTGTTCATCTTGGTCTCTGTCCTCAGATGTGCTGTGACTTCCTTGTCAGTTTGTACAGACATTGAAGGATTATCCTACAGTTGCTTAATACACTTCAGACCTCACCATATCCTCTGTAAGGGTTACCATGCCTGCATCATGGAATGGCAGCCATTTTGATTATTGAAGTCATCTGTTGCTAAGAGTATGTTTGTGAGGAACAGCGTGGCAGGTAAGCCCAAGTGTGGCAGAAAAGTTGAGTGTCGTATTTAGGTCATGTGTGATAGATTTATGTCCTGTTGAGCATGGGAGGAAGTACAGCTCAATATCAGGTGGTCAGGGGAATCTGGTGGTAGGGTAGGGAGGTCTTATGCACTGGGGAAGTCTAATGCAGGGTAGGGGGAGGGGGGGTGGTGGGTGGGGATTTGGATGTCTGGTACAGTTGGCAGTGAGGGTAGTCGGGCAGACTGGTACAAATATGGCATCAATTCCAGTTAAAGTAAATCAGGCTGCTAAAAGCTCCCATGTGAGTGAAAAGGTACTACTTCCCCACAGACTGGTCCACAATTACTCTGAGAAAACTACTTCCCAAAAGCCTGATTAGCAATTGTGTTGACAGAATTGTTGCCAACAAATTTTGAAAAGAATTTTGAGAGCAAATGTGAGATAGGGAGAATGAAATACTCCTCTGTTTTGGATCCTTTGGGATGTAGTTCGTAACTCTGCTCATCAGCTTCTTGACATGACAGATATCAGCAGCATGGCCGAGTTAAATGCAGGGTTCTACAATGCTGGGGCCCTTCAGGTACATCAAGCACATCAACTCATCCTGTAGTTGCTCCAAGCACAAGAGGCCTCTCACATGGGTACAATGTGTGAAGCCCATGTCTGGTGTCCCCCCATCGTGATATTGCTGGAATATTGCTAAAAGGGGCGTAAAACCTCACTCACTCACTCACTAAATCACTCGCACACAAAAGGCCTGATGGAGCTCCCAATGGCCAGTGATACTTTGAAGGACGACATTCTTCGTGATACAGGGGCAAGGTATATGTTGGGGTTTGTTGAAGCTATGTCCTGGTGATCTCACACAATCCTAGTTCATGTGTCCTTTGTTATATATGCTTATTGACTGTGTATTAAAGAGAAGTAAAAGGCAGATTCTGTGCAACATTTAATATTCTGTACAGTTGCAATGTTCTTCAGTCCTTGGTTAGCGCTGTCTGTGGGAATGTATCGGACTGTATGTACAGTGTATATTCAGATGCATGTTTCTGTGTGCATACCTACTACGTTAGTGCTAGTAATGATGAAAGGTCATGCACTACAGTATGTTCGTCAGAGTTGAGATCATGTTGTTTAATGTCTTCCTCTGTTCATGGAAAGTTTGGTCAGAATGTTTGTTTTCTTGTTTTCCAGGATGTCTTGGTTTATGTGCCAAGGATCAGAAAGTACAATGAAAGAAATGTTAAATTGTGATTATGTTCATGAAAATACTTAAAGCTTTAACATAGACCTAACAAAACATATTTTAAAAGAGCATAATTTTCAAACATTTGGAATGACTATTATTTTTATGGTAGACATATTTCTAAAACAAGAAAATAAAATATCTGACTTAATTATTAAAATTTTTTTTGCCAGACCCAGTCTTACAATAAAATATGCCATAAACTTTGACCAATCTGTAGCAGAAAGTAGATGTGGCATTGGCATGTAAGCAGTTTGTATGTCCTAACTTTCAAGTAGGACATCGTGTGTCTGTGGTCAATATTATTCATGTTTAGGAAATAGAAGCTGTTGCTGCAAATTTGGTAGAAATTCTGATTTCAAATCAAAAGTTTGTGTTCAGTTTCTTTTATCTAACCGTTAATGTTTGTCTGATGTTATTGTATGTCATTGACTTGATCATATCTAAGGGAGAGAATAAGATTAATCATAAATCATGGAGTTATCTCCCATACCTGAAATGTACAACGCTTTGTTCATCAGCAGTTGTCTTGATTCCCACAATCGAGCGGTTGCGAAACTCGTCTCGTCTGTGGCATCAAGCAGTATGTCACCTGTCAGGTGATCGTCGTGAGTACCTCGATTTGAGGCGTTTTAACATTGCCATGGTGTTGTGGTTGGTTAGGTGTTTTCTGCCTTGAATGTCTAAAAATGTACTCAAATGTCTCAATTTTGCAATATTTGACACTTTTCAACATTGAAACTATTGAAGACAGGCTGTTATCATGTTTTTACAGAAGCTCGAAGTACGAACTGTAGAGTTGATTATCTTGCTTCAGTAACCAGCTTGGCTTGTGTGTATATCATATTCTATTGCAGTCCTGAACTGGTCACGTGAACCATGTGGTCAAAAACATTGTTTTGAAATTTGCCCAATATTTCATTTGCTTTGATGTGGATAAATAATTTTCAGGAAATATGCAAACGCCAGCCAAACATGTGGCCTCTGTTGACCCAAACATTCAATGTTGTCCATTGTTATTTTATTTTATGTATCGTATTTTACATCCACAGTGAAACATTTTTCTTTTGAAATCCCCACAATAACATTACCAGCTCTCATGCAGGGGAAGTTATTTAATTGGATAATAGCTCTTGGAACGATAAAATGTTGTAAGTGATAAATATTTAACATTGAAACTGTTTGGGTGCTTTATGTAGATGTTGTTAGACTGCCTTGTGGTATGAACCCATGCTCTCAAGAGGAGGTGTTATCTGTACCCTTACCTTGTGTGAAGTCATCCTCTTGATGGAAGAGAAATATATATACTGATAGCAATAAATAGGGGAACACGAAGAAGTGTCGCAGAATATTTACTGCTGTATTTAATTTTGTTACCTATCCACACAAATAAGAGATCTGTTTGTATTTGTTGTTTTTTTAACTAAAATGCCGACAATATTTTTTACCTTCACACCAGAAACAAAATTTCAAACGAAACACTTCCCTTTATTGCTTTCTACTTATTTCTTACAATCAGTACTTATAAATCTTTCTCTTTCTGCATAATTCCTATGAGCCAGACAGAATGTTTTTCATGGTGAGGTTACTTTCACCCAGGGCCAATGGTACAGTGTATCACAAGGCTGTAGTTGTACTACGTCTTTTCATTGGTTATTCCAAGTCAGTGTCAGAAGGCTGCTGAAGTTAGCCTGCAGCGATGGCTATTCTTTGTACCCCTTGTACAACCTGATGTACATGTGCAGTAGAACTGTTTGTTACAGTGTGGCTGCCACTAATCAGAATACTTGGGCAAGAAACTTCCTAATATCAACTACATACTATATGTATGCTTGATGGAGTGAGTTCACATTGACCCTATTGTGAACACCACAGGATGTCAGCATGATGTGGATGAAACAGCCAAAGTGATGCTGGCCTCAGATGTTTATCACTTCAGTGAAACCCATGAGCCGGCATGGTGGGCGCAACTTCAGTGAAACCCATGAGCTGGCATGGTGGGCGCCACTTCAGTGAAACCCATGAGCCGGCATGGTGGGCGCAACTTCAGTGAAACCCATGAGCTGGCATGGTGGGCGCCACTTCAGTGAAACCCATGAGCCGGCATGGTGGGCGCCACTTCAGTGAAACCCATGAGCCGGCATGGTGGGCGCCACTTCAGTGAAACCCATGAGCCAGCATGGTGGGCGCCACTTCAGTGAAACCCATGAGCCGGCATGGTGGGCGCCACTTCAGTGAAACCCATGAGCCAGCATGGTGGGCAAAACTAGTTGTGTGGAGAAGATATATGTATGTTTTCATGTTAGGAAGTTTATATGTTTTTTTTATGACAGTCCATCAAGAAATGGCTTACATGTTGCATGTTACAGAAATTCTCAAATTTGTAATAAATGAAGTTCTAGTTATATGCTTTGTTGTGTTTTGTGTGAAACTTCACATGCTTCAGACCCGTGAAGATCTGGGGTAGAACAGGTCTCTGCAACCCATGCTTGTCCCCCGTGAAGATCTGGGGTAGAATAGGTCTCAGCAACCCATGCTTGTCTCCCGTGAAGATCTGGGGTAGAATAGGTCTCAGCAACCCATGCTTGTCGTAAGGGGCAACTAACGGGATCGGGTGGTCAAGCTCGCTGACTTGGTTGATGCATGTCAATGTATCCCAATTGGGTGGATCGATGCTCATGATGTCAATCACTGGATTGTCTGGTCCAGACTCGATTATTTACCGACTGCCGTCATATAGCTGGAATATTGCTCTGTGCAGTGGTAAACAAACAAAAATCACATACTACTTCCCACCAATGACACTTTAATATTTTCAAGAGGCTTGAATCTGATTTTTAAAATGCTGGAACGGCAGCAAAAATTGAAAACCCATATGATTTTGGCCATTACTCTGACATCTTTTTTAAAAAAAAGAAAATATTGAAATTTGGGCGATGTATCAATAGTACACAGTATTTGTTGTAATAAGTGCCCTGTGAAATTAGGAAATTGACAAAGGGTGTGTACTCCATTGACACTCCATTTGAACAAGAAAATATGGAATGTCAAATGTTAAGTTTTGGTCTTGGCATCAATCTTTCATAAGATTGGTGTAGATAGATTGGTCAGTGGGATAGTTTCTGGAGGAGTGCTTATCTGCAAACTACTTTGGCAGTGTCAGACTGTCAATTAATCAATAATACGGCTAGTTCTATTACTTACAATATTTCACTTAATAACGTGGCTGAAAAGAACTAGAAAGTGTCAACAGGAAAGTACACACACCAACATGGGGCGTGTTCATCATTGGAGGGTGCCATTTGTACTTTTCACAGACGGAGGTTGAGGTTACATTTCTAATTCCCGGTTCCTACGGAAATGCGTCGGCCGGGAATCGAACCCGGATCGACTGCTTGGAAGGCAACCATGCTAACCTTTACACCACCGACGCTGTCCGTTTTGTGTAGAGTCGGTAAAGGCATCTTAATGAATTTCTCTGATTGATTGGCCACGCCTGGAGGCACGCCTTCAAACGAAATTGCTTACGTCACAAAATGATTTTTATTCTGTTTTTAAAATGTATTCTTGACTCCATATGCGTCACGGGTCTGCAATGTACAATGTAGTGGAAACAAATAATTCTATTTAAATGCATATGACACTGCAGTTGTATCCGTATGGAGCAAATGTACACGTGACTTGAACACTTCCTTCTTTTCATCTCCTTTCTTAACTAAGGAGCGAGAAGCCTAGAAAAGACACAGACAGCGTGAAGCATCGGTGGTCTAGTGGTAGAATACTCGCCTGCCACGCGGGTGACCCGGGTTCGATTCCCGGTCGATGCACATAGTTTTTGCGCCTCTTCTCGGCAAAAAGAAAAGACAGTCTCCGAAAGCGCGTCTCCAGAAACCAGTAGTGAGTCTGTGACGCAATGCGATTGTTGTCAGTGATGTCACGTTTCTATGACGTCGTGCCATTGTGAGGTCACAAACGGGTCTCAATATAGTCATCTGCCCGTTGGAATGATAATGCATATGCATTTACATGACTCTATTTGAAGGACTTCCACGGGTGGGATGTGCTGCGAATTTTAGCATTGTTCTGTACATGAATCTGTGCTTATCTGCAAACTACTTTGACAGTGTCAGACTGTCAATTAATCAATAATACAGCTAGTTCTATTACTTACAATATTTCACTTAATAACGTGGCTGAAAAGAACTAGAAAGTGTCAACAGGAAAGTACACACACCAACATGGGGCGTGTTCATCATTGGAGGGTGCCATTTGTACTTTTCACAGACGGAGGTTGAGGTTACATTTCTAATTCCCGGTTCCTACGGAAATAAAAATATGCGTCGGCCGGGAATCGAACCCGGATCGACTGCTTGGAAGGCAACCATGCTAACCTTTACACCACCGACGCTGTCCGTTTTGTGTAGAGTCGGTAAAGGCATCTTAATGAATTTCTCTGATTGATTGGCCACGCCTGGAGGCACGCCTTCAAACGAAATTGCTTACGTCACAAAATGATTTTTATTCTGTTTTTAAAATGTATTCTTGACTCCATATGCGTCACGGGTCTGCAATGTACAATGTAGTGGAAACAAATAATTCTATTTAAATGCATATGACACTGCAGTTGTATCCGTATGGAGCAAATGTACACGTGACTTGAACACTTCCTTCTTTTCATCTCCTTTCGTAACTAAGGAGCGAGAAGCCTAGAAAAGACACATACAGCGTGAAGCATCGGTGGTCTAGTGGTAGAATACTCGCCTGCCACGCGGGTGACCCGGGTTCGATTCCCGGTCGATGCACATAGTTTTTGCGCCTCTTCTCGGCAAAAAGAAAAGACAGTCTCCGAAAGCGCGTCTCCAGAAACCAGTAGTGAGTCTGTGACGCAATGCGATTGTTGTCAGTGATGTCACGTTTCTATGACGTCGTGCCATTGTGAGGTCACAAACGGGTCTCAATATAGTCATCTGCCCGTTGGAATGATAATGCATATGCATTTACATGACTCTATTTGAAGGACTTCCACGGGTGGGATGTGCTGCGAATTTTAGCATTGTTCTGTACATGAATCTGTGCTTATCTGCAAACTACTTTGACAGTGTCAGACTGTCAATTAATCAATAATACAGCTAGTTCTATTACTTACAATATTTCACTTAATAACGTGGCTGAAAAGAACTAGAAAGTGTCAACAGGAAAGTACACACACCAACATGGGGCGTGTTCATCATTGGAGGGTGCCATTTGTACTTTTCACAGACGGAGGTTGAGGTTACATTTCTAATTCCCGGTTCCTACGGAAATAAAAAGATGCGTCGGCCGGGAATCGAACCCTGATCGACTGCTTGGAAGGCAACCATGCTAACCTTTACACCACCGACGCTGTCCGTTTTGTGTAGAGTCGGTAAAGGCATCTTAATGAATTTCTCTGATTGATTGGCCACGCCTGGAGGCACGCCTTCAAACGAAATTGCTTACGTCACAAAATGATTTTTATTCTGTTTTTAAAATGTATTCTTGACTCCATATGCGTCACGGGTCTGCAATGTACAATGTAGTGGAAACAAATAATTCTATTTAAATGCATATGACACTGCAGTTGTATCCGTATGGAGCAAATGTACACGTGACTTGAACACTTCCTTCTTTTCATCTCCTTTCTTAACTAAGGAGCGAGAAGCCTAGAAAAGACACAGACAGCGTGAAGCATCGGTGGTCTAGTGGTAGAATACTCGCCTGCCACGCGGGTGACCCGGGTTCGATTCCCGGTCGATGCACATAGTTTTTGCGCCTCTTCTCGGCAAAAAGAAAAGACAGTCTCCGAAAGCGCGTCTCCAGAAACCAGTAGTGAGTCTGTGACGCAATGCGATTGTTGTCAGTGATGTCACGTTTCTATGACGTCGTGCCATTGTGAGGTCACAAACGGGTCTCAATATAGTCATCTGCCCGTTGGAATGATAATGCATATGCATTTACATGACTCTATTTGAAGGACTTCCACGGGTGGGATGTGCTGCGAATTTTAGCATTGTTCTGTACATGAATCTGTGCTTATCTGCAAACTACTTTGACAGTGTCAGACTGTCAATTAATCAATAATACAGCTAGTTCTATTACTTACAATATTTCACTTAATAACGTGGCTGAAAAGAACTAGAAAGTGTCAACAGGAAAGTACACACACCAACATGGGGCGTGTTCATCATTGGAGGGTGCCATTTGTACTTTTCACAGACGGAGGTTGAGGTTACATTTCTAATTCCCGGTTCCTACGGAAATAAAAAGATGCGTCGGCCGGGAATCGAACCCGGATCGACTGCTTGGAAGGCAACCATGCTAACCTTTACACCACCGACGCTGTCCGTTTTGTGTAGAGTCGGTAAAGGCATCTTAATGAATTTCTCTGATTGATTGGCCACGCCTGGAGGCACGCCTTCAAACGAAATTGCTTACGTCACAAAATGATTTTTATTCTGTTTTTAAAATGTATTCTTGACTCCATATGCGTCACGGGTCTGCAATGTACAATGTAGTGGAAACAAATAATTCTATTTAAATGCATATGACACTGCAGTTGTATCCGTATGGAGCAAATGTACACGTGACTTGAACACTTCCTTCTTTTCATCTCCTTTCGTAACTAAGGAGCGAGAAGCCTAGAAAAGACACATACAGCGTGAAGCATCGGTGGTCTAGTGGTAGAATACTCGCCTGCCACGCGGGTGACCCGGGTTCGATTCCCGGTCGATGCACATAGTTTTTGCGCCTCTTCTCGGCAAAAAGAAAAGACAGTCTCCGAAAGCGCGTCTCCAGAAACCAGTAGTGAGTCTGTGACGCAATGCGATTGTTGTCAGTGATGTCACGTTTCTATGACGTCGTGCCATTGTGAGGTCACAAACGGGTCTCAATATAGTCATCTGCCCGTTGGAATGATAATGCATATGCATTTACATGACTCTATTTGAAGGACTTCCACGGGTGGGATGTGCTGCGAATTTTAGCATTGTTCTGTACATGAATCTGTGCTTATCTGCAAACTACTTTGACAGTGTCAGACTGTCAATTAATCAATAATACAGCTAGTTCTATTACTTACAATATTTCACTTAATAACGTGGCTGAAAAGAACTAGAAAGTGTCAACAGGAAAGTACACACACCAACATGGGGCGTGTTCATCATTGGAGGGTGCCATTTGTACTTTTCACAGACGGAGGTTGAGGTTACATTTCTAATTCCCGGTTCCTACGGAAATAAAAAGATGCGTCGGCCGGGAATCGAACCCGGATCGACTGCTTGGAAGGCAACCATGCTAACCTTTACACCACCGACGCTGTCCGTTTTGTGTAGAGTCGGTAAAGGCATCTTAATGAATTTCTCTGATTGATTGGCCACGCCTGGAGGCACGCCTTCAAACGAAATTGCTTACGTCACAAAATGATTTTTATTCTGTTTTTAAAATGTATTCTTGACTCCATATGCGTCACGGGTCTGCAATGTACAATGTAGTGGAAACAAATAATTCTATTTAAATGCATATGACACTGCAGTTGTATCCGTATGGAGCAAATGTACACGTGACTTGAACACTTCCTTCTTTTCATCTCCTTTCTTAACTAAGGAGCGAGAAGCCTAGAAAAGACACAGACAGCGTGAAGCATCGGTGGTCTAGTGGTAGAATACTCGCCTGCCACGCGGGTGACCCGGGTTCGATTCCCGGTCGATGCACATAGATTTTGCGCCTCTTCTCGGCAAAAAAAAAAAAACAGTCTCCGAAAGCGCGTCTCCAGAAACCAGTAGTGAGTCTGTGACGCAATGCGATTGTTGTCAGTGATGTCACGTTTCTATGACGTCGTGCCATTGTGAGGTCACAAACGGGTCTCAATATAGTCATCTGCCCGTTGGAATGATAATGCATATGCACTTACATGACTCTATTTGAAGGACTTCCACGGGTGGGATGTGCTGCGAATTTTAGCATTGTTCTGTACATGAATCTGTGCTTATCTGCAAACTACTTTGACAGTGTCAGACTGTCAATTAATCAATAATACGGCTAGTTCTATTACTTACAATATTTCACTTAATAACGTGGCTGAAAAGAACTAGAAAGTGTCAACAGGAAAGTACACACACCAACATGGGGCGTGTTCATCATTGGAGGGTGCCATTTGTACTTTTCACAGACGGAGGTTGAGGTTACATTTCTAATTCCCGGTCCCTACGGAAATAAAAATATGCGTCGGCCGGGAATCGAACCCTGATCGACTGCTTGGAAGGCAACCATGCTAACCTTTACACCACCGACGCTGTCCGTTTTGTGTAGAGTCGGTAAAGGCATCTTAATGAATTTCTCTGATTGATTGGCCACGCCTGGAGGCACGCCTTCAAACGAAATTGCTTACGTCACAAAATGATTTTTATTCTGTTTTTAAAATGTATTCTTGACTCCATATGCGTCACGGGTCTGCAATGTACAATGTAGTGGAAACAAATAATTCTATTTAAATGCATATGACACTGCAGTTGTATCCGTATGGAGCAAATGTACACGTGACTTGAACACTTCCTTCTTTTCATCTCCTTTCTTAACTAAGGAGCGAGAAGCCTAGAAAAGACACAGACAGCGTGAAGCATCGGTGGTCTAGTGGTAGAATACTCGCCTGCCACGCGGGTGACCCGGGTTCGATTCCCGGTCGATGCACATAGTTTTTGCGCCTCTTCTCGGCAAAAAGAAAAGACAGTCTCCGAAAGCGCGTCTCCAGAAACCAGTAGTGAGTCTGTGACGCAATGCGATTGTTGTCAGTGATGTCACGTTTCTATGACGTCGTGCCATTGTGAGGTCACAAACGGGTCTCAATATAGTCATCTGCCCGTTGGAATGATAATGCATATGCACTTACATGACTCTATTTGAAGGACTTCCACGGGTGGGATGTGCTGCGAATTTTAGCATTGTTCTGTACATGAATCTGTGCTTATCTGCAAACTACTTTGACAGTGTCAGACTGTCAATTAATCAATAATACAGCTAGTTCTATTACTTACAATATTTCACTTAATAACGTGGCTGAAAAGAACTAGAAAGTGTCAACAGGAAAGTACACACACCAACATGGGGCGTGTTCATCATTGGAGGGTGCCATTTGTACTTTTCACAGACGGAGGTTGAGGTTACATTTCTAATTCCCGGTTCCTACGGAAATAAAAAGATGCGTCGGCCGGGAATCGAACCCGGATCGACTGCTTGGAAGGCAACCATGCTAACCTTTACACCACCGACGCTGTCCGTTTTGTGTAGAGTCGGTAAAGGCATCTTAATGAATTTCTCTGATTGATTGGCCACGCCTGGAGGCACGCCTTCAAACGAAATTGCTTACGTCACAAAATGATTTTTATTCTGTTTTTAAAATGTATTCTTGACTCCATATGCGTCACGGGTCTGCAATGTACAATGTAGTGGAAACAAATAATTCTATTTAAATGCATATGACACTGCAGTTGTATCCGTATGGAGCAAATGTACACGTGACTTGAACACTTCCTTCTTTTCATCTCCTTTCTTAACTAAGGAGCGAGAAGCCTAGAAAAGACACATACAGCGTGAAGCATCGGTGGTCTAGTGGTAGAATACTCGCCTGCCACGCGGGTGACCCGGGTTCGATTCCCGGTCGATGCACATAGTTTTTGCGCCTCTTCTCGGCAAAAAGAAAAGACAGTCTCCGAAAGCGCGTCTCCAGAAACCAGTAGTGAGTCTGTGACGCAATGCGATTGTTGTCAGTGATGTCACGTTTCTATGACGTCGTGCCATTGTGAGGTCACAAACGGGTCTCAATATAGTCATCTGCCCGTTGGAATGATAATGCATATGCATTTACATGACTCTATTTGAAGGACTTCCACGGGTGGGATGTGCTGCGAATTTTAGCATTGTTCTGTACATGAATCTGTGCTTATCTGCAAACTACTTTGACAGTGTCAGACTGTCAATTAATCAATAATACAGCTAGTTCTATTACTTACAATATTTCACTTAATAACGTGGCTGAAAAGAACTAGAAAGTGTCAACAGGAAAGTACACACACCAACATGGGGCGTGTTCATCATTGGAGGGTGCCATTTGTACTTTTCACAGACGGAGGTTGAGGTTACATTTCTAATTCCCGGTTCCTACGGAAATAAAAAGATGCGTCGGCCGGGAATCGAACCCGGATCGACTGCTTGGAAGGCAACCATGCTAACCTTTACACCACCGACGCTGTCCGTTTTGTGTAGAGTCGGTAAAGGCATCTTAATGAATTTCTCTGATTGATTGGCCACGCCTGGAGGCACGCCTTCAAACGAAATTGCTTACGTCACAAAATGATTTTTATTCTGTTTTTAAAATGTATTCTTGACTCCATATGCGTCACGGGTCTGCAATGTACAATGTAGTGGAAACAAATAATTCTATTTAAATGCATATGACACTGCAGTTGTATCCGTATGGAGCAAATGTACACGTGACTTGAACACTTCCTTCTTTTCATCTCCTTTCGTAACTAAGGAGCGAGAAGCCTAGAAAAGACACATACAGCGTGAAGCATCGGTGGTCTAGTGGTAGAATACTCGCCTGCCACGCGGGTGACCCGGGTTCGATTCCCGGTCGATGCACATAGTTTTTGCGCCTCTTCTCGGCAAAAAGAAAAGACAGTCTCCGAAAGCGCGTCTCCAGAAACCAGTAGTGAGTCTGTGACGCAATGCGATTGTTGTCAGTGATGTCACGTTTCTATGACGTCGTGCCATTGTGAGGTCACAAACGGGTCTCAATATAGTCATCTGCCCGTTGGAATGATAATGCATATGCATTTACATGACTCTATTTGAAGGACTTCCACGGGTGGGATGTGCTGCGAATTTTAGCATTGTTCTGTACATGAATCTGTGCTTATCTGCAAACTACTTTGACAGTGTCAGACTGTCAATTAATCAATAATACAGCTAGTTCTATTACTTACAATATTTCACTTAATAACGTGGCTGAAAAGAACTAGAAAGTGTCAACAGGAAAGTACACACACCAACATGGGGCGTGTTCATCATTGGAGGGTGCCATTTGTACTTTTCACAGACGGAGGTTGAGGTTACATTTCTAATTCCCGGTTCCTACGGAAATAAAAAGATGCGTCGGCCGGGAATCGAACCCGGATCGACTGCTTGGAAGGCAACCATGCTAACCTTTACACCACCGACGCTGTCCGTTTTGTGTAGAGTCGGTAAAGGCATCTTAATGAATTTCTCTGATTGATTGGCCACGCCTGGAGGCACGCCTTCAAACGAAATTGCTTACGTCACAAAATGATTTTTATTCTGTTTTTAAAATGTATTCTTGACTCCATATGCGTCACGGGTCTGCAATGTACAATGTAGTGGAAACAAATAATTCTATTTAAATGCATATGACACTGCAGTTGTATCCGTATGGAGCAAATGTACACGTGACTTGAACACTTCCTTCTTTTCATCTCCTTTCTTAACTAAGGAGCGAGAAGCCTAGAAAAGACACAGACAGCGTGAAGCATCGGTGGTCTAGTGGTAGAATACTCGCCTGCCACGCGGGTGACCCGGGTTCGATTCCCGGTCGATGCACATAGATTTTGCGCCTCTTCTCGGCAAAAAAAAAAAAACAGTCTCCGAAAGCGCGTCTCCAGAAACCAGTAGTGAGTCTGTGACGCAATGCGATTGTTGTCAGTGATGTCACGTTTCTATGACGTCGTGCCATTGTGAGGTCACAAACGGGTCTCAATATAGTCATCTGCCCGTTGGAATGATAATGCATATGCACTTACATGACTCTATTTGAAGGACTTCCACGGGTGGGATGTGCTGCGAATTTTAGCATTGTTCTGTACATGAATCTGTGCTTATCTGCAAACTACTTTGACAGTGTCAGACTGTCAATTAATCAATAATACGGCTAGTTCTATTACTTACAATATTTCACTTAATAACGTGGCTGAAAAGAACTAGAAAGTGTCAACAGGAAAGTACACACACCAACATGGGGCGTGTTCATCATTGGAGGGTGCCATTTGTACTTTTCACAGACGGAGGTTGAGGTTACATTTCTAATTCCCGGTCCCTACGGAAATAAAAATATGCGTCGGCCGGGAATCGAACCCTGATCGACTGCTTGGAAGGCAACCATGCTAACCTTTACACCACCGACGCTGTCCGTTTTGTGTAGAGTCGGTAAAGGCATCTTAATGAATTTCTCTGATTGATTGGCCACGCCTGGAGGCACGCCTTCAAACGAAATTGCTTACGTCACAAAATGATTTTTATTCTGTTTTTAAAATGTATTCTTGACTCCATATGCGTCACGGGTCTGCAATGTACAATGTAGTGGAAACAAATAATTCTATTTAAATGCATATGACACTGCAGTTGTATCCGTATGGAGCAAATGTACACGTGACTTGAACACTTCCTTCTTTTCATCTCCTTTCTTAACTAAGGAGCGAGAAGCCTAGAAAAGACACAGACAGCGTGAAGCATCGGTGGTCTAGTGGTAGAATACTCGCCTGCCACGCGGGTGACCCGGGTTCGATTCCCGGTCGATGCACATAGTTTTTGCGCCTCTTCTCGGCAAAAAGAAAAGACAGTCTCCGAAAGCGCGTCTCCAGAAACCAGTAGTGAGTCTGTGACGCAATGCGATTGTTGTCAGTGATGTCACGTTTCTATGACGTCGTGCCATTGTGAGGTCACAAACGGGTCTCAATATAGTCATCTGCCCGTTGGAATGATAATGCATATGCACTTACATGACTCTATTTGAAGGACTTCCACGGGTGGGATGTGCTGCGAATTTTAGCATTGTTCTGTACATGAATCTGTGCTTATCTGCAAACTACTTTGACAGTGTCAGACTGTCAATTAATCAATAATACAGCTAGTTCTATTACTTACAATATTTCACTTAATAACGTGGCTGAAAAGAACTAGAAAGTGTCAACAGGAAAGTACACACACCAACATGGGGCGTGTTCATCATTGGAGGGTGCCATTTGTACTTTTCACAGACGGAGGTTGAGGTTACATTTCTAATTCCCGGTTCCTACGGAAATAAAAAGATGCGTCGGCCGGGAATCGAACCCGGATCGACTGCTTGGAAGGCAACCATGCTAACCTTTACACCACCGACGCTGTCCGTTTTGTGTAGAGTCGGTAAAGGCATCTTAATGAATTTCTCTGATTGATTGGCCACGCCTGGAGGCACGCCTTCAAACGAAATTGCTTACGTCACAAAATGATTTTTATTCTGTTTTTAAAATGTATTCTTGACTCCATATGCGTCACGGGTCTGCAATGTACAATGTAGTGGAAACAAATAATTCTATTTAAATGCATATGACACTGCAGTTGTATCCGTATGGAGCAAATGTACACGTGACTTGAACACTTCCTTCTTTTCATCTCCTTTCTTAACTAAGGAGCGAGAAGCCTAGAAAAGACACATACAGCGTGAAGCATCGGTGGTCTAGTGGTAGAATACTCGCCTGCCACGCGGGTGACCCGGGTTCGATTCCCGGTCGATGCACATAGTTTTTGCGCCTCTTCTCGGCAAAAAGAAAAGACAGTCTCCGAAAGCGCGTCTCCAGAAACCAGTAGTGAGTCTGTGACGCAATGCGATTGTTGTCAGTGATGTCACGTTTCTATGACGTCGTGCCATTGTGAGGTCACAAACGGGTCTCAATATAGTCATCTGCCCGTTGGAATGATAATGCATATGCATTTACATGACTCTATTTGAAGGACTTCCACGGGTGGGATGTGCTGCGAATTTTAGCATTGTTCTGTACATGAATCTGTGCTTATCTGCAAACTACTTTGACAGTGTCAGACTGTCAATTAATCAATAATACAGCTAGTTCTATTACTTACAATATTTCACTTAATAACGTGGCTGAAAAGAACTAGAAAGTGTCAACAGGAAAGTACACACACCAACATGGGGCGTGTTCATCATTGGAGGGTGCCATTTGTACTTTTCACAGACGGAGGTTGAGGTTACATTTCTAATTCCCGGTTCCTACGGAAATAAAAAGATGCGTCGGCCGGGAATCGAACCCGCATCGACTGCTTCGAAGGCAACCATGCTAACCTTTACACCACCGACGCTGTCCGTTTTGTGTAGAGTCGGTAAAGGCATCTTAATGAATTTCTCTGATTGATTGGCCACGCCTGGAGGCACGCCTTCAAACGAAATTGCTTACGTCACAAAATGATTTTTATTCTGTTTTTAAAATGTATTCTTGACTCCATATGCGTCACGGGTCTGCAATGTACAATGTAGTGGAAACAAATAATTCTATTTAAATGCATATGACACTGCAGTTGTATCCGTATGGAGCAAATGTACACGTGACTTGAACACTTCCTTCTTTTCATCTCCTTTCTTAACTAAGGAGCGAGAAGCCTAGAAAAGACACATACAGCGTGAAGCATCGGTGGTCTAGTGGTAGAATACTCGCCTGCCACGCGGGTGACCCGGGTTCGATTCCCGGTCGATGCACATAGTTTTTGCGCCTCTTCTCGGCAAAAAGAAAAGACAGTCTCCGAAAGCGCGTCTCCAGAAACCAGTAGTGAGTCTGTGACGCAATGCGATTGTTGTCAGTGATGTCACGTTTCTATGACGTCGTGCCATTGTGAGGTCACAAACGGGTCTCAATATAGTCATCTGCCCGTTGGAATGATAATGCATATGCATTTACATGACTCTATTTGAAGGACTTCCACGGGTGGGATGTGCTGCGAATTTTAGCATTGTTCTGTACATGAATCTGTGCTTATCTGCAAACTACTTTGACAGTGTCAGACTGTCAATTAATCAATAATACAGCTAGTTCTATTACTTACAATATTTCACTTAATAACGTGGCTGAAAAGAACTAGAAAGTGTCAACAGGAAAGTACACACACCAACATGGGGCGTGTTCATCATTGGAGGGTGCTATTTGTACTTTTCACAGACGGAGGTTGAGGTTACATTTCTAATTCCCGGTTCCTACGGAAATAAAAAGATGCGTCGGCCGGGAATCGAACCCGAATCGACTGCTTGGAAGGCAACCATGCTAACCTTTACACCACCGACGCTGTCCGTTTTGTGTAGAGTCGGTAAAGGCATCTTAATGAATTTCTCTGATTGATTGGCCACGCCTGGAGGCACGCCTTCAAACGAAATTGCTTACGTCACAAAATGATTTTTATTGTTTTTAAAATGTATTCTTGACTCCATATGCGTCACGGGTCTGCAATGTACAATGTAGTGGAAACAAATAATTCTATTTAAATGCATATGACACTGCAGTTGTATCCGTATGGAGCAAATGTACACGTGACTTGAACACTTCCTTCTTTTCAGGGGCGGTCGGGTAGCCTAGTGGTTAAAGCGTTCGCTCGTCACGCCGAAGACCCGGGTTCGATTCCCGACATGGGTACAATGTGTGAAGCCCATTTCTGGTGTCCCCCGCCGTGATATTGCTGAAATAATGCTAAAAGCGGCGTAAAACCATACTCTCTCTCTCTCTCTCCTTCTTTTCATCTCCTTTCTTAACTAAGGAGCGAGAAGCCTAGAAAAGACACAGATAGCGTGAAGCATCGGTGGTCTAGTGGTAGAATACTCGCCTGCCACGCGGGTGACCCGGGTTCGATTCCCGGTCGATGCACATAGTTTTTGCGCCTCTTCTCGGCAAAAAGAAGAGACAGTCTCCGAAAGCGCGTCTCCAGAAACCAGTAGTGAGTCTGTGACGCAATGCGATTGTTGTCAGTGATGTCACGTTTCTATGACGTCGTGCCATTGTGAGGTCACAAACGGGTCTCAATATAGTCATCTGCCCGTTGGAATGATAATGCATATGCATTTACATGACTCTATTTGAAGGACTTCCACGGGTGGGATGTGCTGCGAATTTTAGCATTGTTCTGTACATGAATCTGTGCTTATCTGCAAACTACTTTGACAGTGTCAGACTGTCAATTAATCAATAATACGGCTAGTTCTATTACTTACAATATTTCACTTAATAACGTGGCTGTAAAGAACTAGAAAGTGTCAACAGGAAAGTACACACACCAACATGGGGCGTGTTCATCATTGGAGGGTGCTATTTGTACTTTTCACAGACGGAGGTTGAGGTTACATTTCTAATTCCCGGTTCCTACGGAAATAAAAAGATGCGTCGGCCGGGAATCGAACCCGGATCGACTGCTTGGAAGGCAACCATGCTAACCTTTACACCACCGTAGCTGTCCGTTTTGTGTAGAGTCGGTAAAGGCATCTTAATGAATTTCTCTGATTGATTGGCCACGCCTGGAGGCACGCCTTCAAACGAAATTGCTTACGTCACAAAATGATTTTTATTCTGTTTTTAAAATGTATTCTTGACTCCATATGCGTCACGGGTCTGCAATGTACAATGTAGTGGAAACAAATAATTCTATTTAAATGCATATGACACTGCAGTTGTATCCGTATGGAGCAAATGTACACGTGACTTGAACACTTCCTTCTTTTCATCTCCTTTCTTAACTAAGGAGCGAGAAGCCTAGAAAAGACACAGACAGCGTGAAGCATCGGTGGTCTAGTGGTAGAATACTCGCCTGCCACGCGGGTGACCCGGGTTCGATTCCCGGTCGATGCACATAGTTTTTGCGCCTCTTCTCGGCAAAAAGAAAAGACAGTCTCCGAAAGCGCGTCTCCAGAAACCAGTAGTGAGTCTGTGACGCAATGCGATTGTTGTCAGTGATGTCACGTTTCTATGACGTCGTACCATTGTGAGGTCACAAACGGGTCTCAATATAGTCATCTGCCCGTTGGAATGATAATGCATATGCATTTACATGACTCTATTTGAAGGACTTCCACGGGTGGGATGTGCTGCGAATTTTAGCATTGTTCTGTACATGAATCTGTGCTTATCTGCAAACTACTTTGACAGTGTCAGACTGTCAATTAATCAATAATACAGCTAGTTCTATTACTTACAATATTTCACTTAATAACGTGGCTGAAAAGAACTAGAAAGTGTCAACAGGAAAGTACACACACCAACATAGGGCGTGTTCATCATTGGAGGGTGCCATTTGTACTTTTCACAGACGGAGGTTGAGGTTACATTTCTAATTCCCGGTTCCTACGGAAATAAAAAGATGCGTCGGCCGGGAATCGAACCCGGATCGACTGCTTGGAAGGCAACCATGCTAACCTTTACACCACCGACGCTGTCCGTTTTGTGTAGAGTCGGTAAAGGCATCTTAATGAATTTCTCTGATTGATTGGCCACGCCTGGAGGCACGCCTTCAAACGAAATTGCTTACGTCACAAAATGATTTTTATTCTGTTTTTAAAATGTATTCTTGACTCCATATGCGTCACGGGTCTGCAATGTACAATGTAGTGGAAACAAATAATTCTATTTAAATGCATATGACACTGCAGTTGTATCCGTATGGAGCAAATGTACTCGTGACTTGAACACTTCCTTCTTTTCATCTCCTTTCTTAACTAAGGAGCGAGAAGCCTAGAAAAGACACAGACAGCGTGAAGCATCGGTGGTCTAGTGGTAGAATACTCGCCTGCCACGCGGGTGACCCGGGTTCGATTCCCGGTCGATGCACATAGTTTTTGCGCCTCTTCTCGGCAAAAAGAAAAGACAGTCTCCGAAAGCGCGTCTCCAGAAACCAGTAGTGAGTCTGTGACGCAATGCGATTGTTGTCAGTGATGTCACGTTTCTATGACGTCGTACCATTGTGAGGTCACAAACGGGTCTCAATATAGTCATCTGCCCGTTGGAATGATAATGCATATGCATTTACATGACTCTATTTGAAGGACTTCCACGGGTGGGATGTGCTGCGAATTTTAGCATTGTTCTGTACATGAATCTGTGCTTATCTGCAAACTACTTTGACAGTGTCAGACTGTCAATTAATCAATAATACAGCTAGTTCTATTACTTACAATATTTCACTTAATAACGTGGCTGAAAAGAACTAGAAAGTGTCAACAGGAAAGTACACACACCAACATGGGGCGTGTTCATCATTGGAGGGTGCTATTTGTACTTTTCACAGGCGGAGGTTGAGGTTACATTTCTAATTCCCGGTTCCTACGGAAATAAAAAGATGCGTCGGCCGGGAATCGAACCCGGATCGACTGCTTGGAAGGCAACCATGCTAACCTTTACACCACCGACGCTGTCCGTTTTGTGTAGAGTCGGTAAAGGCATCTTAATGAATTTCTCTGATTGATTGGCCACGCCTGGAGGCACGCCTTCAAACGAAATTGCTTACGTCACAAAATGATTTTTATTCTGTTTTTAAAATGTATTCTTGACTCCATATGCGTCACGGGTCTGCAATGTACAATGTAGTGGAAATAAATAATTCTATTTAAATGCATATGACACTGCAGTTGTTTCCGTATGGAGCAAATGTACACGTGACTTGAACACTTCCTTCTTTTCATCTCCTTTCTTAACTAAGGAGCGAGAAGCCTAGAAAAGACACAGACAGCGTGAAGCATCGGTGGTCTAGTGGTAGAATACTCGCCTGCCACGCGGGTGACCCGGGTTCGATTCCCGGTCGATGCACATAGTTTTTGCGCCTCTTCTCGGCAAAAAGAAAAGACAGTCTCCGAAAGCGCGTCTCCAGAAACCAGTAGTGAGTCTGTGACGCAATGCGATTGTTGTCAGTGATGTCACGTTTCTATGACGTCGTGCCATTGTGAGGTCACAAACGGGTCTCAATATAGTCATCTGCCCGTTGGAATGATAATGCATATGCATTTACATGACTCTATTTGAAGGACTTCCACGGGTGGGATGTGCTGCGAATTTTAGCATTGTTCTGTACATGAATCTGTGCTTATCTGCAAACTACTTTGACAGTGTCAGACTGTCAATTAATCAATAATACGGCTAGTTCTATTACTTACAATATTTCACTTAATAACGTGGCTGAAAAGAACTAGAAAGTGTCAACAGGAAAGTACACACACCAACATGGGGCGTGTTCATCATTGGAGGGTGCCATTTGTACTTTTCACAGACGGAGGTTGAGGTTACATTTCTAATTCCCGGTTCCTACGGAAATAAAAAGATGCGTCGGCCGGGAATCGAACCCGGATCGACTGCTTGGAAGGCAACCATGCTAACCTTTACACCACCGACGCTGTCCGTTTTGTGTAGAGTCGGTAAAGGCATCTTAATGAATTTCTCTGATTGATTGGCCACGCCTGGAGGCACGCCTTCAAACGAAATTGCTTACGTCACAAAATGATTTTTATTCTGTTTTTAAAATGTATTCTTGACTCCATATGCGTCACGGGTCTGCAATGTACAATGTAGTGGAAACAAATAATTCTATTTAAATGCATATGACACTGCAGTTGTATCCGTATGGAGCAAATGTACACGTGACTTGAACACTTCCTTCTTTTCATCTCCTTTCTTAACTAAGGAGCGAGAAGCCTAGAAAAGACACAGACAGCGTGAAGCATCGGTGGTCTAGTGGTAGAATACTCGCCTGCCACGCGGGTGACCCGGGTTCGATTCCCGGTCGATGCACATAGTTTTTGCGCCTCTTCTCGGCAAAAAGAAAAGACAGTCTCCGAAAGCGCGTCTCCAGAAACCAGTAGTGAGTCTGTGACGCAATGCGATTGTTGTCAGTGATGTCACGTTTCTATGACGTCGTACCATTGTGAGGTCACAAACGGGTCTCAATATAGTCATCTGCCCGTTGGAATGATAATGCATATGCATTTACATGACTCTATTTGAAGGACTTCCACGGGTGGGATGTGCTGCGAATTTTAGCATTGTTCTGTACATGAATCTGTGCTTATCTGCAAACTACTTTGACAGTGTCAGACTGTCAATTAATCAATAATACAGCTAGTTCTATTACTTACAATATTTCACTTAATAACGTGGCTGAAAAGAACTAGAAAGTGTCAACAGGAAAGTACACACACCAACATGGGGCGTGTTCATCATTGGAGGGTGCTATTTGTACTTTTCACAGGCGGAGGTTGAGGTTACATTTCTAATTCCCGGTTCCTACGGAAATAAAAAGATGCGTCGGCCGGGAATCGAACCCGGATCGACTGCTTGGAAGGCAACCATGCTAACCTTTACACCACCGACGCTGTCCGTTTTGTGTAGAGTCGGTAAAGGCATCTTAATGAATTTCTCTGATTGATTGGCCACGCCTGGAGGCACGCCTTCAAACGAAATTGCTTACGTCACAAAATGATTTTTATTCTGTTTTTAAAATGTATTCTTGACTCCATATGCGTCACGGGTCTGCAATGTACAATGTAGTGGAAACAAATAATTCTATTTAAATGCATATGACACTGCAGTTGTTTCCGTATGGAGCAAATGTACACGTGACTTGAACACTTCCTTCTTTTCATCTCCTTTCTTAACTAAGGAGCGAGAAGCCTAGAAAAGACACAGACAGCGTGAAGCATCGGTGGTCTAGTGGTAGAATACTCGCCTGCCACGCGGGTGACCCGGGTTCGATTCCCGGTCGATGCACATAGTTTTTGCGCCTCTTCTCGGCAAAAAGAAAAGACAGTCTCCGAAAGCGCGTCTCCAGAAACCAGTAGTGAGTCTGTGACGCAATGCGATTGTTGTCAGTGATGTCACGTTTCTATGACGTCGTGCCATTGTGAGGTCACAAACGGGTCTCAATATAGTCATCTGCCCGTTGGAATGATAATGCATATGCATTTACATGACTCTATTTGAAGGACTTCCACGGGTGGGATGTGCTGCGAATTTTAGCATTGTTCTGTACATGAATCTGTGCTTATCTGCAAACTACTTTGACAGTGTCAGACTGTCAATTAATCAATAATACGGCTAGTTCTATTACTTACAATATTTCACTTAATAACGTGGCTGAAAAGAACTAGAAAGTGTCAACAGGAAAGTACACACACCAACATAGGGCGTGTTCATCATTGGAGGGTGCCATTTGTACTTTTCACAGACGGAGGTTGAGGTTACATTTCTAATTCCCGGTTCCAACGGAAATAAAAAGATGCGTCGGCCGGGAATCGAACCCGGATCGACTGCTTGGAAGGCAACCATGCTAACCTTTACACCACCGACGCTGTCCGTTTTGTGTAGAGTCGGTAAAGGCATCTTAATGAATTTCTCTGATTGATTGGCCACGCCTGGAGGCACGCCTTCAAACGAAATTGCTTACGTCACAAAATGATTTTTATTCTGTTTTTAAAATGTATTCTTGACTCCATATGCGTCACGGGTCTGCAATGTACAATGTAGTGGAAATAAATAATTCTATTTAAATGCATATGACACTGCAGTTGTATCCGTATGGAGCAAATGTACACGTGACTTGATCACTTCCTTCTTTTCATCTTCTTTCTTAACTAAGGAGCGAGAAGCCTAGAAAAGACACAGATAGCGTGAAGCATCGGTGGTCTAGTGGTAGAATACTCGCCTGCCACGCGGGTGACCCGGGTTCGATTCCCGGTCGATGCACATAGTTTTTGCGCCTCTTCTCGGCAAAAAGAAAAGACAGTCTCCGAAAGCGCGTCTCCAGAAACCAGTAGTGAGTCTGTGACGCAATGCGATTGTTGTCAGTGATGTCACGTTTCTATGACGTCGTGCCATTGTGAGGTCACAAACGGGTCTCAATATAGTCATCTGCCCGTTGGAATGATAATGCATATGCATTTACATGACTCTATTTGAAGGACTTCCACGGGTGGGATGTGCTGCGAATTTTAGCATTGTTCTGTACATGAATCTGTGCTTATCTGCAAACTACTTTGACAGTGTCAGACTGTCAATTAATCAATAATACGGCTAGTTCTATTACTTACAATATTTCACTTAATAACGTGGCTGAAAAGAACTAGAAAGTGTCAACAGGAAAGTACACACACCAACATGGGGCGTGTTCATCATTGGAGGGTGCCATTTGTACTTTTCACAGACGGAGGTTGAGGTTACATTTCTAATTCCCGGTTCCTACGGAAATAAAAAGATGCGTCGGCCGGGAATCGAACCCGGATCGACTGCTTGGAAGGCAACCATGCTAACCTTTACACCACCGACGCTGTCCGTTTTGTGTAGAGTCGGTAAAGGCATCTTAATGAATTTCTCTGATTGATTGGCCACGCCTGGAGGCACGCCTTCAAACGAAATTGCTTACGTCACAAAATGATTTTTATTCTGTTTTTAAAATGTATTCTTGACTCCATATGCGTCACGGGTCTGCAATGTACAATGTAGTGGAAATAAATAATTCTATTTAAATGCATATGACACTGCAGTTGTATCCGTATGGAGCAAATGTACACGTGACTTGATCACTTCCTTCTTTTCATCTTCTTTCTTAACTAAGGAGCGAGAAGCCTAGAAAAGACACAGATAGCGTGAAGCATCGGTGGTCTAGTGGTAGAATACTCGCCTGCCACGCGGGTGACCCGGGTTCGATTCCCGGTCGATGCACATAGTTTTTGCGCCTCTTCTCGGCAAAAAGAAAAGACAGTCTCCGAAAGCGCGTCTCCAGAAACCAGTAGTGAGTCTGTGACGCAATGCGATTGTTGTCAGTGATGTCACGTTTCTATGACGTCGTGCCATTGTGAGGTCACAAACGGGTCTCAATATAGTCATCTGCCCGTTGGAATGATAATGCATATGCATTTACATGACTCTATTTGAAGGACTTCCACGGGTGGGATGTGCTGCGAATTTTAGCATTGTTCTGTACATGAATCTGTGCTTATCTGCAAACTACTTTGACAGTGTCAGACTGTCAATTAATCAATAATACGGCTAGTTCTATTACTTACAATATTTCACTTAATAACGTGGCTGAAAAGAACTAGAAAGTGTCAACAGGAAAGTACACACACCAACATAGGGCGTGTTCATCATTGGAGGGTGCCATTTGTACTTTTCACAGACGGAGGTTGAGGTTACATTTCTAATTCCCGGTTCCTACGGAAATAAAAAGATGCGTCGGCCGGGAATCGAACCCGGATCGACTGCTTGGAAGGCAACCATGCTAACCTTTACACCACCGACGCTGTCCGTTTTGTGTAGAGTCGGTAAAGGCATCTTAATGAATTTCTCTGATTGATTGGCCACGCCTGGAGGCACGCCTTCAAACGAAATTGCTTACGTCACAAAATGATTTTTATTCTGTTTTTAAAATGTATTCTTGACTCCATATGCGTCACGGGTCTGCAATGTACAATGTAGTGGAAATAAATAATTCTATTTAAATGCATATGACACTGCAGTTGTATCCGTATGGAGCAAATGTACACGTGACTTGATCACTTCCTTCTTTTCATCTTCTTTCTTAACTAAGGAGCGAGAAGCCTAGAAAAGACACAGATAGCGTGAAGCATCGGTGGTCTAGTGGTAGAATACTCGCCTGCCACGCGGGTGACCCGGGTTCGATTCCCGGTCGATGCACATAGTTTTTGCGCCTCTTCTCGGCAAAAAGAAAAGACAGTCTCCGAAAGCGCGTCTCCAGAAACCAGTAGTGAGTCTGTGACGCAATGCGATTGTTGTCAGTGATGTCACGTTTCTATGACGTCGTGCCATTGTGAGGTCACAAACGGGTCTCAATATAGTCATCTGCCCGTTGGAATGATAATGCATATGCATTTACATGACTCTATTTGAAGGACTTCCACGGGTGGGATGTGCTGCGAATTTTAGCATTGTTCTGTACATGAATCTGTGCTTATCTGCAAACTACTTTGACAGTGTCAGACTGTCAATTAATCAATAATACGGCTAGTTCTATTACTTACAATATTTCACTTAATAACGTGGCTGAAAAGAACTAGAAAGTGTCAACAGGAAAGTACACACACCAACATGGGGCGTGTTCATCATTGGAGGGTGCCATTTGTACTTTTCACAGACGGAGGTTGAGGTTACATTTCTAATTCCCGGTTCCTACGGAAATAAAAAGATGCGTCGGCCGGGAATCGAACCCGGATCGACTGCTTGGAAGGCAACCATGCTAACCTTTACACCACCGACGCTGTCCGTTTTGTGTAGAGTCGGTAAAGGCATCTTAATGAATTTCTCTGATTGATTGGCCACGCCTGGAGGCACGCCTTCAAACGAAATTGCTTACGTCACAAAATGATTTTTATTCTGTTTTTAAAATGTATTCTTGACTCCATATGCGTCACGGGTCTGCAATGTACAATGTAGTGGAAATAAATAATTCTATTTAAATGCATATGACACTGCAGTTGTATCCGTATGGAGCAAATGTACACGTGACTTGATCACTTCCTTCTTTTCATCTTCTTTCTTAACTAAGGAGCGAGAAGCCTAGAAAAGACACAGATAGCGTGAAGCATCGGTGGTCTAGTGGTAGAATACTCGCCTGCCACGCGGGTGACCCGGGTTCGATTCCCGGTCGATGCACATAGTTTTTGCGCCTCTTCTCGGCAAAAAGAAAAGACAGTCTCCGAAAGCGCGTCTCCAGAAACCAGTAGTGAGTCTGTGACGCAATGCGATTGTTGTCAGTGATGTCACGTTTCTATGACGTCGTGCCATTGTGAGGTCACAAACGGGTCTCAATATAGTCATCTGCCCGTTGGAATGATAATGCATATGCATTTACATGACTCTATTTGAAGGACTTCCACGGGTGGGATGTGCTGCGAATTTTAGCATTGTTCTGTACATGAATCTGTGCTTATCTGCAAACTACTTTGACAGTGTCAGACTGTCAATTAATCAATAATACGGCTAGTTCTATTACTTACAATATTTCACTTAATAACGTGGCTGAAAAGAACTAGAAAGTGTCAACAGGAAAGTACACACACCAACATAGGGCGTGTTCATCATTGGAGGGTGCCATTTGTACTTTTCACAGACGGAGGTTGAGGTTACATTTCTAATTCCCGGTTCCTACGGAAATAAAAAGATGCGTCGGCCGGGAATCGAACCCGGATCGACTGCTTGGAAGGCAACCATGCTAACCTTTACACCACCGACGCTGTCCGTTTTGTGTAGAGTCGGTAAAGGCATCTTAATGAATTTCTCTGATTGATTGGCCACGCCTGGAGGCACGCCTTCAAACGAAATTGCTTACGTCACAAAATGATTTTTATTCTGTTTTTAAAATGTATTCTTGACTCCATATGCGTCACGGGTCTGCAATGTACAATGTAGTGGAAATAAATAATTCTATTTAAATGCATATGACACTGCAGTTGTATCCGTATGGAGCAAATGTACACGTGACTTGATCACTTCCTTCTTTTCATCTCCTTTCTTAACTAAGGAGCGAGAAGCCTAGAAAAGACACAGATAGCGTGAAGCATCGGTGGTCTAGTGGTAGAATACTCGCCTGCCACGCGGGTGACCCGGGTTCGATTCCCGGTCGATGCACATAGTTTTTGCGCCTCTTCTCGGCAAAAAGAAAAGACAGTCTCCGAAAGCGCGTCTCCAGAAACCAGTAGTGAGTCTGTGACGCAATGAGATTGTTGTCAGTGATGTCACGTTTCTATGACGTCGTGCCATTGTGAGGTCACAAACGGGTCTCAATATAGTCATCTGCCCGTTGGAATGATAATGCATATGCATTTACATGACTCTATTTGAAGGACTTCCACGGGTGGGATGTGCTGCGAATTTTAGCATTGTTCTGTACATGAATCTGTGCTTATCTGCAAACTACTTTGACAGTGTCAGACTGTCAATTAATCAATAATACGGCTAGTTCTATTACTTACAATATTTCACTTAATAACGTGGCTGAAAAGAACTAGAAAGTGTCAACAGGAAAGTACACACACCAACATGGGGCGTGTTCATCATTGGAGGGTGCCATTTGTACTTTTCACAGACGGAGGTTGAGGTTACATTTCTAATTCCCGGTTCCTACGGAAATAAAAAGATGCGTCGGCCGGGAATCGAACCCGGATCGACTGCTTGGAAGGCAACCATGCTAACCTTTACACCACCGACGCTGTCCGTTTTGTGTAGAGTCGGTAAAGGCATCTTAATGAATTTCTCTGATTGATTGGCCACGCCTGGAGGCACGCCTTCAAACGAAATTGCTTACGTCACAAAATGATTTTTATTCTGTTTTTAAAATGTATTCTTGACTCCATATGCGTCACGGGTCTGCAATGTACAATGTAGTGGAAATAAATAATTCTATTTAAATGCATATGACACTGCAGTTGTATCCGTATGGAGCAAATGTACACGTGACTTGATCACTTCCTTCTTTTCATCTTCTTTCTTAACTAAGGAGCGAGAAGCCTAGAAAAGACACAGATAGCGTGAAGCATCGGTGGTCTAGTGGTAGAATACTCGCCTGCCACGCGGGTGACCCGGGTTCGATTCCCGGTCGATGCACATAGTTTTTGCGCCTCTTCTCGGCAAAAAGAAAAGACAGTCTCCGAAAGCGCGTCTCCAGAAACCAGTAGTGAGTCTGTGACGCAATGCGATTGTTGTCAGTGATGTCACGTTTCTATGACGTCGTGCCATTGTGAGGTCACAAACGGGTCTCAATATAGTCATCTGCCCGTTGGAATGATAATGCATATGCATTTACATGACTCTATTTGAAGGACTTCCACGGGTGGGATGTGCTGCGAATTTTAGCATTGTTCTGTACATGAATCTGTGCTTATCTGCAAACTACTTTGACAGTGTCAGACTGTCAATTAATCAATAATACGGCTAGTTCTATTACTTACAATATTTCACTTAATAACGTGGCTGAAAAGAACTAGAAAGTGTCAACAGGAAAGTACACACACCAACATGGGGCGTGTTCATCATTGGAGGGTGCCATTTGTACTTTTCACAGACGGAGGTTGAGGTTACATTTCTAATTCCCGGTTCCTACGGAAATAAAAATATGCGTCGGCCGGGAATCGAACCCGGATCGACTGCTTGGAAGGCAACCATGCTAACCTTTACACCACCGACGCTGTCCGTTTTGTGTAGAGTCGGTAAAGGCATCTTAATGAATTTCTCTGATTGATTGGCCACGCCTGGAGGCACGCCTTCAAACGAAATTGCTTACGTCACAAAATGATTTTTATTCTGTTTTTAAAATGTATTCTTGACTCCATATGCGTCACGGGTCTGCAATGTACAATGTAGTGGAAATAAATAATTCTATTTAAATGCATATGACACTGCAGTTGTATCCGTATGGAGCAAATGTACACGTGACTTGATCACTTCCTTCTTTTCATCTTCTTTCTTAACTAAGGAGCGAGAAGCCTAGAAAAGACACAGACAGCGTGAAGCATCGGTGGTCTAGTGGTAGAATACTCGCCTGCCACGCGGGTGACCCGGGTTCGATTCCCGGTCGATGCACATAGTTTTTGCGCCTCTTCTCGGCAAAAAGAAAAGACAGTCTCCGAAAGCGCGTCTCCAGAAACCAGTAGTGAGTCTGTGACGCAATGAGATTGTTGTCAGTGATGTCACGTTTCTATGACGTCGTGCCATTGTGAGGTCACAAACGGGTCTCAATATAGTCATCTGCCCGTTGGAATGATAATGCATATGCACTTACATGACTCTATTTGAAGGACTTCCACGGGTGGGATGTGCTGCGAATTTTAGCATTGTTCTGTACATGAATCTGTGCTTATCTGCAAACTACTTTGACAGTGTCAGACTGTCAATTAATCAATAATACGGCTAGTTCTATTACTTACAATATTTCACTTAATAACGTGGCTGAAAAGAACTAGAAAGTGTCAACAGGAAAGTACACACACCAACATGGGGCGTGTTCATCATTGGAGGGTGCCATTTGTACTTTTCACAGACGGAGGTTGAGGTTACATTTCTAATTCCCGGTTCCTACGGAAATAAAAAGATGCGTCGGCCGGGAATCGAACCCGGATCGACTGCTTGGAAGGCAACCATGCTAACCTTTACACCACCGACGCTGTCCGTTTTGTGTAGAGTCGGTAAAGGCATCTTAATGAATTTCTCTGATTGATTGGCCACGCCTGGAGGCACGCCTTCAAACGAAATTGCTTACGTCACAAAATGATTTTTATTCTGTTTTTAAAATGTATTCTTGACTCCATATGCGTCACGGGTCTGCAATGTACAATGTAGTGGAAACAAATAATTCTATTTAAATGCATATGACACTGCAGTTGTATCCGTATGGAGCAAATGTACACGTGACTTGAACACTTCCTTCTTTTCATCTCCTTTCTTAACTAAGGAGCGAGAAGCCTAGAAAAGACACAGATAGCGTGAAGCATCGGTGGTCTAGTGGTAGAATACTCGCCTGCCACGCGGGTGACCCGGGTTCGATTCCCGGTCGATGCACATAGTTTTTGCGCCTCTTCTCGGCAAAAAGAAAAGACAGTCTCCGAAAGCGCGTCTCCAGAAACCAGTAGTGAGTCTGTGACGCAATGCGATTGTTGTCAGTGATGTCACGTTTCTATGACGTCGTGCCATTGTGAGGGCACAAACGGGTCTCAATATAGTCATCTCCCCTTTGGAATGATAATGCATATGCACTTACATGACTCTATTTGAAGGACTTCCACGGTTGGGATGTGCTGCGAATTTTAGCATTGTTCTGTACATGAATCTGTGCTTATCTGCAAAATGCTTTGACAGTGTCAGACTGTCAATTAATCAATAATACGGCTAGTTCTATTACTTACAATATTTCACTTAATAACGTGGCTGAAAAGAACTAGAAAGTGTCAACAGGAAAGTACACACACCAACATGGGGCGTGTTCATCATTGGAGGGTGCCATTTGCACTTTTCACAGACGGAGGTTGAGGTTACATTTCTAATTCCCGGTTCCTACGGAAATAAAAAGATGCGTCGGCCGGGAATCGAACCCGGATCGACTGCTTAGAAGGCAACCATGCTTTTTTTTTTTTCTTTAATAAAATTTTATTACAGGAAATATGTTACATGAAGCATTTATATTTTACAGATAAATGTTTAAAAGGTATCACAGATGTTGATATTATGTCATATTCTATTTAAACATTTCATTCATGAAAAGGTGGCTTAAATATCAGCTTATTTCATCTAATTTCATGAAGTTAACTGGCATAATATAACGCTGTATAAAAATATCAGCACGTTTTTTAGATTGGTAATGTGCCCACAAAAGATTTAAGTGACGTTTTACATAAGAATGAAACAGTTTTTCCAGATTGAGGTTGCATTGCTGTAAAGATAGGATTGCTCTTTTCTTAAAAACAGAAATTCTATATACAGACAGCAATATGTTTATATTATCTTGAAATCTTACTATCAAAGAGAAGCCAGGAAACTAGCTGATTAAATGAAAATCCAGTGTCTAGGAACAGGTCTGTGAACAGAGATTTAAAAACAGAAATTGTGTCATATAATTCATCACAGAATACAAACATGTGAAACAAATCTTCGACTTCATTTTTACAAACCGGACAAAGGTTTGTGTCTGTTTTGCCATATTTGAATTTTTTTTCATAAGTGAAGATAATATTGTGGCTTAATCTGAAATCCAAATCTATTTGTTCAGATGATTTATCGTTGAAGAATACATTTTTCCACACTTTATTCCAATTGATATTAACAGCAAATTTATCCCAGAAGGAAATGACTGTTGGTTCACAAAATAATTCTTTTACAAATAAGGAATAACTAAATTTGACTGTAAGTTCTTTAGAAGCAATATTTCCATCATCTGTGCAAATAAAAGCATCTGTATGGTGTCCATTGTTATGATTTATCGTTTTATTGTACAAAATGGGCAACCATTCATGTGGTAGAGATTGAATAATAATATAATATGCAGTTTGTATCGTTGACACAGAGATATCATGTCGGTTGTCGTTTACTATCTCTATTATTGCCGAAAGTGGTAGGAAGCCAGGGATAAACTCATAACAAATATCTGCAACAGTAACAAGACCTGAATCAATCAAAAATGAAAACAGCAGCGTTTTTCCTTGATAGCAAATGTGTGGATTATGAAATAATGGTTGAGACATGTTATCCCCGTGCTCCGTGACAAGTAGTCGCCTGCTGCACGTGATTTCGTCCCATGCTTTCCGAACCTCAGCATAGAACGGGTTGATACGGCTCAAACCAGGACGACTGTAAACAATGCTAAAAATATTTTTAGTTAAACACATATTCATGTATTGGGATATAAATATGGAACACGTTTGTTTCCATACTTCATAAAAATTGCGATCCATGAATTTTCTAATCAACTTTAATCTGAATGCATATATTTTGTATTTAAAACTTGGAATTGATAATCCTCCTTGTAAAAAATTACCCAAACATGTTGAATGTTTGATAAGAGGAGTTTTACCACACCAGATAAAATGTGAAATGATTGAATCAATCTCTTTCCTTGCCCACTCCGGGACAGGCACTACATGCACAGTATACCACAACCTTGACATGATAAATGTATTTATAACAATAGACTTCCCTTGCAGGGTTAACTTTCTTTGTGACCAAAATCCCAACAGGGATTTAAGTTTAGATATTTTGATTTTCCAGTTTTTGCTTTCACAAAGAGCTTTATCTGGACCAAGGAAAATTCCTAATAATTTGACACTGTCATTTTTAACAATAATTGGTAAGTTAAAATTCATACTGTTTGTGCGGGCTGTACCTAAACACAAAACTTGAGATTTTGTTAAATTGACTTTTGCCCCTGTAGCATCACAATACTCACTGACAGTGTTAAATGTATTATATACAGACTGTGCATCAGACACTGTAACTGTAGTGTCGTCTGCATGCTGATATATTAAAGATGAGCAATGACTATTGATTTTTACCCCATGAATAGATGAATCAGCCTTAATTATAAAATTTAAAGGTTGACTAACAATAACAAATATTAAACTGCTGAGCAGATCACCTTGTCTGACAGATTGGCCAATTGGAAAATATGGTGTGAGGTGACCATTAATTTTGACACTGCTTTTTAAATCAGTGTATAAAGTTTTAATCCATGAAATGAAAGCTTTACCAAAGTTTAGTTTTTCCAAAATCTTGAAGATGAATGAATGCGAAACACGATCGAATGCTTTTTCTTGATCTATGGTGATTAAATATGCATTTTCATTAGCGTCTTCTACGAGGTCAATTACATCTCTCACAGATAGGATGTTGTCCGAAATATCTCGTCCTGGAACACAACATGATTGTTCCGGTGAAATTATTTTTGCCATAACTGTTTTTAATTTAAGTGCAAGTGAACGAGAGATAAGTTTAGAATCAACATTGAGTAATGAAATTGGTCTAAAATTTCTGATGTCAGTTTTATATCCCTTATTTTTGTAGAAGAGGCTAATGACACCCTTTTTCATGAATCTTGAAATGCTTTTTTCTTCAAAAATACATTTCACAATCCGTGCAACCCGGGTTTTAGTATATCCCAAAATTCAGCATAAAATAAATCTTTAGTGAGATCTTCTATTGAAATAGCTTCATCAGGACTATCTCGATCTTCCTCTGGAAGAACATCAGTTATTAGATTCAGAATTTTATCTTGTTTATATAAATCAGTTTCTCCGGATGAATACAATTTAGAGTAGAATGTATATGCATGATCAAGAATATCTTCGGTTCGACGAGTTAAACCATTTTCTGTCATTATTTCTTTAATGCAGTTGGATTCCTGTTTACATTTCTCCAAATGTAAGAAAAAAGACGTATTTTTATCACATTCCAATGCCCACTGAACTTTTGAGCGGAGAATAGCCCCTTCACATTTATTTTCCTCATAAATCTCCAATTCTTTTTGAAGACTTTGGATGTATGAAATATCATGATTAGGAGATTTAGATAATTTGTCATACTCACGTCTTAGATTATTTTGCAATTTATAATATTCACATTTTTTTTGTTTACTTTTTTTGCAACTATAATATATTGCACATTTTTTAACTTGATATTTGAGATTGTCCCACCATATTAATGTTTCATCTTCATAGAGTGAACACAATAAATTTTCATTGATGATACTTATGACTTTT